>NW_017296248.1:66236-78479 GCF_001594075.2 Trachymyrmex cornetzi
CTTGTTCCCTTCTGCTCCTTTTGTGTCAGGAGAGAATGTGACTTTCTTTTTTACTTCGGTTCTACGTAATTGATCGATATGTCTCTTGAAAACGTACCCACTGTCGAGTTTGATGAGATAGTGGAGTTGACCAAACTTCCTAATAACTGTTCCAAATTTCCATACAGGTTTTTGGTTTGTAAAGTAACGTGCCTGTACTCTTCCTCCCAGCGGTATATTGCGGGTGCCTGGAATTCTTTTGTAGTTGACAATATTCTTCATTTGCTTGAGGATATCCAATTTAATGCGGAAGTTGCGCTGGAGATAAAGTTCCGCCGGAGATTTTCCACATGCAAGTGGTGTAGCTCTATATTTGAATAAAATTTCTCGAACCTTTTGGGTTAGTGTAAGAGATTCCTCTTGCATCGACTTCAAACGTTGTTTCAGTGTTTGCACATTTCTTTCCGCAAGACCATTCGTAGCAGGATGACCTGGAGCTATCAATTTTTGGAAAATGCCGCTTCTATGGCAGAAGTGTTTAAATGTTTTACTAACAAAAATTGTTGCGTTGTCGGATACCATCACTTTAGGAAAACCATGAGTCGAAAAAATATCTTTTAATAGATCTATAGTCTTTTCTGATGTCGGTGCTTCTTTGATGATTCGTATTTCAGCCCATCTTGAACGAGCATCTATTACAATTAGAAAATAGTGGTTTTCAAATGGTCCTGCATAGTCTATGTGAATCCGGTCCCAATTAGACGTTGGTTCTTCCCAATGGTGTGTTGGAGCCTTTGCTGGGTTTTTACTTCTGCGCACTTTTGACGGGATCTTACTGTGTTTTCGATGTCTCGGTCTATTCCCTTCCAGATATAGTAGCGACGTGCCAGTTGTTTCATTTTTGTAATGTCAACGTGTGTTTTGTGTAATTCTTCGAGAATTTTTGATTGTAGTCCTTTTGGAATGACTGCGCGTTGACCCTTGAATATTATTCCGGCTTCAAGTGTGTATTCGATGTTGTCAGCTTCACCATTACGTAAGGCCTGTTTGATTTTCGAAAGGACTTCATCCTTATCAGTTTCTTGAATAATTTTTTCAGTAGTAAGTTCTTCAGTTGAAATTTCGAAGATGGTCGAATAACAAAGTTGATGAACTTCTTCATTGATGGCAATATCAGTCGAATAATACCTTTGATGTATTGGAGCTCTGGATAAACAGTCTGCATTAATGTTTTCATTTCCTTTCTTATGTTCAACTTCATAATCAAATCCTGATAAAAACGATGCATATCGAAGTAAACGGGCTGAAGTCATCGCTGGCAATTTATTATTTTGGTGGAATATTCTAGTGAGAGGTCGATTATCCGTTATCAGTTTAAATTTGCGTCCGAATACGTACATAAAGAAGTGATTGATTGCAAATACAATTACAAGAGCCTCACGGTCAAGTTGACTGTAATTCCTTTCTGCTGGCGTTAACGATCTGGATGCAAAAGCAATGGGTTTTTCGATACCGTTAAGGACGTGCGATAGGATTCCTGCAATGCCTGTAGGGCTGGCATCACATGTAACAACTAATGTAGATTTTGGATTATAAGGCGTTAAAATTCGATCACTTGAAATTTCATTTTTGAGTTTCAAAAATGCACCTTCACAAGCCTTGGTCCATTTGAATGTTGAGTCTTTAACGAGTAATTTCCTCAATGGGTAAGTAATTGTTGACGCATCCGGAATGAATCTTGAGTAGTATGTTACCATACCTAGAAAACGGCGTACATCGTCAGCAGTGGATGGTCTAGTCATGTTGACAATGGCTTCAACTTTCTTGGGAGATTTCGAGATTTTGTTGAATCCAATAGTATGTCCAAGATATTCGATTTCTTCTTGGAAGAATGAACATTTACGTCGGTTAAGATGTAAGTCATATTTCTTTAGACGCTGTAAACAAGCATATAGATTTTCCTGACACTCTTCCTTAGTAGATCCATGAACGATTATATCATCGAAATACGATAGCGTTTTATTGAGGCCAGACAAAATTTGATCTATGATGCGATTGAATTCCGATGGAGCTGTTTTAATACCGAATGAGAGCCTGTTCATTCGGTACGTACCTCGGTGTGTTGAGATAGTTTGTATTTCACTGCTTTCTTTATCGACCTTCAAATGTAAGTATGCTTTAAATAAATCAAGACGGCAAAAGAATCGTGAATCCCGTAAACTATTTAATATTTCATCGATTCGTTGAATTGGGTAGTTAGCTGAAATTAGCCTCTGATTGACTCCCATTTTGTAATCCACGCATAAGCGGACACCCCCATCGGTTTTAGGAATAACAACTAATGGCGATCCCCAGTCACTTAAGGTCACTTTAGAGATAATGCCTGCCGCTTCAAGGTCGTCAAGTTCCTTTTCAACTTTTTCTCGCAGTGCGTAAGGTATTTCTCTTCCCTTATGGAAGATGGGTTTTGCGCCTTCTCGTAATTGAAGTGAAATTAAAAATTCTGGCACGCATCCTATTTTTTCTTCAAAAATATCTGGAAAGTGGTTAATAATGTTTTCAATATTATTGATTGCTGGAATTTGAGGATCAATAGTGTTGGCTCCCAATTCTTTATCAATTTCCTGGAGATTTATGTTTAGATTACGAATCCAACTTCTTCCTAAGAGTGGCGACATATTATCTGGAACAATGTACATCTTTTCAAAAGATACTTTATCTTTATAACAAACTTCAACTTTAATTTCTCCATCTGGAAGAAATACATTATTTGAATATGATCGAAATGCAATAGTTGATGTACGTGGTTTGTTGCTTAGATTCAATTTTTTAAATTCCTTCCGTGGAAGCAATGTAACTCCTGCACCAGAATCGACTTCGAATGTTTGAGGTTGTCCTTCAATAACAACTGTAGTAAAATACTTCTTGGACTTATCGCGTTCTGAGCCTTGATTTTCGTATATATCAATAATATGATTGACTCCATAAGCTGATATTTCCTCCCGTATACAATTAGTTGATTTTGTGTTAGATGTATTAGCTTCATTATTGTTCAGAAGTGATCGTATACAAACCTTAGAAAGATGACCCGTTTTATCACATGCGGTACATTTAAGAGTTGATTTGTTTGTCCGGCAATCCTTTGCAATATGATTACTGTTACCGCAACGTAAGCATAGACCTTCGATTCCCAATTGTCTGTAATCAATTTTTGATTTAGATCTGGTCTTATTATTTTTGTATCTACCAGGGCTTTTTGCGCTGAATTTATGGTTTGATGTCGAATTATCACGTCTGGACTTCCGCTGCCTTGTTACTTTTTTAACATCTTCAGTGTGATTAGCTGTATTCAGAGACGGTTGATTCTTTGAAAGTTCGCGACTGTCAATTTTGGAAGCTTCTAGTACGAGGGCCTTTCCTGTGATTTCTGTGAATGTTAATGCATCAGATTGAAGTAGTTGTTCGCGAATAGTGTTGTCCTTTATACTTCTAATGAATTGAGCACGTAAAAATATGTCTGAAATTGAAGTTTTACATTTACATGGTGAGACAAAATCACAATCACCTATGTCTTGACGTAAGAGTGCTATATATTCAGCAATTGATTGATCTTCATTATGGTACGTCGAAAGAAAACGATGTTGTGCTACTAATATATTTTTCTTTGGGCATAAATGCTTTTCTAAGATTTCCATTAGGTTAGAATATTCTAGTGTACTAGGTAAGCTGGGTGCAACTAATGCTGATAACGTATTGTAATATGTTGCACCAATAGAATTAAGGAGCATTTTTGTGCAAAGTACCTTGTCTGTAGCTATACCTTTCATTTGTAAATAATTTTCAAATCGCTGACGATAGTACCTGAAGCTTTCTTTCTTGGGGTCGAAATTTTCAAATGATGGTAGAAGTGTCGCATTGATTGCCGGTTGTTGTCGAGATGAGGCCACCTGATTGAGCAATTGCTGCTGGTTGTAATTTATCAGTTCGATAATGCGTTGGAATTGAGTTGCATCCATCTTAGACCGTTTCTTGGCTCTACTTTATGTGTGCAATATGATGTCGAAAAATGTTTCACCTCGTTGCCAAAATTATTGTGTCGGTTATTTTGAGGATGGTCAATATAGCAAGAGTTGTAATTAATGCGGATCTTCAGATACGACGATATTGTGCTAGTAAAAAGAAGGATTTATTATATGACTCTTCAGATACAAAGGTATTATATCACGTCGTTACGTATCGCCATGAATTCCGTGTTCCGAGAGAGAGAAAAGGCAGTGGAAGAATCTAGAACAGTCTTCGAGATATGATATATGAGAGGTAACTCGGTAGGCAAGAACGCCATCTAACGGTATGGAAAAAAGTGTCTCTCTAAATGTACAACTACCAACATAATAAGTTCATAATACAGCACACCTTCCTGGTCCTACCAAACGCCCAGCAAGGTCTTATGCTCGTGAATATTCCTCTTCGGCGTTGAAGCGGATGGTTGGCCGGGATATATCGGTGATTTTTTTTGCTTGGAATTATCAAAATAAATCCATTTTTCATCGCCAGTCACGATGCGCCACAAAAAACTCTTTTTTCTTTACCTGGCAAGCAAAGAAGTCGCAATAGTCAACGATTCGAAATGACATTTTCTGACAACTCATGGTAACCATCTCCCTTCCTTATGGATCTTTCTCATGGCATGCAAGCGTTTTGAGACGGCCATTGGAGTAACATTTAACTGTTTCAATAATTCTAAAAGCGTTTGAGCTGGATTCTCATCAAGCAATTCTTGCAGCTCGACATCTTCAAATTTTTTCGGCTATCCTGGACGTTCTTTGTCTCTCACATCAAAATCACCATTTCGGAAGCATTGAAACCAAACTCTACATGTTGGTTTCGATGGAATTTCATCACCATACATTTCGAATAATAAGCAATGCGCTTCAGCTGCGGTTTCCTTGAGGTCGAAGTAATGAAGAAGCACATGTCGGAAAAACAGCTTATCGCGATTCATTTTCAATCGATTGGAAAATCTCTTTGGCGTCGAGAAATCTAACCTGCGAGGATTGAATCACTTTCAGCGATGTCTAAACTACAAAAGACATGTGATTTCATCGTCAGCGTTGGAGGCAGAGCCCTCTAGTAGCGAGCGATAGGAATTAAATGTAACACCTAATATATATTTTATCACATATTATGTATATATCTTTTATGTTTTTCAAGATATTTGTCTGGCTAAATTAAAATGGGACATTTTGTATAATTAATTAATTTTATGAAATAAAAGGAAATATAATTACTTTTTTCTTTTTTTTTTGTATTATTATGTAGGTTGATACAAGATGGAATACATTACATCACATGATTAGTAGTTCCTGATAATCACAATGGTATCCAAATGATTAAATTAACTGACGCGTACTCAGATCTTAATGTTTTAACAAAGGAAGAAGTACAACTGATGAGACAAATAAATATGATATTGGAACCTTTTGACCAAGCAACTAAGGATATTTCTGGTATATCAACGATTTGTCAAATCCTTTTTATTGATATATGAATTTTATTAGATATTTTAATTTTTGCAGGTGCTGAATATATATCAATTTCACTTGTGATTCCTTGCATAAAAGGTATTTTATTAAAATTGCAAGCTGTTCATGAAACATTAAGTTATCCAGCAGCTATTTTGTTTTATGGATCAATTTATAACTTATTGACGAAAAAATAATTCATTATGAGCTACGAACGATTAGCAAAGTGGCTACATTAATTGATCCAAGATTTAAGAACGTAGGATTTCGTTCAGAAGCAAATTATGAAGACTCAGTTCATGTGGTACAAAATCTTCTTGCCGCTCAATTAAAAGCTTCTAATCATATGAATACAAATGTTAATGTTACTTATTTGAACACTAATAATAAATCTACTCGTATTTTCAGTTTTATAGAAAGTTCTCCTCAATCTGTGCAGTCAGTGTAGACAATATCATTTTAGTTAGAAACTTTCTGTCATGTCCAAATATTAATCTGTTAGAAGAACCTATACACTATTTGAAAACTAGACATCCAGGAATTTATTTAATAGCTTTGAAATATTTGTGTACTCCTGGCAGTTCTGTACCAGTGGAACGATTATTCTCTGCCACTGGGTATATTATTTCTGAAAGAAGAAATAGATTGTCTCCCAAAAACGTACAAATATTAAGTTTTTTAAATAAAAATTACAAACTTGTTATTTAAAAAAATTCTCTTAGTTATATCCTATTAGTCTATTAAGTTTATTTTAAGAAATAAAAAAATATTGTATTGTATACACATATACGCAATGTATGAATATGTGAAAATAAAAAAGTAAAAGTTTTAATTTCAGTTATAATTTTTCTTTATTTTAAGTGCTTTTCAGTAGGTTAATAAGAAACAGAAAACAATTTTAGTTAAACGATTATAAATCGATTAATCGATAATGGCAAAAAGGGTAATCGATGATAATCGATTTAGGATTGCAGCATAATCGATTTAATCGATTTCGCAAAATGGTCGATTATGCCCATCACTAGCACGCCTAGCAGGCCATCCCCATTCCCAACGGCCCGCGCGCCGTGCGATCGGTGGGGACGGTAGGTTGTATATTCGGCAGCAGTAGGCCGGCCTATTCGACGCGCTTATTCGGCTATCTTTAAACGTTAATATTTCGTTAATTATTGCGCAAACTACAAAATGGTATAAGAATTTTCGATTCAGTTCGGTCCGTTCTACCTGCTCGTGACAGGCGTCGCGAAAATTTTTAAACACCCTGTATATATACACGTATATGTGATAATTATACAGAATAGTGTTTTCCAAATTTTCTTTGGCTGCAATGTTGATAATCTTTGTTATGACTTAGATAGTGATAATAAACCGGGGGAGATCGAAAAACATATAATTTACCTATTTTTTAAATTATTTATTTTCAATATAGTTTCCGTAGTGATTTATTACGTGCGTTCGAACTTCCACACGAAGCGAGATCTACACCACCTTCCTTCTTGCCTAAAAACGCACAACTTTCCACGCGAAGCGTCTCCTACCCCATGTCCCCTCCCCCCTGCTTAGGGGCGCACGACTTTCACGCGAAGCGATTTCCACCCCACCTCTCTCCCTGTTTAGGAGCGCTTTTTACGCGAAACGTGCGAGAAAATGTGAAAAAAATCGTTTTTTAAATATTTGACCTTGAAAATGACCTTATCAACAATTTTCATTATCATATCCGTAATTAGAGCATCAAAATACAGTAGTATGTCAATCGATAAGAAAATCGAGGAGTTTACCTTTTCAGAAGTCTATCCGAAACGACTTCCAATTTTGTCTACTAGATTGCCGATTTTTATTGCCACCAATAATTACGAGCAATTTGATAGCAATACTCAGGCAATAGTTTCCTCTTATAAATAGATTATGGCAATTTTTATGACAACTGAAGGGAAACTTGTGCTAAGTAACTATTTTCTTTCTTATAATAAGGAGCTTGGTTATTTGGACAAATTTTGGCCTTACAAGTTACATTTATAGTTAGTTAAATATAATTTTGGATGAATGAGTTGATGTCGAAATGACCCATTTTATCCATCCAGTAGAATATCTCAAAATCTTTAAGTTTAAGACAAAAATGTTTCAGACAATAGTTGCTTAAAGAGCAAAGGAGATGATGACGGTGATTGAACTTATCTTCTTATATTGAAGCAGATATCTTTAAAATCATGTCAATATTATTTACAATTTTTTAAATGTAATTATATTTTCTTTATCTGCGATGTGATTTCTCTAATTATTCTGTACATGAAAGTATTATAAAATGGAGATACAAGGGAACCAATAATTTACGAGATATTTTATACTTTATTCTGGCACATATTGACATGATAATAAATTAAATCAACAGATTAAATAACTACATTAAAGTACAGAAAGACAAACTTCCATATATGATGCATACTACTAATGTAGTTTATAAAATTGAATGTAAGGACTGACACATCATATGTGGGCCAAATGGGAAGGACCCTCAAAACTAGAATTAGAGCATAGAAACCATATCAATCGAAATACAGACCAAAGATCAGTATCATAGAACATTCACCTAGAACAATCACACGAATTTGACTGGGACAATATTAAGATATTAGATCAAGAAAAAATATTAAACAAAAGACTCAAATCAGAAATGATTTTCATCCGCAAACAGAAAAATAGTTTGAATATACAATCAGATACGGATTCATTAAACGAAGCATATGACTTTTTATTTGAAAATAACTGAGTTTTCCCCTCTTTAATATCTCTGTTATTTGTGATTTGACTCGTGATTTGTACTTTAGTTTAGCATTGTTTAGATGTATATCGTAACGTCTGTACAGATGACACGTATATTTTTATAAGCTTAACGAATATCATGTAATTTTTTAAAATTAATAATTGTTTACGATTTTAATGTATTGTAGGATCGTAGAGTAGTCCGAATGCGAAAGAGCGCGTTATCGACCATGCGTAATTTATCCCAGCCCTGCGTTGAGTTTCTTTCCCCACTTCGCGAGGCGGCGCGGCCGGCGTTCCGACTGAGAGTGTCTTTTCAAAAAGAGGCATAATTTATCTAGACAACGACGAGTAAGGAGAACTTTATTTGTGAGATCGAATCCTACAATTTTTAATCTTACATTTTGGGGGCTCGTCCGGGATCTGGAAGAGAAGACATCCTGGGGTGAGCAACGAGAACGACGCTACGACGAGGTACGACGAGAACGGCGTGTACAACGAGGTACAAAACGTCGCATTCAACGAAGTACGACGAGGAAGACGCGTACGACGAGGTACGACGAGAACGACGCATACGACGAGGTACGACAGCAACGGCGTGTACAACGAGGTACAAGAACGTCGCATTCGACGAAGTACAACGAGAAAGACGCATACAACGAGGTACGAAAACGACGCATACGACGAAGCACGACGAGGACGACGCACAAGGTAAGGTGTGAGAGAAAAGACGAGATAAAGAAGAAAGACGAAAGACGAGACGAAGAAGAAAGACGAAAGACGAGACGAAGAAGAAAGACAAAAGACGAGACGACGAAGAAAGACGAAAGACGAGACGAAGAAGAAAGACGAAAGACGAGACGAAGAAGAAAGATGAAATACGAGACAAAAAAGACAGTGTAAATTGAAGACGATTAAACGCAAAAATGGAGACGCTCGGGCAGATTAGCTCAATCGCCGACAAGATTCGGACATCATCGCACCCAGCCGTATATGCACTTTATCAGCTCGTGTTTGAGAAAAGCGGGGATCGCACCAGTCGCAAGCAGTTGCGTGCTTTCCGCGGCTTTAGTTTCAAGGACACATCTGAGGAGTTCCGATTAAAACTTGAGTACGCAGCCGCGTTTTCGGTTGGAGACTTAATATCTATGTGTAATATTCTCGGCCTAGATTACGCTGGCACTAAAGAGGAGTTGAGATTAAGAATAATAAGAGCACTCTTGAACATCAGATCGTTGGTGTCGCCTGAGAACGACGATACAGATGTCGATGAGGAATCAGAGGAAGAATTTAAGGAGCAACAGCGACAGAGAGAAAATAATGATGGCGAGATTAACGACGTGGATGCTTCTTCACTTGCAATTAGTGATACCGGCTCAAGACACAATGAGCAGGTGCATCCAAGACAGAAAGAAAGTGGCAAAACAAAGATCACGTTTAATTTCAAAGACATTGAAGATACTATTCGTCCATTTGATAGAAAAGAGCACTATCCAATAGAGAGATGGATAGCAAACTTTGAAGACATGGCAACCGTGTTCAAGTGGAACGACACTCAAAAATTGGTTTTTGGCCGCAAATCGCTTAAAGGGGCCAAGACGTTTGTACAAGGATTAAGCATCGCTCAATCCTGGAAAAAACTCAAAGCTGCGTTACTGGAAGAATTCAGTCTTAAAGTAACTAGCGCAGACATACATCGCGGGCTTGCCAGAAGGAAGTTAAAGAAAAATGAGAGTATACAAGAGTATTATTTAGCCATGAGGAAGCTGGCTTCGCAAGGTGAAATTGAAGCCGAGGCAGTTATCCAATATGTCATCGATGGTATCTCTGACAGCAGTAGCAAGATGGTGTTGTACGGGGCAAGGAGCTATAATGAGTTTAGAGCACGACTTCGCACATTCGAGAAGAAGAAAGAGATCCTATTACGACTAAGAGCCATCCGAAGAAGGAAGCAGTAGATAAGAGTACGAAGGATGATGTCAGATCATCGAAGGAGGACCGGAAGCGAACATCGAAGGTGACAGATCGTTGCTATAATTGCGGTGAGAGCGGACATAGGTCACACGATTGTAAATTTAAAGAAAAAGGTAAAAGGTGTTTTAGTTGCAGTAATTTCGGTCATGAGTCAAAGAATTGTCCTCATAAAAAAGATGTTTCGACGACAGCTAATATTCTCGTAGAACCTATGCATGTAAGTCGAATGTTCAAGGAAGTCACAATAGAGGGTAAAAAATGTCATGCTTTACTAGATACGGGTAGCCACCTTTCTTTGATGCGTGAAGATGTTCTTACATCAATTAACATCTCTGAATTACAGAAATCTGAAGTGCTCCTAATGGGTATTGCTCGAGGTCAAGTCAAGACTCTTGGACACTTCCAAACTATAATTACGATAGATAATTTAGACTTTCCTTTAACATTCCACGTGGTTCCTACAAATGCTTTGAATATTTCTGTAATACTGGGCACTGACTTTGTTAGTCAAGCTGAAATAAGGATCGATGAGAATGGCGTCACGGTTCATAAATCTAGTGTTTCAATGTTCTTATCTCAAATTGTATTGCAGCCGGAAAAGAACGAGACGGGTCACGTAGATGTAACGATAGATCAGGAATCTAAAAGTACAGTAGAGAACATGTTGTTATCATATGAGCCTAACAAGACCAAGACAACGGGTATAAAGTTAAGTATAGCAGTAAAAGATGGGACGCCTACTCATCAACCCTCACGAAGGTTACCTCCGAAGGAAAGGAAGATCGTTGAAAGACAGGTGAGTGCCTGGGTGAACGAAGGGATAATGGAGCCATGCTCGTCTGAGTATGCGAGTCCCGTGGTAGTAACAAAGAAAAAAGACGGTTCCCCGCGGCTATGCATTGATTATAGGAAACTGAATCGATTAGTAATAAAGGATAAATATCCACTGCCAATAATCGAGGATCAGATAGATCGATTAACAGACGCTCACATATTCAGTACACTGGATTTGAAAAATGGATTCTTCCATGTTGATGTAGAAAAGCAGAGTCGTAAATACACTGCTTTTGTCACCCATCAAGGTCAGTTTCAGTTTTTGAAAGTACCTTTCGGTTTATGCAACTCACCATCTATTTTTCGAAGATTTATTAACCATATCTTCCGACCTTTGGTTAACGACGAAATCGTATTAGATGACTATACTTAGATGACTTAATTGTAATAGCGCCCGATGTAAAAGAAGGTGTTAGACAGTTGCAGAGAGTTCTTCAAGTAGCGAGTGATTACGGCTTAGACCTTAATAAGAATAAATGTCCTCTATTGCAATCTAGCATAGAATTTTTAGGGTATGTGATAAGGAACGGTGAAGTCCTTCCGTCTCCTAGTAAGATACAAGCTGTTTTGAATTTTCCGGAGCCGCGTTCATTAAAAGATATCCAGAGTTTCCTTGGACTCTCCGGATATTTTAGGAAATTTATCGAATCATATTCCATTAAGGCAAGACCTCTCTCTGAGATGTTGAAAAAAGAGGGTACATTTCAGTTTAGTACTAAAGTAAAAGAGTCCTTTGAGCAACTAAAACTGGATTTGAGTCGCAACCCAGTTCTGAAAATCTTTAATCAAAAATTCGAGACTGAGTTACACACCGATGCATGTAAAGAGGGTTTAGGAGCCATTCTTTTGCAGAGGAACCCTGACGACGGCAAATTGCATCCCGTATATTATATGAGTCTCAAGACGACCGATGTTGAGTCAAGGTACACCAGATATGTTGACCAGTCGGTATCAGACAGTGAGTCACTTTTTTAGTTATTGGCTAGTACTAATGAAAATTGTAAATGATAAAAAAAAAATTTTGTCAGAAGGACTTATTACTGTGTACGAGCGACACCGACTTTTCGGTTAGTTTTTCGATAAATTAGTTTCTATATTCTTTAATTTGATATTTTTAATATTTTCCTTCTTTTTCATTTTCTTTTCTTTCTTTTTATTTAATTCTGACATTAAA
>NW_017296248.1:81842-82048 GCF_001594075.2 Trachymyrmex cornetzi
TTTGAAAAATCGTTTCACGTGTTTCAGCGTTTTTTTTTAATGTTGGAAGTTGTCGAAATATTTGACCGTCCCGGTACATAATTGACACCCTGTATATGTTAATGTGTGTTTGCTCTGAGGAAGGCTCAAAAGTGAGTCGAAACATGTAAGCGTGTTTAGTGAATAAAGAAGTTTCACTCTTTATAAGTGTATTATTTGCGCGACGT
>NW_017296248.1:82522-84153 GCF_001594075.2 Trachymyrmex cornetzi
ATACACACACTGTTAAAAAAGATATAAAATTTAATGCACTTTAATTTTATGCATTAAATTTTATGTATCTGTAACTGAAAAGTATATTTGTGTACATGTACATGAAATTTAGTGTACGTTTCATAAAATTTTACGAAGTTTAGTACAAATCTACATAAAATTTAATAAGAAATGTACTAAACTTCGTAAAATTGGCGATTGGGCCAACGGTTTGCGAAATATGACATATTTGATAGGTAGTCGAAAATTTTCTAAGTCCGACGTTAAAAAATTTTTTGAGAGTTCCAGTAGTTCTGATTATCGTTTTCGGCAGTTCTCGACGAGTTCTATCGAAAAGTATGAGGTGACAAAGCGATTGGATCAACGATATTCAAAACACGCGAAATTAAAGAAGTGATCAAAAATTGTTTTTTTTTTAATTTTCTTGTTTGTTAAAATTGTTTTTTATGTGTCAGGAACTCTAGATATTCACAAAATAGATCTATTAAACTGCTCAGAACTGTCCGATCTCGAATTTCGCTGAAAAGTTAGCACCCCATTTTTTAAAAATTATTAAAAAATTGTTATTAACTGAATCTCGCATTAAAAAATACAGAGAACTCTTCGTCTCGTTAAAAGGAAGCTAGAACTCTAATCAGAACTATTATATCTAAAAATTGATTTTTCAAAAATTTTTAATATTTTTTAGATTTTTCAAAATTTTTTTTATGTAAAATAAAATAATAATAAGGTTCAATATGGATAAAACTAAATGAATATTAAAAGGGCATAGAACCAATATTTTAACAAACAATTATAATTAGAAAAATAACATTACATACGTTTCGACTCCGATCGGGTCATTATCAATGTAAAAAATACAAATTAACTTAGAAATCCGGTAACAATAAAAAAACTTTCAAATTACATAATAAAAATAAAAATAAAAATAACATAACATCATGTCGCTAACATAATATAATACATAATAAATTAATAGTAACATTTCTTAATGAGTAAATAATACAATGTATTGAATAGCTGTTGTAAAAATATAAGAACTCAGAAGAAAGGAGTAAATAATTATAACGATCTCTTAATTTTGTAAGAATATTCATGTCGTTCTAAGTCAAGTATAAGTAGTCCATTGAAAATAAAATTAACTTGCAATAACGAACATCTATAGGAAGAAAATATGTAATATGTAAAATAAACTTAAACAAATTATCAAAAAATTATTTTACAATGTTAGATGAAAATAAAAGTAACGGAAAAATTATTTTACCTTGTCAGAAGAAAAATAAAAAAGGAGTTATGACCTATTGAAACTATGCTAAATATGCAAACACGAACATCTCTAAGAACAATTATAAATAAATTAAACAAAATTCAAAAGGTGTAATAGAAATTCGTTATACAATGTCAAATAAAAATAAAAATAAAACCAGTTAAAACAGCAGTGATTTACCTTATCCGATGAAAATGGAAAACAATTAAATTTATAAAAATCCATATGTGTATGAGCTTCAATATAATTAAACTATTTTGCACTTGCGAAAGCAACCGCTCTTGAGCACGTCAGACAACATAATGTACCGGCAGAAAGTCGAGAGAGGACAAGAACAGTGGAAAATTAAGAACTGGAAAGGGAA
>NW_017296248.1:85107-95804 GCF_001594075.2 Trachymyrmex cornetzi
TTCCCTTTCCAGTTCTTAATTTTCCACTGTTCTTGTCCTCTCTCGACTTTCTGCCGGTACATTATGTTGTCTGACGTGCTCAAGAGCGGTTGCTTTCGCAAGTGCAAAATAGTTTAATTATATTGAAGCTCATACACATATGGATTTTTATAAATTTAATTGTTTTCCATTTTCATCGGATAAGGTAAATCACTGCTGTTTTAACTGGTTTTATTTTTATTTTTATTTGACATTGTATAACGAATTTCTATTACACCTTTTGAATTTTGTTTAATTTATTTATAATTGTTCTTAGAGATGTTCGTGTTTGCATATTTAGCATAGTTTCAATAGGTCATAACTCCTTTTTTATTTTTCTTCTGACAAGGTAAAATAATTTTTCCGTTACTTTTATTTTCATCTAACATTGTAAAATAATTTTTTGATAATTTGTTTAAGTTTATTTTACATATTACATATTTTCTTCCTATAGATGTTCGTTATTGCAAGTTAATTTTATTTTCAATGGACTACTTATACTTGACTTAGAACGACATGAATATTCTTACAAAATTAAGAGATCGTTATAATTATTTACTCCTTTCTTCTGAGTTCTTATATTTTTACAACAGCTATTCAATACATTGTATTATTTACTCATTAAGAAATGTTACTATTAATTTATTATGTATTATATTATGTTAGCGACATGATGTTATGTTATTTTTATTTTTATTTTTATTATGTAATTTGAAAGTTTTTTTATTGTTACCGGATTTCTAAATTAATTTGTATTTTTTGCATTGATAATGACCCGATCGGAGTCGAAACGTATGTAATGTTATTTTTCTAATTATAATTGTTTGTTAAAATATTGGTTCTATGCCCTTTTAATATTCATTTTTTTTATGTATTAGGAACTCTAGGTATTCACTAAATGAAGCTATTGAGCCGTTCAGAACTATTCGATCTCGAATTTCGATAAGAAGTTAGCACCCAATTTAAAAAAAATTATTTCTGGTATAGAGACTGTTATAGCGACAGTTATAACCAGTACAAAAGAATAGAAATGAAGCAACTCAATTTAGCAACCAATAATTAGGCAATTTGGTCATTTCGCAGCTGAACTAAAAATTTGATTTCCGTAAAGTCAGCGTACCAATTGCCTACTTTAATTTCGTAAATGCAATCCTGCGGAAGCAACGCGCAAATACTGCAAGCTGTTTATCGCAAGTTGAAAGAAGACGGAAGTTATTACCCGTCGAATTAAGAAATTACTAGGTGTACAACTTTGATTCCGCCGTTTTCCTATAGATGGCTTTAGCGGTAAGTGGTGGTCGAAATAAATAGATCATAGACGTCATACAATAAACTCGGGCATCTGTTAACATAACCCCATAGAAACATTAGTCGACTTGTGTCTGCATCATAAAGTTATTCTCGATTGAAAATGTCAGTTTACGAACCAAATTCTTGTCATTTGCGGGAGGTTTTAATTTTCTGCTTCAATATAAAGAAATCTGTGGCTGAGGCTCATCGAATGCTCTCAAATACTTATGGTGAGGCCGCTATTAGTGAAAGAACGTGTCGTGAGTGATTTCAACGCTTCAAGAACGGTAATTTTGACATCGAAGACCGGCATAGCAGTGGAAGAGAGAAGGTTTTCGAAGAGGCAGAATTGGAAGCATTACTTGATCAAGACTCGTGTCAAAATCAAGAAGAATTGGCACGATCATTGGGAGTGACTCAACAAGCCATTTCAAAACGCCTCAAAGCCATGGGAATGATTCAGACGCAAGGAAATTGGGTGCCGTACGAGTTGAAGCCGAGAGATGTTGAACGGCGTTTGTTTGGTTGTAAACAGCTGCTTGAAAGGCAAAGACGGAAAGGATTTCTGCATCGCATTGCGACTGGGGACGAAATGGGTTCATTACGATAACCCCAAGCGCAGAAAATCATAGGGAGTTCCCGACCATGCTTCCACGTCGACGGCCAAACCGAATATTCATGGCTCCAAGATCATGCACTGTATTTGATGGGACCAGCTCGGCGTAGTGTATTATGAGCTGTTAAAACCGACTGGAACAATCACAGGCGATCGGTATCGAACGCAATTGATGCGTTTTAGCCGAGTATTGAAAGACAAACGGCCGCAAAACAACGAGAGACACGATAAAGTGATTTTGTAGCATGACAATGCTCGATCCCATGTTGGGAAAGTGGTCAAGACATACTTGGAAACGTTGAAATGGGAAGTCCTACCCCACCCGCCGTATTCTCCAGACGTTGCTCCCTCTGACTATCACTTGTTTCAATCAATGGCACATGGCCTGGCTGACCAGCTCTTCCGGTTTTATGAAGAAGTAAAAAATTGGATCGATTCGTGGATTGCCTCAAAAGATGACCAGTTTTTTCGACGCGGGATTCGTACGCTGCCCGAAAGATGGGAGAAAGTAGTGTCCAGCGATGGACAATACTTTGAATCATAAATGTATAACCAATTTTTTACAATAAAGCCTCGAATTTCGGAAAAAAAAACGGCGAAACCAAAGTTGTACACCTAATAGGATGCGAGTGTCAGCAAGGACCACATTAAAAAAGAAAACAACCTGCTCAAACAGCTGACCAAAGTGCAAGCCAGGTCAACAGTTCGAACAAGTATATTATCCGCGACATACTGGTAGAGTCTTAGAGTCTTGCTATCAGCTGTTATCCGAGACTACGCCCGTACGTCAACAGCTCACGCGTATAGAACATAAGTCGACTGATTCATACAGTCAATACTGACGTGAATTTATCTTGTAAACCGAAATCGGCCCGACGCGTAATTGCCAAGTGCAAATTAAGTGGTTAAAATCTTGTAATATATAACAACATTTAATTGTGACATTGTAAGAAATTACTAATTATTAAAGTGTTATTTTTAAATTTGGTGGTTTATTTCTGAGTCCTGGTCCTTGGCGAATCCTCTATCGGTATCCTTCACCCAAGGGTACAACAGGACGCTCCTGAGCCTGAGCGTCACGTGAGCGCTCGGCGGCTCGGCCGCCGAGCCTCGAGCGGTGGTGGAGGTCGCTCGCCGGAAACAGCCCGAAATGTACAAAACTTTTCGAGCACTGTCGTAAACTATTAATTTTTTTATAATACAGAACAAAAAAATTGTTTGAAGAGCAACTTTAAACCAGAATAAGTGTTTCTTATAGATTTTGGATCGCTGAATTCAAATACGTAACCCGTTTTGCTCCATTATATTCAGTTTTTAGTTAATCGAGGAAAATGATGAAAAACTTGTGAAAATTAAAACATTGGGAAAAGAGTAAATATAAAAACTACACTAAAATGCCGTCGCAGAGCAAAGTGTAAGAAACATCAATTTTGCTTTACTAATGTAAGTAGAAAGTTTAAAGGGCGAATGAGAGTCTGAATATAAAAACGAATTCCTTAAATTTTCATAATCAATATATTAATACGTAGATCTTAAAAAATTAATGTAATAATAAAATTAAGATGATTACATAGTTCACTACCAAGTTGAATAAACATTGCTTACAAAACGGCTGCTCGGCCGTGTGGAGGAAACATTGGATATTCTATACATGAATAGAGAATCTTATAATCTTGTTAAAAAATAAAGCAATGTTTATTCTTCAGATATTACAACTCACCGATGTGGATCCTGATGTCTAAATCGCATTAAATATGTTCGTCGATCCGTCATTACGAGAATAAAATAATATGAAACGTCGTTACAAAATTTGTCACAGTAGAATCATTCGTTAAAAATTATTTAACTTATAAAACTTAATAAGTGATTGCGACGACTGCCAAGACTCGACTAACGACAATGTGTTACATGTCAAGCGGTCATATGTTTTTCAATGTTAAATTCTGTATATAATTGATAAATAAAATTTATGAAGACCTTCTATATCGTTTTGTAAGTTCAGGCCATTCTCTTGTTTTTTAATGTGAATCATTTCAAACGCTTGTCGTAACACGGTTCCTCATCGAGAATTCTGACATTTTCCCAATCAAACTCGTGTCCAGATTGCACTCTATGGTCGGTTATGATAGAACGAGTAGATGTGTTCCAGCGAATGTGATTTTGATGTTCTTTTATTCTCATATTTAATTGTCTGCCAACATAAGACGCATTGCAATCTTTACACTCGATTTTTTATACTACGTTATTTTTTGTAGATTGTGGTCGTGGATCTTTTTGAACTTTTATGAATGTGACTGAGTCGCGTGTTTGGTTTCTCGGAGCGGTCTCGAGGAGCCATACTGAATCGTGGGAGTGCGAGCGCGGAGCGGGGGCGCGCGGGGTGAAGCCTTGACTTCGGCGAGATTTGTTTTCGGCGTTTTTTTACGCGTTGGGGGCGGGCTGCTGTCATCAGTGCCTCAATACAGGCACGAATTGAGTTATTATCGTTCTATTAACGAATTATCTTTTATTATATTCGACTCGTCCTTTTTTGTTCTCTTCCGTGTTGCCTGATTACGCACTGAGAAGAATAATACTAGAGAGTTCAGAGGAATTGTCAGATAGAGCGCCCGTGATACACAAAGTGTGCGAGGAGTTTATGAAGATATTTAGATCTTTTTCCTCAGGCTGCTGTGATGTTCATCACTCGCTTCTCTCTATCTACACTCTCTAGATGTCAGTGCGTATGGGGACAGGGAAGGAAATAGATAGGGCCTTAAGGCCAAAGATATGAAGTAAAGACCTACGGTTATGGTTTAATTATTTTAATTTGGACATTACAAGGCGCGTGATTCACGATGCGAGGCTTGGTGGTTATCAGTATGGGCCTAGTGGCCTTACGGGCGGGCGCCACGTACGGCGGGGACCGAGGGGGCGCCGGTCGCGGCAGTGGAGGACCGGAGGTTGCTGATTCTCTGTCGTCAGCCTTATCTAAGGGGGACTCGGAGTCCTTGAGGCTACCCGGCGGAATCGACGCAATTGCGGCGACCCTTTTGAACCCTCCGGAGTCCTCTGCCCAATGCTTGGACGGTTCGAACGTTCCTCCGGCGAGGAGCTCCCGCTGGAACCCTTTCAAGTGTACGCGCCAGCCTCCTCGTTTCCCACGCGGACGCTTCTTCTGTGGCACCTATGCCCAGAAAAAACGTGTATGAATATGATGATTTGGAAATAGAGGGTAGGAGTGCGGAGGCTTCGACGCCGTGGAAGGCGCTCGTTTAGAGTTCCGCAGGGAATTAGCTTCGACGTCGCTATGGACAGCGCTGTCGAAGCAGGGAGTGGAAATAGCCCGTCAGACGCCGTGGTTGGCGCACGATCGGGGCCGGATCTTGTGTAGGATATGCGGAAAGATCCAGAGCGCTATTTAAAGCGCTAGGAGTGCTTACCGTTGGAACTTTTAGGAAAATAAGGGCGCGCGTCTTGGAACGCTCTGCTTTATATACTGTTTATTTCGTGGCCCCTCGCGGCAAGGGGATGTTCTTGTTCACGTGCTATTGCGAAATTACTATTACGTGCCGATTAGGTAATTTATGATTTATTCTAATGGTGATTAGTTTTTAGTTAGTTTGCGCCTTTTATTTCGATGCGGGGGTCGCGAGTTTCGTACTGGCGCGCTCAGTCGCCGCGTATTGCAGTCCCTTTGCGGCAGGACTTTCATTTGTTTCCTGCGCGTTTTTTCATCATAAGTTTCTTGTATCGTTCCGGATCCTTCTATTCATTGTGCGCGTGGAATTTGATATTTATTTAAGGCCTTTTCTAAGTTATGTGCTCTTTGGTTTAATCTGCGATGATTTTGTTCGTATTCAGGGGCCTTTTTGTGACCGGTTGGTACATTCGGGATTGCACGGCGATGCATTGCGTTGGTGTCATGCACTTTTATTAATTTTCCGTGGTTTTGCGGGTTTTCCCATCTGCGTCAAGATTGGTTGTTATCTTTAATTATTCCTTATCCTGTATTATCGATGGTTTGTTGTTAAAGTGCATTCTTGCATTGGTTTTAGTATTTATACTTTGGCGCAGACGCGGTACGCGCGGCGTTCAATCGCGGTTTCGGTGGCCTGGCCTATAGCTGAACGTGATTATAGTAGGCACGTATTGTATCGTTCGCTATACTCCGTGCTTGCGCTCGTTTGGTAAACGGACAGGGCGCTATATTGTAGGCGCACCGGACGTTACAATGAATTTTTTTAGTTTATTTAAATTACAGAAAGAAACCTTAACATCTTTGTTGTTAAGTTGTTTAAATTTATCTGTAATCGAAGGAATATACGGTACTCTAAAACAAGAAGATTTAATCTCCTGGTTCTAGTTATTTGTCAAATCCTGCATAACTGTTCCCCTTTCAAACAGGTTTTTTATTCTCTGATTAATAGTTTCAAAAATGAAAGGTAGAGGATAGTCATTTTCCAATAAAGTCGTAATTATATAGGATAGATTTTTCTTATGGTGTTTTTGATCGGAAAGTAACAACGCCCTGTCCACCATGCCAACAATGGTACTCCTCTTCTAAAAAATAGGATGATTGGAAAAGAAATTCAAAAATCTACCCGAGCAGGTAGGCTTCTGATACCAATTGAATGTTATATAACTCTCTGTTTTTTTATGGTGACGTCTAGAAAATTAAGCGAGTCCCCTCCCACTTCCAGAGTAAATTGCAGGCGCGGGTGGAAAGAGTTAAAACATTCCGAAATCCTATTAATTTCCGAAGATGGAACAGCCATACACAAGTCATCCAAGTACCGATAACAAAAAGATACATCCCTGTTGAAAGATGCTAAAGCTATTCTTTCTAATCTCTCCAATACTAAGTTCGCAATAACTGGTGAGAATGGAGCCCATAGATGTTCCGAAGGTCTATTTGTAAAATATATTGTCAAATATAAAAAATCTAAAATAAATTTTACTGCCGCTAAAATTACGTTTTTCGGTATGTTACACTTTTTAGTAATAAAATTCCAATTATCATTTATGCAATCTAGAGCTATTTCTATTGGGATGTTTGTAAAGAGTGAGATAATGTTCAATGAAATTAGCTCATGGTCGTCATCAATTATCATTCTTTCTAAATTTTTAACCAATTGGAAGTTGTTCTTTATATAGCTGTTTGCTTTAGGAATAGCTTCATATAGAATGTTGTGCAAATACGAGGCTAATGCACAAAGAGGGCTCCCTATTGGCGATATTACTATTCTAAATGGGCAATTCTGTTTGTGAATATATAATTACAACTTTATTGGAAAATGACTGTCCTCTACCTTTCATTTTTGAAACTATTAATCAGAGAATAAAAAACCTGTCTGAAAGGGGAACAGCTATGCAGGATTCGACAAATAACGAGAACCAGAAGATTAATCTTCTTGTTTTACAGTACCGTATATTCCTTCGTTTACAGATAAATTTAAACAATTCAACAACCAAGATGTTAAGGTTTCTTTCTGTAGTTTAAATAAACTAAATAAATTCATAAAAGTTCAAAAAGATCCACGATCACAGTCTACAAAAAATAACGTAGTATACAAAATCGAGTGTAAAGATTGCAATGTTGAGTCACTCCCAATGATCGTGCCAATTCTTCTTGATTTTGACACGAGTCTTGATCAAGTAATGCTTCCAATTCTGCATCTTCGAAAACCTTCTCTCTTCCACCGCTATGCCGGTCTTCGACGTCAAAATCACCGTTCTTGAAGCGTTGAAACCACTCACGACACGTTCTTTCACTAATAGCGGCCTCACCATAAGTATTTGAGAGCATTCGATGAGCCTCAGCCGCAGATTTCTTCATATTGAAGCAGAAAATTAAAACCTCCCGCAAATGACGAGAATTTGGTTCGTAAACTGACATTTTCAATCGAGAATAACTTTATGATGCAGACACAAGTCGACTAATGTTTCTATGGGGTTATGTTGACAGATGCCCGAGTTTATTGTATGACGTCTATGATCTATTTATTTCGACCACCACTTACCGCTAAAGCCATCTATAGGAAAACGGCGGAATCAAAGTTGTACCCCTAATGTTATAATTATCTTGAACCTCGATATAAAACTTTAAAAAAAGTCCCCGAAACAACCGTTATATTGTCTTATACAATATTTAAGAAATTAATTGAAAATTCATGATGGAAGCAAATCGCATACGTGTTTTTTATTATTTTATATAAAAAAAGGTGGTCCCTGCAACAACCCTTAGACATACGTATATATATATATATATGGGGCGTTCTCTGTTAAATCGGCCGCCCCCCTGCTAATTTCAATTTTTGAGATAAAACTCTTTTTTTGGTCTTAAAATTTGTTTTGAAATGTCAATTTTTTGATGCCGTATGACGTCTTTGAAAATTCAAAATGGCGACCGGAATGAAAAAAGAAATTGGAAAAATTAATGATATCGTGAATAAACGTGCACGATATGTGATGTAGAAGTCTGATCCACGTGCGTGCGCGCGGGTATGAGTGCGCACCCGCTAGTCAAAACGAATTACGTTGAAGTCAAATCTTCTTTAACACGATTTGCACTGGTTATCAAGACATTTGCGTACAAAATTTCATATTATAATTTGATCATTCTGTTATCTTTAAGTCTTGTTGCTAAGCCACTGGACCCAATATTAACATCTCAAATTCTTTTTAATTGGGCTAGAATACATTTCAAGAACATAAGGATTTTTTATTTTAAGAAAATTGATTATGAGAAGATAAGAAGAAAATTTACTAAGAGATTAGAAGCTGCGCAGTCTGTTCCGCAAATTCTTAAGAATCATGGATTTATAATTGCGGGAGAAAATAAAGTATTAATCAAAAGGTATTCCAATGATATAAATGGAACACTACGGTAGTTACGGGGAACGATAAAAAATTAAAAAATAAATTCTATAGTACATCCATCCACACAGACACACGCGTTCGCGCTCGCGCACACTCCACACACAAACGCGCGCGCACACCTGGAGGCAAGGGGACTCACATAAATGAAGCACGCACGCAAGCGGATCAGACCTCTACATCACACATCGTGCACGTCTATTCACGATAACATTAATTTTTCCAATGTCTTTTTTCATTCCAGGGGCCATTTTCAGTCCGCCATTTTGAATTTTCAAAAACGCCATACAGCATCAAAAAATAGATATTTCAAGGAAAATTTTAAACCAAAAAAAGAATTTTATCTCAAAAATTGAAATGGGCGGGGGTGGCCGATTTAACTGAGAACGCCCAATGTATATATGTATATATGTAATATACAGGATGTCTCATTTTAAATGAACCAGCCAAACATCTCGAAAACTAAACCCAGTAGACAAAAATGTTTCAGACAACACTTGTTTGACTCGAAGGGGGACTAAGATGGTGCCATCGATTTGACCTTGAATAGTCCTCTGAAGGTCACGCAAAGATAACCTTTAATTTTTTAAATGGAACCCCTAATTTCTCATTGCATATTCTTACAACCTATCTCGAGAACTTTCCAAAACACTATAATTAAGTTACTTTTCGTTAAGTAATAGTTAAGTTATAACAGTGAAAAAGAATATATATCATCTAAATCTTAGGGAATAAATATTAATATTTCTAAAAATGATGTTATTTATTTCTTTATGAATTATAAGAAATAGGATTATGAATAGAATTATGAATTATAATAATTATAAGAAATTATAAGAAATATTCCTAATAAAGTAAATGGTTGTATGTGCTATGATTATTACTGTGTAATTACTTTACACAATTTAATATTTTAATAATAAATTTTTGTACGTTAAATTCATAAATATAAAAGTTATTATTTGTAAATGTATAATTAATTTTAGCAAAAAAAGTTTTGCTAAATAATTAAAAATTTCATGGAAGATACGGACCTAACGTATTTGTTACGGACGCTCCTGAGGCTCAGCGTTACACGCGCGACTGGCGGCTCGGGCGTAGAGTCTGGAACGGTAGTGGGGGGACAGTAGGCGTCTCCTCAGAAATCTGGCCGAAAAGGACAACTGATTCCGAGCGCTGAACTTTATACTCACGCAACATTTTCTATCTTAATCGGTCCATCCAACCGGGATTGATCCATAATGGCTGATGGCAAAGAATCATCCGCAAATGCGTAAATTTGTCTTAGTCATCCAATATCAACTAGGACAATAAATCTATCGGCTCTTACTTTATCTTGTAACTTATATAATGTACGCAAAATGCCGGATTATACTTTGAACAAAATTATTGATATTGTTCTTGTACTTAGAGAATGCCATAATAATTATCGACAAGCAGCGGTATTGTATCGTAATCGATTTCCTCATAGACGACATCCAAATCATTGTACAATTTCCAAACTTGTATTACGTCAACGACAACGTCAACGTCAAAAACGACAAAGACGTCATATTAACGTACCAGAAAGGGATGATCCAACAGTACTTGCCGCATTGGGAACGATAGCTATTAATCCACGCGTGTCAACGAGGCAATTCGAAAGAGAATTAGGTATTCCGAAATCAACAAGTCATAGAATCTTGACCACTCATAACTTCCATCCTTATCATATCACTTTGACACAACAATTAACACTCAATGATTTTTAACAAAGACTAGAATTTTGTAGATGGGCACAAATAATGTTAAATCGTGATCGAACATAGTAGTAAAGCTATGCCGATTCTAACCCAGGGGCAATGAGGGGGGTGCGGGGCGAGGGGTACCCGCGGCGAGGGGGTGACGTCACAGGGGGAGGGGAGGGGATGACGTC
>NW_017296249.1:0-308 GCF_001594075.2 Trachymyrmex cornetzi
TTTGTAAAGCCATTTCAAGTATAAAAAAAATATGGACCTGGAACAAACCGTACGACATATATACATATATATATATATACCAGGACTCGGCGCAAAATGCAACTTTCGGCCGATTTTCGAGTCGGCTCCACCTTCCGCTATCCCTCTCACCTCATCGCCCCGTGCGCAGTCCAAATGCCGATCGACGCTCAAGAGTGTACTAAGGCGCTCGTAAATGTAAGGGGCATTCGTTCGGGGCGCTCGATACGCTGTAATCTTCATTCTATCTTTTTTTTCGCTCATTACGTACGAAACTAATAGCGAATTCG
>NW_017296250.1:0-283 GCF_001594075.2 Trachymyrmex cornetzi
GCAATATTGTTTATCAATTTCACACAGAGTAACGTAAACGTACAATTCTTGTTTAACGTTTAATTGTAATATCCTCACAGACGTTTTATGATGCGATGACCGCGGCGGTAAATATTCACTGAGCGACTGATGTATTAGGGCTCTCTACCGTTCATGCGTTTTTCTTCATTATTTCATTATTTTTTTTTTATATATTATCATTTATTTTTATTTTTTCATCTTTTTATTCGTTTTTTTTTCTTTCGGACGGTGTATTCAATGTGGAATTTTACTTATCTTTACA
>NW_017296251.1:0-769 GCF_001594075.2 Trachymyrmex cornetzi
TGATCTAACTTGGATATGATAGGATATTTTGATAGGACATAAAAATTAATAAAAAATCCACTTGTAATTATGAGACTTCTACTAACAAGGTTAAAAAATAACAAATCAGAAGGTTCACAATTCCTTTTATCAATAGAATATCTAATAAATAAGTTCTACAAATTTACTAATGGTCTGTCTTATAAAGTGGTTGCTCATTATAATATCAATAAACTTAACAAATATATAAGAGTACACAAAGATACTTTGCAAAAGTTATCCAAAAGGAATGTGGTTTACAAGATCGAATGCTGATTGCGATTCTTCCTATGTAGATCAAACGGGAAAAAAACTAAAAACGAGATTAGCAGAAAACCATAACCATACACGTAGAGTTACATCCCCTCGTTCAGTTATCACAGAGCATAGGGTGAGTTACAATCATGACTTCGACTGGGCTAATGTCAGAATTCTGGATATTGAGAGAAATTATAATAAACGAATAATGTCGAAGATGCTCTACATAAATCGTTAATCAAATGGTTTCAACATTCAAACTGACACTGAGGCATTAAATCATGGTTAAATAGGAACTCTCTACAAGTTATAATATGTGTATTTTTATAATTGACCGACACGCTCCAGATCTCTCTACACTTCACTTTTTGTTTTTAACGGTTATTATGTAATCAACATCGTAACAAACATGACTGTCTTTTTTGGTTCTTAAATTATTTTTAATCTAACTTTGACAATCGTCAATCATAAATTTGTTTAATTGACGATGTTT
>NW_017296251.1:802-3350 GCF_001594075.2 Trachymyrmex cornetzi
TTTTGCCATCATTTATAAATAACATAAAATAAATCTCCATCTGTTCAAAAAATCTTGATACAAATAATATCTTGAGATCCACCATTTGCTCCACTCAACTTTGCAACTGATTGGCACATCAGACTTTGTTGAGGATGATAGTTTCTCACCGCATTTCCACTACTGCAACTGCATAATTGGAGGGAATTGCAATTTTGCGATACAGAGTTCGACATTTAGTGCGATTAGCGGTAATTGTTATTGCTGAGGCTGGCTTAAAACGTGAGCCAAAACGTACAAATTTAAATTATTATTCACAATTAATTTTTGTGCAAGATAGCACCCAGCACAGACTCCTAATGTCCAGATGAATTTCGCTGTTATAATCTATTGCCGAATGGTCTCTACTAATAATTCGCTGAATCTAAATTCCTCTATACTCTAAATCATCCTTGCTTATTTTCGGTTCCTCAACATTATTATCTCGGATTCAATCCTTCCATATTTTTCTTAATTCCGTTCCAATTCCTCGCTCCACCTCTGTTGAGAGATTCTTGGTATCCATGTTGAATCTTCATATTCGTCACACGTGGCCGTTAAGTGTGACGGGCTGCATACGCTTGTATATTTTATCTTCTATATCCCTTTCGCCACATCATCTCCTGCTCTCAGCAACTCCTCTCTTCTCATTTAAGCGTTATTTCGCTATTTGATTTGGCCAATATCTACGTTCCGACTCTCAATCAACAACTCCTAGGTCGTGTACAGCGTATCCAAATTTCTTACCTTAGCTTCTCTTATTGCGTCAGTAAATACGACCATATATCTCCGTATTACCAGAGATCCGACTGGCTTAGAATGTGGCAACATTTTATTCTCCACCTATGCTGTCTAGTTTTTCCTCTCCTTTGCTCCAATGCTCCCTTATATCTGCGACGCCTCCTTCAATTGAACTCTGAGCTTCATTTCATTTTAAACCCCTTGTAACCAGATACCAAAATTACTTATCCTTCCCATTCATCGTTCCACTAAGTTCCGTGCTGCTTTCTCCTAACTCAGTCAAATATTGTAATTCTCTTACTGTATTAATAAAAACATCTCCCTCTTTGTCCTGCTTTTGTTCTGCTGCTTCACGTTTCATCGCGTCACTCACAGTATTTAAACGAGACTGACATAATTGGTATATGTAGGTGCTCGCGTGTGTGTATGCGAGAGTATGTATATGATTTTAACTATTGTTTCACCACTCATTGTACCCTTGCTTAGTCGAGGTTTTTTGTTGCTAGAAGGCTTTGTAATAGCAGATTTGCTGACGACTAACCCCATTTGCAAGCTACTATAGTCTTATCTAACATATTTTATATTTGTGTTTATTGCTCTGTTAGCATGTAATCTTTTCCACAGCGTTTTGCAATAAACTAAATTAAATTAAAAAAAAAAGTTTTTTGAACAGATTAATTTTAATGCTTACATTATTATAATGTATCTTTTTATCTGTCGCATTCCTTGTAAACATTGCAATAACAATTTTTACTGTAATATAAAATTACAATAATTTCTTTGTGCCGCATAATCGATCAATATGATTTTTTTAAAGGAATTGAAAACGTGTTTACGTGAACTTGCTATAGTAGACCACACGTTGGAAGTTCTCGGAACGCCAAAGGAATACCAAAGGCTACGTAATTGGATAATTCGAATAATAATCGGATGGATTGTATACGTTTTTTATCAGTTTACGTATAGTAGTTTTATTGCTTCCTATATTTATTCTTTAAATAATGGCTTAAATTTCACCTTGTTTGTTATTGTAATATATAATGTGTTTCTGATCAATTATCCGTCATACGTTATTGCCTTAAGTGCTCTGATCTCTGTAGCTATCCTTGGGTTAGTATTATACATGTGTATACATTTACTTTGTAAGCTATTTTTATTGACATTGTGCGTCAAAATCTTTACAGTGTGAAACACATAAAGATCTTTTGATAACATATAAATAATGGAAGTCATGACTATGACCTTGAAAACATATGTATGTTGTTTGTATTGTCTGTACAAAACATGTATATACAATACCTTGAGTATTAAAAATATACTATACAACGGGTATTTAAAATAAATAATTAATCACTACTTTTTATTATTAAATATTCGTAAGAGATGAACATTTTTAAAAAAACGCTGTGAAGGTAATAATATTGAGTAATATAATCGAATAAATATATGGTCAGAATGTTCATCTCCAATGAACTTGATCTTGACATATGTCGTCATAAAACAGTAACGGTAAAACTAACATTGTAACATAAAAAGTAACAGTAAAATCGTCATAAAAAAGTAACTACAAAACTAACAGTAAAAGTAACTTCCATCTCTGGTTGTAAGAGAGAGTTGCGCCGCATGTCGACAAGTAGTTATAATACGATTGAATTGACGCTATGTCTCCGCAGTTTGAAAAAATAATTCGAATTTAAAAATTTTTTTTTTATTTGACAATCAAAAAAAATAGAAAAAATTAACATAGACTATTAATTCTAATTTAGGCGATAATGACATGTTCTCTGAG
>NW_017296251.1:3540-4177 GCF_001594075.2 Trachymyrmex cornetzi
CGAATGGTTGAATATAAGTAATGGCTAGCGCCGGTTATAGCAATTGTCTGATGCACGCTATTTGAATCGATCAAGCGGCCCCAAACAGTCCGTCATTTTATCTCGTATATTTTGGACAATTTTCGTTTCTTACATAATACGTTTTTATGGGATTCTTAAGACTAAGCTTTAAAAAAACAGAAAAAAATCGATGTTTTTTACCTCTAAAACGTAAAAACCTCCTTAAAATGCATGGTCTAATGTTTTTTACAATTGTTTAGCAATTTCGTTTAACATTTCTCAGCTTACTGATTGACAAATTGTTATTTCCTGTAAGGCGCGTACACTGTTAAATTTTAGAGGATCAAATTAACTCATTGTGAGTCACCACGAGATGGTTGCTTTTGCCTACAAATCGATTGCCTACAGTACCTTTTGCCTACATCACTTTTGCCTACAGTTCGATTGCCTACATGTATTATTGCCTACAGCTCGATTGCCTACATGCGCTTTTGCGTACAAATAAAAATTTTAGAAACGAAGCTACTTTTGCCTACATATACTATTGCCTACAGCTCGATTGCCTACAGCTCGATTGCCTACATGCGCTTTTGCACACAAATAAAAATTTTAGAAACGGGGTTACTTTTGCCTACAT
>NW_017296251.1:4656-5197 GCF_001594075.2 Trachymyrmex cornetzi
CGAGCTGTATTAGGCAATAATTATTGCCTAATACATACATATATACATACATATATACATTATTGCCTACAGCTCGATTGTCTACATGTATTATAATACATGTAGAAAATCGAGCTGTAGGCAATAATGTATATAGGCAATCGATTTGTAGGTAATACATGTAAACAAATGTGATATTTCGTCTCTGAAAATTTTGTGTGCGCAAAAGTGCTTGTAGGCAATAATACATGTAGGCAATAGTACATATAGGCAAAAGTAACTCCGTTTCTAAAATTTTTATTTGTGCGCAAAAGAGCATGTAGGCAATCGAGCTGTAGGCAATAATACATGTAGGCAATCGAACTGTAGGCAAAAGTGATGTAGGCAAAAGGTACTGTAGGCAATCGATTTGTAGGCAAACGGGATCCCCCCAGTCACCACTGCTACTACTAAATATATCGTTATTTTTTACTAAGGTGATGATTATTTTCGAAACAAATCAATTTTGGAGACGAAAAACGGCAGGAATGAAGTTCAACACCTAATAATTAAATTCTTATTT
>NW_017296251.1:5486-6517 GCF_001594075.2 Trachymyrmex cornetzi
TGTGTACACATGCATGCGAATGTATATATGTATATAGAATGTCTCAATCTAACTTTCACATCAACATATTTCAAAAAGTATTAAAAAAATGTTTTTTATGAAAGTGCAACTACTTCGAGCGAGGCCTATTGTGATCACGATATTCTTTTCTAAATAGAAATACGATGAGAGACCCAATGAAAAAGATATAATGTTCATCCGTGATTTTTAAAATGGATTTATATGATTTTTTACGTAATATGATTTCTCTATTATCATTCTGCATGTAAAAGTATTAAGAAATATAAAGGACCAATAACACAGGTCTACAAAATTCACTTTTTTTTTTTTATGTGAGACTGGTTTTTGACGTATTTTTGTGCTCTGAACATGATTTTGGGGTCCAAAAGTGCCCATCACGTCACGATTTTGAGAAATGTGGGGGTCAAAACCGCAAAAATCGTGTTTTTGAGTGTTTTGATCCCTATTTTTCTCAAAAACCAGATGTGCTAAAGACTTCAACCTATACTCAAATTAAAGCTTGAATCTTACACTACAAGAACCATATATGCAAATTAAAAAAAAAATAATTTATTTTGTATAAAATGGGGTTAAACCTCTACGGCCCTGTTATTACGATCGAATTGCAAATTAATAAATTACATTTATCTAAGCTCGTGAAAATGACTAATTTGATCCTTATTTTTCTCAGAAACCAGATGAGCTAGAGACTTCAACCTTTACTCAAACTAAAGCTTGAATCTTATACCACAAAACATATATGCCAATAAAAAAAAAATATTTTGTATAAAATGGGGTTAAACTTTAAATTAAGTGAAACCTCTACGGCCCAGTTTTTATGATCGAATTGCAAATTAATAAATTATATTTATCTAAGCTCATGAAAGTGACTACTCGAAGGTTTTCGGGATCGCTGATTACAAATTCGATGTCAGTCTTATGAAATTTAAAATGGCGGATCCAAGATGGCAGATGCGAAAATCGGAAAATTGAGCAAAGGGCATCAAATTGAGCATTCGTGTGTTTTTGAG
>NW_017296251.1:6703-8935 GCF_001594075.2 Trachymyrmex cornetzi
AAAAATACATCGGAAACCAATCTCGTATAAAAAAAAAAAAACCCATGTAGACCTGTGTAATTTACGAGATGTTATAGGTACATTCTCTGGCACATATAATTGACATGACACATTAAATATCTTGTAAACCATTAATTTTTTGATAATCATTATATATTAATACTTTTATGAATAACATCACGAGATAAATCAGGTGTAAAGATAACATATACATTCTGTCAAAAAAGTACCGGGAATTGATCATTGAAAAAGTCCGCTTAAAGTAATTGTAAAAATTCTTTTTGTCGCTAAGTTGGCATAACTGTTCTCTATACTGACGCGGAGTTTGAGTGCCATCTGTCATTTAATTTGTTTGCTCGATTTCGTCAGTTCATCTCAAGTGTGTTTTGCGATTTTTACAATGGATAGAAAGATCGAACAAAGAATTTGTCTCAAATTTTGTATTGCAAATGGAATTTCGTGTGCCGAATCGCTGAAGATGTTACAGAAGGCTTACGGTGAATCGACTTTATCAAAAACACGTGCATATGAGTGGTACAGTGCATTGAAAAGCGATCGAGATGTGGTAAAAGATTTGCCTCGCTCTGGTCGGCCATCAACGTCTTCAACTGAAGTTAACATCGATAAAGTGAAGAAAATGGTGACTGAAAATCGTCATTTCAGTTTGAGAGAGATAGCCGCTGAACTTACGGTGTCTCACGAATCAAATTAGTCAAAAAAGGCCAGATTTGTGGAAAAAAAACTCATAGATTTTGCACCACGATAACGCACTATCTCACAAGGCTATCATTGTGAACGAATTTCTGGCCAAAAACTCAACAAATATCATCGAACAATCACCGTATTCATCTGATATGGCTCCGGCTGACTTTTTTCTCTTTCCAAAACTCAAATTACCACTTCGAGGCACTCGTTTTCAGTCGATAGATGACAAAAGAGAATTCGCGGCGAGAACTGAAGTCGATTCCGGAAAATGCGTTTAAAAAATGTTTTGATGATTGGATTATTCGTTGGCATAAGTGTATTATTTCGGAAGGGGTCCACTTTGAAGGCGATACAATAAATTTGAATGAATAATAACTATTTTGTGTTTTATTGACCAATTCCCGGTACTTTTTTGACAGAGTGTACTTGTGTGTTTAATAGAATTATTCATTGTGCCTACTTATTTTTTTGATAAAACTTTAGAAAATGGGCAACCTTTCGCAAATTTCAATAATCCTGACATTTACTTTCAAATAAAATTGATGATATTAAGGTATATTTAATACTTCGTTTCTTCTCAAAATGTATTATGTAATATTAAATGTAGTGTAATAGTAATGTAATACAAAATGTAATAGTAAAGCAGACGAGTTCTCTGTTTTAAAACACATATTCTCTCCTTTGAAACACATATTCTGCTTTCAAAACAAAATTAATATAAGAAAAAAGTAGCCAAGTTAGAATATCAGAAAGCAGGGGAAAGGTGGGTCCTTTAAGAATGAAGTGAATTTTAAAGTCATATGTATTATCGAGATACACATAATTTTTGTAACAATTACCTTTTCTTTTGTTACTTATTCGAAAATCCTTTTCCTGAATTAAAGAATACGTATATTAATACGATCTGCGAAGTAGAATCTTAATGCTGAGAACGACAAAAAAATTGAGATTTACTTTATCATTTCTTAGTCCAATATGGTGCTCCAGAGCTTACGTCGTAACAATATTTGCTTCATATAAAAGCTGGGCAATCTGTATTTATGAAATAGTAATTCACAGAATAGTCGTTTGCACGAAAAATCAAAGTGGATTTCTTAAAATTGGACTTAGACGTCCAATTAGAACGATATTGTTAGGGGAGAGTGGTGTCGGTTGTAACAAAAAAAATATTTTTGCAGCTAACCAATTTATTATAAATAAGAAAAAATTGAAATTTTTTATGAAAACAAATATATCCTTTGGCATTAATTTCAACTTAATAGATATTTAAAAAAGTAACAAATTATAAATGATATTTATCATTAATGGCATCGCCGCAACTTGTTACAATTGACACCGCGGTGGTGTCAATTGTATCACCGCCGCTTGTTTCGATTTTATACCCATTAAACTTACATGTAAACAATAAATTGAATTGATATATACCTTATTGCAAAGCTTGATATTCATATAAGTTTGATATTCATATCACACAGTATCGTCGTATTACAAATTGTTGTGGAACGAGTTGCACTAAATAATGGCGGG
>NW_017296251.1:9018-10995 GCF_001594075.2 Trachymyrmex cornetzi
TCAATGACTTATGTCTGTTAACGGTATGCAACCGTGCATGCAGTTCAGCCTTTCGTCAATAGATACAGCTATTGTGGTCAATGTTACAATTGACCCTCTGTTTCAACCGACACCACTCTCCCCTATACGAAAATTTACGAGTACCAACATTTGCGTGAGATATTGATGTAGTAGAATGTAATCATGTAAATGACACATAAATCTTCGGTGTGCAAGTCGATGTACAACATGACTATTCGTCTTTACGATCCCTTTAAAATTATACGGTGGAAAAAAATTTTAATTTAAATAGGTTTATAGTCGATTAAATGTAGAAGCAGAGAATTAAGGATGTTTTATACATATTTTCAAAGTAAAAACAAAATTACGAAAAAATTACAGATTATTACTATAAATCACGTTTAAAAATAATACCACAAAAGTGATCGTTTACTATCTGGATTATAAGTTATTTTATTAAATAGTAGTATTTTTTTAATCGGTGTTCTAATAAAAAAAAATATATATATATGAAAATGCAATATATGGAATGAATGATAAAAATTTCAATTTCTTAATAAAAGTACATTATGTATTCAGGGTTATTTATGTTGAGTTACATTGCGATGCATGAACTAATTGTCCATTAAATAAACAAAATATTAATTTGTTCTATAACTTTGTAACAATAATCAGTGAATCGCAATAAAACATTTTATGTAAATGTTTAAAGTACTTATACAAAAGAAATGTAATCTTTTTTAAAGATTAAAAAAATTTTAATTTTTTTAAGCTACAAATAATAACCATTAAAATAAATAATCTACAAGAATATATTATTAAATAAAAAAAAAATCTTATTTACATAACTTTCAGACGTATATATTTTATTTAAAATGAAAATATTAAACATATTTCCAAATTTAACAATTTAAAAAAAAAATCCTAATTGGGCTCTTGAAATATAATCAAATAAAGAACGACTAAAAAAGGGCAATTAAGAGCCTTAAACGCAGTAATTAGTGCGTGAATCAAAAGTATAAATATATTTCTAGTTAATATTCTATACGTAGTATACAAATCTAAACGTTTCGGCTATCTTCAAGTTATCTTCAGCAGTCTCCATTAACAATAAATTAATCAGTTCGCAATAATGAAGCCATGGGATGCAGTAAGTAAGTCTCTCAGATTGCCACGTCTGGAGAGTATGTAACCGTCAGTTAGCTGATTAATTAAATGCGAGCTGTATCAAGAATGAAATCATTAATATACAGTCATTAAAAACGTAATAACGGTTTCATAAGAAGATTTACCCCTGCACACCATAACCACCAACATTATAAATTAAGTAATTTAAAAATATTAATAAATTAGAAATATTCGTATTCTTCGTAAGAAAATAACGTTCGCAGTGTCACAAACAAAGTCAAGTTGTGTAAAAGAACATTAAGTGAAAATATTAAGAAAGGAAACAATATTGTTAAAAGTCCTCGAATTGAAACAGTACAGATAATCGCATGAGAATAGTTACAAGAAACAAACATTACATAAAAATCAAAATTTATTAATTATGCTCGTATATGCATGGTGTAAGAACTCAGTATCGGATTTCAAATTTAAGCCATTATCTTGCATCTTAATATTAAGCATTTCAGATACTATCCTTTTCCCATAATATCTCTCATCATCCAAAATCTCCGTATTCAACCAATCAAATTCATGTTGGAATTGTAATCTGTGTTCAGAGATCACAGACAAATTCCCGCTCTTCTTATTAATGTCATTTTTATGTTCGTTAATTCTCGTCTTTAATGTACGACTAGTCTGTCCGACATAAGAAGCATTGCAATCTTTACATTTGATCTTATAAACAACTTTCTTCCTAGATTCGTGAGGAAGAACATCCTTTTGTGCTTTTATAATACCGTCCATTTTATTTAAGCTAAAGAACGACAATTTAACATCAAGATTTTTAATAATGCTCTTAAATTTTTTGTA
>NW_017296251.1:11057-12991 GCF_001594075.2 Trachymyrmex cornetzi
TCTGTTTGTCTTAAAGTCCTACGTTTAAAAAGGGATCTTAATCTTAAATTGATCGTGTCAAAAATAAAGTCAATAGGATAATCATTGTCCAAAAAAGTTTTTATAATATAATTAAAATTGTCCCTATGGTACCTTGGATAAGAAAGCAAAAAGGCTCTGTCCACCATGCTCATAAGAACACCTTTTTTTTGTGAAAGAGAATGAAGAGACAAAAAACTAAGATACCTTCCAGAAAAAGTTAATTTATGATAAAGATTAAATTCTAATTTACCTTTTATATTAATTATCGTCACATCTAAAAAATTCAACCTGTTACCCCCAACCTCCAAAGTGAACTGTAACCTTGAATGAAAGGAGTTGAAAACTTTTAAATATTCATCAATTAAGTGATTAGGAATAGCAGTTACGTTATTATCTACATATCTAAAGTAAAAAGGTACCTCAGTTCCAAATCTCTCCAAAGCATAATTCTTTAAATCTTCCATAACTAAATCTGCAATGATGGGAGACAAGGGAGAACCCATAAGTGTTCCAAATTTCTGATAGTAAATTTTTTTATCAAAACTAAAAAAAGTAGACTCTAAAACTAACCGCAAAGCCTTAGTGAATTCATCTTTTGATATGCAACAACCTCGTGCAATAAAATTCCATCTATTTAGGACACTTTTTATAGCCAAATCCAATGGAATGTTCGTAAACAATGATATCACATCAAGAGAAACTAACGAATATTCATTCCCCAAACAAAAACCATTAAGTTTTTGAACAAATTTAAAACTATTGTCAATGTGGCTGCGTGGTTTAGGAACTTTATTTTTAATAATATTGTGTAAAAATAAGGCCAGTGCATATAGAGGGCTATCAATAGAAGAAACAATTATTCTTAAAGGACACCCCTCCTTGTGAATCTTGGGAAGTCCATAGATTCTCGGTAAGATCCCATCACTGCAGTACAATTTCTTGTATATTTTTGAATCAATATATTCACATTTCTTCCATTTCGTCAATAACATTATAACTGATTCGGTAAGCTTCCTAGTTGGATCCCTATTAATTACTGTATACGTGTTCCTGTCTTCAAGCATATTGAGCATTTTTTGTTTGTATTCAGTTTGTTCAATGGCTACAGTAACATTACCCTTGTCCGCTCTCGTGAATAAAATATTTGGATTCCCTCTAATGAAACTCCTGGTCATTTTGAGTAACAAAGTTAATCTAGTATTAATAGAATTGTTAGCAGGTTTCGTGAAGACTATTTTCTGTATGACAGAAATTGCGCGATTCCTCAAGTCCAAAATCTCGGTGTTACTTAGACTTTTTACATTGTTTTCAATGGATTTGATGAGTTCAAAACAGTTTTTCTTCAGGTTAAATGAAGGTAGAGAAAAATTACTCCCAAGTGTAGTAAAGTATTGAATTTCCGGCGGAATGGTAATTTTAGACAAATTAACGAACCATTTATCTCTGACAGAAACCATAGCTGATTGTACATTCGAAATATCAAAAGAAAACGGTTTAATGTCTACTTTATAAACCTGATCATTGTTGTAACCTCAAGGTAAACCATTAGTGAACGACCAAGAATTATCAGTAGAGCAAGTACAGGAATATTGAATAGATTAATCTTAGAAATCATAACATTATTATGTTTTTTGATCAGCCAATTAATGTTTTGGTCAAATCTCTTATGTTCTTCTCTATGTTTAAAGATTAAAAAATTGTTTTGTCTAGTAAAATTTAATTTTTTTGCAGGTCTAATACATCCTTAAATTGTACAGTAATATCTTTTAGATGCTTCTCCTCCTAAAAAAAAACAATGTAACAAAATATGTTCAAAAAGTTTTAAAAGTATCATGTCATCGAAATCGTTTCACTTTTATCTGATATACACTTTTCCTTATCGTTTTGACATAATTTGATGCAACAGTTGAAAT
>NW_017296251.1:13057-19299 GCF_001594075.2 Trachymyrmex cornetzi
TATAGTTTATATCGAATTCTACGTTAAAAATATATTTTCCTTAGTATTTCTCGTGTGTTACGTCCAAGGCTCTGCACGCATGGAACCTGAGGGAGCAAACGTAACGCGAACCGAATCGCCGTATCGTCGGGTCCAAGCTCCAAACCGCAAGGGAGCTAGGGGAAGGACCGACTCAACGGGAGGCACTTCACTTCGTCCTTAGGTTCTAGGAGAGCCGGTGGTCTAAAGGGGGACGAAGTGGAAACTTCTCTCGAGGTCGACGCTCCGCTGAGCGGACCTCGAGGCGAACGCAAGCGCTAAAGGCGCAAACTGGGTCAGTGTGCAGGGGACATTTTAACACCAGATGTGCCAGTGCGTTCGATCCCCTTATTTTCGGCCTTGGAAATGAATCCAAATAGCTGGGGATAAGAGCAAGTGCAATCGTGGTTTTGTCGTTATGAATATAAGGAGGTGTTGTTCGGAAATAAATAGTAAGAGTTTAAATTTACATTATGTATTTAAAATTAAGGTTACCATTACATAGTTGGTTATATATTTTGTAATTGAATGATGCGTGTGAGTGTGTGATTAATGTAATGTGAGAGAAGGGAGAATTTACGGAGAGGATAGCGAAAGAATAAAAAGGAAAGGGAGTTTTGGTGAGTGGATCTGAGAGGGTTTGGCCTGATTTTCTTTGGACGATGATAGTATTATCGGGCGGACACGTCCGATAATTGTTCGCTCCTATCGACCAGTCCGGTCGACAGGAACAATTATCGCGAGGGAAATAGCGACAGGGATTGAAATTATAGCGTAAACAGACTGCAATGTTTCATTTCCTTTTACATGGGAACTTAAAAAGGGAGTTAGAAAGAAAGAAAGAAATAAAAAGTATCAAATAAAAATTAATGAATAATAAAAAGAAACTAAGGAAATATTGAGATGAATTACTGAAAGAAAAAACGAGGGGGATTAGAGAATAGAAACATACTGACTTATTACTGAGATGCTGATCGGTGGAAGTTCTCTGGGCAGGATGAGTGAGGTTGACGATGTTTCTTCAGCACTGACTCTAAATCTTTAAATCTCGTTGGCCAAGTAAGCGAGGTTGATAATTTTTCTCCCGCACTGCTTCTAAGTTCTGGGCTTTAGCGGATTGATTTCGAAAAGAAATGTGTTACTTAGCGGGTTGACTCCGGGAAAAGAGTCTGTCTGTCTCCGTCTGTCTGTTTCTGTGTTAACATCCGAAAAAATTCTCTCTGAGGGCCGCGGAACCGTAGTTTATATATTGGTTTTCCCTTGATTGGTGGGGTTCTAATTAGGTGGTGGGACACTTTTCTTGCTTCTGGATTGGTCGAGATTGTAGAGGAGGAAAGGAGTTGGTTTTGTGTCAACAAGTATCAATGACTTAATTTTACGATGTCTTTAAATTATGGGAAAATAAACGTGCAACGATTAAGACGAGCGCACGTGCACTGTCGACACGGGCCCGTCAAACACCCCCCCTGGACGTAGCGTGTCACTTTTATATTTTATGGTCATCGTGAGAATCGTCCGCGACTTAGCTGTCAGAAAAATGTTTAGGCGCCAATATCGGGCTTTCACTGACATTAGTTGTCATTTTTAATAGCGTTGTCCAAGGAGGATGTCATCGACGATGCTCATTAGCTCTCTGGGTTCACCGATTTTAACTTTATTTTATCTGACGTTAATGAGGAGATACTGAAGTCTTTGCTTTTAATTTTTCGTGAGAAAGATTTTTATTATTTTTTAACTGTCTTACGCGTTGATAACTCCAGGTCTCCGTGAGAAAGAGAAAAAAAAGGCTGCGTGTGTCCGTTGGACGTAACACGTGTATGTCTCTTGGTTTGAATAATTATAACAATTACAATTTATTTACAGGCACGTCCATCTACAACTATGCCTTATATCACGCAAACTAAACAAAGTATTAAAAGTACAAATGTTAATACAGATGGTGTGGTACTTTAACAAAGCTTTAATTATCTGTCAATTAATGTATCATTTGCTTGGAGATCATCGGCATATATGGACATTTACTTCTACCATCAACCATTTAAGTTACTGTTTTCAATTCGTTTTAATAACTGTTTTATATCTCACATTATACTACATATGTCAAAGTGTTTATAATAAGGTATATATTATAACAGAACAAAAGCATTAATAACTATTTATAACCAGAATAATAAGCACAAGCAACAATGAAATTACACATGTCAAAGTTTTATTTGAAATCTGATTCATTGAATGCAAAGTTTTCAGTTTTACTACTAACTTTGGTAATTATATACATTAACGGACACTACGTCGATGACCTTGACCTTGACCAAAGTATTTAGTTTTGGAGACTGGCCAGTCAAGGCGAGATCGGTCGGTGGTCCGTGAATCTTGACCTTCAGTTAACGCACAAACAAAAACATAACGCATAGTATTACATATCTTGGGGAATGCTAGTGCCAGCGATACTGTAACTTTGAAGCATTATAACTTGAAAAGTACTTCATGAAAAAATATTTCATTATAGCGTTTTGGAAAGCTCTCGACATCAGCTATTAGATAATTCTTGAATCAAAAATATAGGTTTCTATTTGAAAATTGAAATTAGACTTTCAAATAACCTTGAAAATGAAGGTCAAGGTCATTGTCAAGGTCATAATTCAATCAGCCCCTTCATATCCAACATTTTTTGTTTTAAACATTTTTTTATTTAATCGCAATGTTTCGAGTTATTTGGCTGTCTAAGTTAAAATGGGTCACCCTGTATAAAAACCTAACCCTAATCAAATCATGTATCGAAAACCATGCATGCAGAGTGAAGCAGGAAAAAATTTTCTGTTCTCTCTCTCTCTCTCTCTAAGAACAAAAATTATATAATATGAAAGTCGTGCGCCTCCAAGCAGGGGGAAAGGCGGAGTGAGAGTTACTTCGCGTGGAAAGTTGTAAAATATAATTTAAAGCAGAAAATTTCTGTTATATATGGTTGAAAAAGAATATTCTTCTTAAACTTTTTTTGTTAATAATTTTTTAACGAAGAACGACCGCCACCTAAAACCTGTCGGAGTTTTCGTAGGGCCATGACCTTGACAACATATGTCTAGGTCAAGGTCATCGACGCGGTGTTCGTTAATGTATATAATTAACCAAACATTCGTTTATTGTTGACATAATTTCAGATAAATGAGACGGTAGCAATTCTTCACAAATTATCCAATTATAACCTCGATGAGGATTTACGTGAACAGGTAAAAATAACTAGAATAAAATTTAGAATTTTAACTTCTTATGCTTAATTTTACTAGCGCTCAAAATTTGGATAGCTACATAAATATCAATGAATGATTGTGTCCAAAATTGTGTTATTACATAACAATTGTGTTATTCTTTTATATATTTTAGAATACTTGTACACATATTTTAACGCCACAGGTAAGGATAAGTTAGAAAAGTTTCAAAAATTATTTGTTATTTTATATAACAAAAGCGAGTTTTTGAAAGTTATTTCATACTATCAATATTCTACTATCATAGTATCGTACTGTCAATATTCTACTGTCGTACGATCTGTATCCTACTATCACCCTATGAATATTCTGAAAAATAAGCTCAATATATTTTGGCATGTAGAATTGAAAATAATTTATAAGGGTTTTGTAGTTGATGTTGCTATGTACAAGTATCCTAAAAATACATGTAAAAAAATATATGTCAAATTAATAAATTCATAGTGTTTTACTATATTCATTTTTAATTATTTATTTTTTAACTATTTCTATATGTCGAGATTGCTTCTACTTAATACCCGGTAAAAAATTTTTCATGCATGAGTATGTATTAATATGTATAAACATACATAAGTATTCATAAACATGTATAATTATATGTCCATACATGTTCATACATCCTTCTCTCTTTTGTAAAATTACTTTTTAGTACAATAGAAATAATAATAGTAAAGTGAAAACATAAAAAATAATTAAAGGAATAATTTTCGTTTGTTTAAAAAAAAAACAAATTTGGAAAGATATTTAAAATATAAATATAATAAAACTCTCGAAATTGTCAAATAAAACCATAACAGGGCTAATGAGAGTATAGTCGCTGTAAGTTTTGCGATGAATAAGTTTATTAATTATTAAATTCCATACGTTTCGGCATCTATTCGAGCAATCATCAGTGCATCTTAGCCTTCACACTAATATTAATTATTGACCATTACTTGGCTCCACGAGAGTGGTAACTCCTTCCATCAACATCAATACGTGACAAAAGATTGGAAAAACTATTGGCAACGTTCGAGGATGTAATTCTATATATAGAAATAACCGTTACCAAATAAATCTAATATAATTTTAAATTACCAATAAATAACACTCACCCGTAAAGCCAAGAACGATCAGTAATACTTATGTATAATGTATAACATTTCCAATTAATTAAATTACTTATAACAAACATCCGCAGTCAATATACAATAATTTCAAAATATCAGATCTTATTAAACCGTCAATTATGGATACGTGGTACATTTTTGTCGACTCATACAACAAAGAACACTCGTATGAATCTTCCAACAGTAAACCCGCACGAATTATACATTTATATAGATCGGTAAATAACATTTATGTTGTGTAACAAACGGTAAAGACAACAATTAAAGGATACAAAGAGACTGTCTTACCGAGCAATGATAACATGAACTATATAATAATAAAGATAAAGACTTCGAAACGACAATCGTTACAAATTATTCAGAATCGAGATATACGCATGGTGTAGAAATTCTGTATCAGACTGTAAGAGTTTAAACCATTTTTTTGTAATTGTATGTGCACCATTTCTGATATTCGTCATTTAAATAAAAATCTTTCATTGTCCATAATCTCTATATTGTCCCAGTCGAAATCATGATTATAATTAAGTTTATGTTCTGTAATTACCGAATGATTATTACTATTTTTTCGAATATCATTACGGTGCTCATTAATTCTCGTCTTTACTGTACGTTTAGTCTGACCAACGTATGAAGCGTCACAGTCATTACACTTAATTTTATATACTGCATTCTTTTTTGACATATTCGGTACTAGATCTTTATGTGTTTTTATAAAACAACTAAGCTTATTGAGACTAAAGTAAACAAGATTAACTTTATAATCCTTGATAATGTCTCTAAATTTATCCGAAACCTTAGTTACATAAGGGAACGCAAACCACATATTGTTTATTACATCTGTGCCGTTATCATTACCACTGTTTTGCATCAACGTTTTTCCATATAATAAAGATTTGAGACGATTATTCATTACATTAAAAATAAAATCCACCGGATAGTCATTATTCAAAAGTGTCTCTATTACAAAGAACAGATTCTTTTTATGGTATTTTGATACTGATAATAAAAAAGCTCTATCAACCATTCCCATAACAGTTCCCTTTTTATGCGACAAGGGATGTTCAGAAAAAAAATTCAAATATCTCCCAGAATATGTTGGCTTATGATACCAATCAAAATCCAGAGATTGGTTATTCTTAATGATGGTGATGTCCAAAAAATTTTATATATTAAAAAAATTGCTCATACACAATTATGCATAATTTTATATATGATTATACGTAAGTAATTTTTTTACATTTCTTCAAACTTGATTTTTTCTAAAACAATAGCGCGAAAATTACCTTTTTAATTATTTTTTATATTTTCATATTACTATTATTATTTCTATTACACTAAAAAGTAATTTTACAAACGAAAGAGGATGTATGAACATTTATGGACATACTTCATACATAATTATATATGTTTATGAATATTTATGTTTATATAAGTTTATACATATTTATACATATTCATGCATGAAAAATTGTTCACCGGTTAAAACATTGTAGTTAAATAACTTAACTCTGGAAAATGTATTAAATTAGACTCAAATTTAATTTATTATTCACTAAGTTCATATATTAATGTGAACGCTTTACTTTGAAACTAAAAAATGGATTGATTTTGACACATATTAAAGCTAAAATAACAAAAACATTAAACGTATGGGATAGGGTTGCTCTTTAGTATCTGCGATAAAGTATCATAATTGATGTTTTATAATAATGTCTTAAATTTACTCATCCATTTGATAAAATTTATACAAGTGTCCGAACTGTCAAGAATGGTAGTATATATTTAACGCTTATTAAATTATTTATTTCAATTAGATTTGGCAGTTTATGTTGCAAATAAAACAGAG
>NW_017296251.1:19310-20900 GCF_001594075.2 Trachymyrmex cornetzi
GTAAAATTTGGCTTGGGACATTTCTACTTTGGATATAATTTTATCTGCTGGGTATGTCCTATTTTAATAAAAGTATAAAAGTAAATAATAAACGTATATACAAACATATAAATACAATATATATATGGTGGAACAATAACTCTGTTCACTTAGAATATTTCCCTTATTTTTAGAGATATGTAATAATATATTTATTGAAGTTGTACAACATCAAGGGGGTATAATATACTACTAACAATTTTATATGGATGGAGACGCTTTGGAGATTTCAAGGTCACTTTCACTTTTTTAAATGGAATTGAATAAATTACAATTATTTTACAAAATATGATTCCTCTAATTATTTGACATATAAAAGTATTAAAGTAGCGTATCAAAAAATCAATAGTTTAGGAGATATTTTGTACTTTATTCTGGCATATATTAACATAAAATTTTTAATAATCCGTAAATAAACAATTTTTTTATAACCTTCATACTTTTATAAACATATTATAATAATGAGATGAATCAATTTGTGGATGAAAAACACATAGTTGCTTTAAAATGAGTATGTATGTATAAAGGATAATTTTTTAAATAAGTAGCCATGTGATTTCCCGGTGAGGAATGACAATAGAATCGATATCGAATGAATGTTGATTCGACATCGAAATCATGAAATTGACGTCTATTCGATATCGATTTCATTGTCGTTTCTCACTGAGTTCTTTCCAACAATTCATTCATCTCATTATTCTGTTCATAAAAGTATTAAGGATTACAAAAAAAATTAATAATTTTCGAGTATTTAATATTTTATGTCAACATATGTCATAATAAAGTACAAAATATCTCGTAAACTATTGACTTTTTGATATCACTACCTTAATACTTTTATATGCAGAATAATTAAAGGGATCATATATATTATATAAAAAAAAAGCAAAACCATTCCATTTAAAAAAGTGGAGGTGATCTTGAAATCTCCGAGCGCCTCCACTCATAGAAAAACTATTACTAATATATTTTACCCCTCTTAACACTTTATATAAATTCGATAAATATATCATTACATATCGCTAAAATAGCGGAAATATTCTAAGTGGAGAGAGTTACTGCCCTACTCTGTACATATATAATAGAATAAATGCGTAGAGGAAAGGCCCCTATTATGAGATACCGAGTTCATTTTGAGTAAATGCTAAAAGTCTTTAGGCAGAAATTTAAAAAATAATAGGTCATTTTGAAGGGAATTTAATAAACTATAAGATAACGTTACGCAAAGTTTGATTCAAATCCCATTTTTTTCGAAAATTAGATAAATATTATATAAAAAGTGAACAAATCGCAAAGTCAAAAAATTGTGCCCCTAATATGAGATTCCCCGAAAAATCGATAGTAAAGCGCAAAGTACGTCAGTATTGCAATTAAAAAACTTTTTATTTAATGTTTCTAAAATACAAACAAACACAGTCAGCGTGCGTGAAAAATGATCATGAGGTAGATACACAGAACTCGTTTTCAGATAGTTGGAATCAAGCATCGCAAATATACAGGCACTCAACGTTCATTCCGGTTGTCTTTTTTATTATTGTACAATAACATTTA
>NW_017296251.1:21106-21763 GCF_001594075.2 Trachymyrmex cornetzi
TATTTATTAAATAATAAACAAGGTTGAAATGCTCATCTCAATGTAACCTGAAAACATCCAAATTCTAAAACCTTATTTTACAATGACTATAGGCATAACCTAATAATGAATTGTCTACTAAATAGTTTTCAATCCAAGAGCAATAAACTCATGGTGGAACCAATAGATAGCGTTTATTAGTTTAGCAGAAATAGCGCTATCTCATATTAGGCGTCTATCTCATAATAGGGGGCTTTTTTCTATATATAAAATAGAACGTATTCAAGATCTTATTTATAATTAATTCTTTTAAATTTTACCTTTTCTCTCCTAACGCTGGCTATGTTCAGCAAACGCAAAGCGATCCGTATAGACGGACGCTGTCTACAGCCAGCATTCGCCAAGTAATTTATAGTATTCCTTATAGTAAGAGTTAAGCCAAACTATCTTGTACTACCATATACGAAGCGTTGTTTACACTTTTTGTCAAATAATGAATATTTAAACATAATTTGTAGTGGTAGTATATTGATACATATAATGTTACTGGCATGAAAGAGATAATTGAAAAACGGTATACAAAGAAATTATAATTACCTTATTTTAAGGGACAAACCCTTTTTTTCAAAAACACGTCAAGGTGGCGTTGTCCATGCTATTCGGGCATAAAATAATATT
>NW_017296252.1:0-223 GCF_001594075.2 Trachymyrmex cornetzi
ATTATTTTACATTGTCAGATGAATATAAAAAACAAGTTGCAACCAATTAAAATTCATGTTTAATATGCAAATACGAATATATCTATGAACAATTATATAAAATGTAAAACAACATTCAAAGGGTGTAAAAGAAAGTCATTATATCTTGTCAAATAAAAATAAAAAACCAGTTGAAACAGAAAGTAATTTACCTTATCAGATGAATATGAAAAACCAGTAAAGT
>NW_017296252.1:295-1562 GCF_001594075.2 Trachymyrmex cornetzi
TGTGAAAGCAACCGCTCTTAAACACGTCAGACAACATAATGTACAGGCAGAAAGTCGAGAGAGGACAAGAACAGTGAAAAATTAAGAGCTGGAGAGGGAAAGTATCATGTTAGTATACGAATCGGGCAATGACTCCGTATCATTTTGTCTGTTTATACCGTGTATTTGTTTCTTAATATAGACCATCTCAGAAATTAATCTTTTTCTATAGGAAGGTTCTATGTCCAATATTTTCACATTACTCCATTTGAAATCATGATTCGTTTCAATTCTATGATTAGTAATAACTGATGGCGATTTTGAACCTTTATTAATGTCTGAGACATGTTCCTTTACCCTTGTTCTCAATTGTCTCTTCGTCTACATAGCTAACATCACAATTCCCACAAGAAATTTTATAAACTACATTCTGATTATGTGTATGTTCTAATTTGTCTTTACTTCTTTTAATGTATTTAAGTGTGTTAGGAATCGTGTAAGCCAGTTTACAATCTACAACATTAGCAATTGGTTTAAATCTCTCAGAAATCGAGTTAACAAATGGAACAGCGAAAAATTTATTTAAAGAAATATTATTATTATTTATATTATTATTGTTAATATGGTATTTTATTCTATTATGAATTGTTGAAAAAATGAATTGAAGAGGGTATCCTTTATTCAAAAATATATTAACAGCATCAACCAAATTATTTTGTTGGAAAGTAGGATGGCACGAACAATTTTATCAATAACACTGTATATAACTCCTCTTTTATGACAAACCGGATGTTGGGAATGAAAATTAAGGAATCTGCCAGAAAAAGTAGCTTTGCGGTAACCATAAAAAATCATGTAACAATCTTTAACAATAACATAAGTGTCTAGAAAACTTATTTTCCCATCCTTGCCAACCTCCATAGTAAACTGTAATCTTGCGTGTAATGAATTAAAAATACTTAAAATGTCATTAACATTTTATATAATTGTTCATAGATATATTCGTATTTGCATGTTAAACATGAATTTTAATTGGTTGCAACTTGTTTTTTATATTCATCTGACAATGTAAAATAATTTTCTGTTACGTTTATATTCATCTGACAAGGTAAAATATTTTTTGTTACATTTTTTTAAGTTTGTTTTACATATTACATAATTTTTTCTAGATATGTTTGTATTTGCTAGTTAAACTTGAATTTCAATTGGACTATTTACACTTTTTACTTTGAACGACATGATTATTCTCACAACGTCAAGATTTGTTATTATTAATTTATTCTTTTCT
>NW_017296252.1:1773-8764 GCF_001594075.2 Trachymyrmex cornetzi
TTTTGCATTGAAAATGACCCGATCGGAGTCGAAACGTTTGTAATGTTATTATTTTAATTAAAATTGTTCTTTGTAATATTGGTTCTATGCCCTGTTAATATTTATATTGATCTTTAAGATATCTCTAAGATATATTTTGATACATTTGCTGTGTGGGTATCGTCCAATTCCTCGAAATAATTAATACGTTGTTTAAATCTTCTTTTTCTTCTATTAAATTATTCGATAATAGTATCCTCGTCATCGGAAGATAATAGTACGAGGTTATATGCCATGTTTGACACTAGTATTATTTTTTAACCGCAGTTCAACTACCTCTGTTGCCTGTTTCTACCAATGCAGTTTAACTTTAATCTCGGTTCAACTAATTCTTCATCTTTTTTAGTTTTAAAAATAAGAAAAAGATGAAGAGTAAGTTGAACCAATATTAAAGTTAATCCACATTGGTAGAAATGGGCATAAACGGCCAAAATTGGCCGTTCAATTTAAACTCAGTTTATATACATTTAAACTAAAGAAAAAAGTTGGTAGAAACCAATATTTTGCTAAATTTTGGTTAATCAAATGTCACTAGGAATTAACTCTTTAAACTGCGTTGGTAGAAATGGGCCTTAATCGGGTTCAATAATATCTGTAGTTACAACTAGTAATTACTACTGACAAAGTGTATAAATAAATGCTAGTTAAATTCTAATTTATACCAATTGATACTGACAGTTGTCATCAAATTGAATTTATATATAATACGATATTATACCGATTTTATGTTAGTATAATTGATTTATGTCATAACTACAGATGTTAGATTAAACCTAGATTTTTATTTTAAATTAAAATTATTTTACTCGGAGGCAAATCAGAATCATGTTTTAATTGTTTTTATTGAATTTCTACAATCCCAGTAAGAAATCATCAAATTGTCATCGATTTGACATCTATTCCATTGACATTTCTCGTAAGATGTGTTGTTTTGTCACAAAAAAATTTTAATTGAATCGATCTTCAATTCAAAAATCGATCCAATTAATGGAGATCGCACATCCCTAATTTAGACATTTGTTCAGAATGACGAGAACTACAACATATCCAAAAATAAGCCAAATCCGCCGAAAGACATTTTTCCATAAGAATGGTGCGGGGTCCTTTCAACCGGTTGAAATTTGTTTTACAGATAAGCTTACTGCTATTTCTATTTCCACCAGATTACCTGGATCTAAAGCAATATCCTGATTAGTTTATCGGCTTAAGTTTACGCTTGACGTTTAATGTTACGGAATTTTGTCTGCGGTAGCCGTTATACTATCGGCTAATTGAAGAAACGCTCTGTCTGTCGGCAAACGGTTCGACCTTTAGCGATATAGAAGCGACCGATTGACTTCGATTTGTCTCTGGGTTGCTCAAAAAGTTGTATTACTCTGATCAGGACACTTATTTCTCTGTCTTTATCTACCAGTGTCTCAATCGCGTTTAATCTAACTTGGTCAAAGCCTAGCAGTTAGTTTTTTGCTCGTGACGACAGGTTGGATCTCATTTCCTAGATTGTCTAGTTTGTTAGACTCGGCAATGAATACCAACTTTTCTCTTATTAAATGTGCTTGTCATAACTATCAGTCTGTTTGAATCGCTCGTAGTACAGCACCACTTCTGTCTCACTAGAACTAGTAGTTAGGGCGTTTGTTTTAATCAATTTTAAATGTGATTTTTGCGTAAATCAGAGGTGACTATCTCGATACGATCAATTTCGTCTTTTTACATGGGGTATAACTCTATAACACAATTGAAATATCTAAAATATAAGTAATTGTGTGTGCGTAATAAATCTAAAAAATAAAGCAATAAAGTCTATTTATCGGAAAATATAAAAAATGTAACGAATAGACTGTTTTATTCTTTACTTCATAATATTCATTAATATTTCAATATAATTGTCGTACGATCATGAAGTTTATTTTGACACGGCGTGCGAGTCGAGATGTTTACGCGCAGACACCGCGCACAGTCATTTATTGACCGAGGTTTATGTCGCAGGTACCCGTGCTGCTTCACATTACTTTTTAAAATATATTTGCCATAAATGCTAGATAATAAAGGGCGTACTTTAGGTTCCTAAAACGTATTTAAAATAATAAAGGAGTAATAGTCAGAAAGTTTTTTATAATGATAAATACTAAAGAACTGCAACTTTATTTCTTTATTTAAAACACATATTTTAAATAAAATTGTTTTAAATACCGATCCCTGACTAATACGACTAAATTGAATTAAATAAAGTTGGATTAAATAAAGTTGGATAGAGTTCCAAAAACTTTATTAAAAATTTTAATTAAAAAATAGATCAGAGAAAGTTATTAAAAATAATAAAAATAATAAATAACTATTTTATCTATTATATTAAAAATATATTTTTTAAATAATTCTATATTTATCTTTTATATTAAAAATATATTTTTTAAATAATTCTATTAAATGCGACCGAGTTCTGTATATCAGTATATTGATAACTCGACCTTATGTTGCGTAAAAAAAAGTATAATCTAATTAATATTTCTTCGCGGAATAAAACAATTTCTTATACCGATATTCTCAGAATTTAGCAGCCTAGTTTTAGCACAAGTTATATTTTAATGTCATATCATATATATCGTGGTACACGAGAAAGAAAATATTTAACATTTATTTTATAATTTTAAATATTTCGTACCAACTAATGTGCTAATAAAAAGCAAGAAGTAAAAAATGGTTTTTAGTGGTGTTACGTCAGGAAGGACTTTACGATTTCCTCGTTTCATGAACACTTAACAAGATGATCGTTAAGACAAGACGCGAGGAAAAAATACAGAGAGTTAACAGCCGGTCGGCGAGCGTGACAATATGTAGGAAATGTGTCGTTGAAAGCCTTCCCAACGATTTTGGAAAGATGACAAGAAACCAGGGAATGGAAAGTTATTTTTTAAAAGTAACAAGTTATAGTTACTCGTTACCGAGTAGAAAAAGTATAACAAGTTACCGTTAGGGGAAAGTGGGCGAATTGTGCGCAGCGGGTAATTGTGCGCATCCTGGTTTGGTACTTTGCCGATAGATGGAGACATCGCCGTGATGAAATTTTTACGCAGGAGGTCGTCCTCTTAAATTATAACCACAAAAGATATGACGTAAGTACATTGATAAACAGTGAAAGATAAAAAAGTGAAAAAATACATTTTCTTGTTATTTCAGCGTTCAGAAAATAAGGTGGTAAGTCTGTATTTTTAATTTGTTGGTTTAAAGTTGCATACGTTATTAAAGTACGTTATTATGATCGCGCCTTTCGACCCGTTATTTATTAAGTTTGGTTAACTAGTATTGAAGTAATCGTATTTCATATAGAGTCAGATCGTGGCGGATAACTGTGCGCAGGCGGTTTGAAATGCGCACAATTACCCATCTTCAATAGACTATATAGCTATTTTCCAGTATACACAAGTGAAACTGAATTTGAAGTGAGCTGAGTATTTTATACTCAGATTATGACGTCACTACTTGTTTACTTTTGTAAAAAGTTATCACATGTCAACATAGGTTCATAACCCCGCTTTGGATTGATTTTACGAGACTCAGAGAGGTTAGTTTTATATTTTTGCTAAATATATATAATATATGTAATATATATTTATATTACAATGTTATAAATATATTTTATGATTTTTTCTTTGTCAACATTACATAATTCATTCACTTCCTACAACTTTTGCTTTGCGCACAATTCCCTAACCCATGCGCACAATTACCCGACGCGTGACAAATTTTTTCTCTTTTCCGTTTTTTCTTTTTTGCCAAATACAACCTTATTAAATGAAAATCTGTTCAATATAAGAATACGTAATGGTAGGAGAATGTTTATAGTTTCTATTTTCCTATTTATATCGCTTTGAACTTAGAAAACCATCCCAGAAAAACAAATATCCCTTAGGTGCGCACAATTTGCTCACTTTCCCCTACTAGTTACCGATTTTTAAAAGTAACTCGTTATAGTTATTTGAGAAAGTAACTTTTCGTTATTTTTCCGTTATTTTTTTTAAATCAACGACCGTCAATTACAGCGGAAAGGGCCTTAGGGGCTTTTTTAGTCTCAAGCGCTATGCACTGTAAAAAATTTTTGTGTAAAATTACAACTATTATAGTGGATAATTTTGAGACCTATTGTAATAGTTGTAAACATCCACACGTTTGTAAATTTGCAGTATGCAAATAAAAATAATTTTTTGGTTTGTAACCTAAGCAGATTGTGGAAATACAATTACAATGTATATGTGTATAGTTACAAGAACGATAATATGATAATACATTTTGCACTATATATCATTATACATTTATACAGCAATACGCGCAAAATTTTTATTATATTACGTAATATTACTAAAATTTGGATAATTACAGAAAATATTCAAAATATCCTGCTATTTACATAATTTTCAATATAAAATAAGATATATTTACCCAATAAAAACAAATTTACATAATTTTTGTGGAATTACATAGTTTCTATAAATTTGCATGATTTTTTATATTTACAGTGTTGTATATTTAGGCATTTAAAATAATTGATAACAACAGTGGTGATTAACTGTATATATTTTAAGATACAATGTCTACTTAAGATTATGCGCATCACATGCTTGTAAGCTTCTATCTGATCAACCGCCAGTGCTTCACTCACGCCATCTAGGACTATCTTACAACACCTTCCTTTTTCAGTCACTTCTGTCCCACCTACTCTTATTTAAAGGACGTTACAAAATCTTTTAATCGACTATTTGGCCTAGTGCTCCTTTTCGGTCTTACATTGATGTCCTCATTTCTCAGACTACTATCACTCCTATCAGTTACAGTAAGGTCGCTTCCAATCTCATTCTCGCCTGCCTCCTCAACATCGTTTAATTGATTTGAAACTTCCCCTTTTTGCATTCCTTCATAATTCAGTGATTCATCCTCTATTATTTCATCATCAGACATATATGTGTGTGCAGGTTTTTCTTCCTGCCTAATACTAGATTGTCTAATCTGACTAGTGTTCCTCCTTAACACCTGACCATTGTTGTCTTTAAGTAAATATGACCTAGGTTCCTTACATTTTTCAATTATTTCAGCCGGTACCCATGTACTTCCTTTTTTAAACGTTACCTTTTGATTTACTTTGAACTGAGGATACTTTTTTACTTTCCTATCATAATCCGCCTTAAATCTATTTTGCTTATCAACTAACTTAGAATGTACTTGTTTTCTATTGACATTATTGTTATGTAACAATTTTTGCGCTGTTGGAATTAAAGTTCTTAATTTGCGATTCATTAATAATTGTGATGGTGAGTAACCTATGTTTGTTATCTCCGTGTTCCTATAATTTAATAGTGCTACATCTAAATCAAGCTGTTTTTTCAAGAAAGACTTCGCTATTTTCACGCCACTTTCTGCTTGTCCATTGCTTTTTGGATAATGTGGACTGAACGTTATGACCTGCATTCCAATGTCACCCGCAAATTTTTTAAACCTATAGGATCCAAAAGGCATGTTATCCGCTATTAGATATTCCGGAATTCCATGTGTCGCAAAACAATTTTTAAACGCCATCATTACTCCTTGTGCTGTTTTATCTTTTAATTTTATTATCTCTAACCATTTAGAGTAATAGTCAAAAATGATTAGATAATTATCTGCGCCATACTGTGCTATATCCGCCGCAACTTTCATAAAAGGTCTTTTCGGGATCTCATGTTTTAACATGGTTTCTTGCGATTTGGCTGGTAGAAATTTTTCTCACAACCTGCATTTTTTAACAAATTCAGTGACATCTTTAGTTAAATCTGGCCAATAAAATGTTTCTTGCATCCTTTTTAATGTCTTATTTATCCCGAAATGACCTTCATGTGCAAGTTTCATCATCTCAATTTTTAAACTATCCGGAACAATTAGCCTATTGTTATATAATAAAATATCCTCAATAATAGTAATCTCATCCTTTACATTTTTGAATGCCATTAATTTTTTGTTATTTTTACCATCATTTTTTGGCCACCCCAATAAACAGTAATTTTTTATTTTCTTAAGTATTTCATCTTTTTCCGTTTCAATCTGAAATTTAATTTTCTTTTCCTGCGTAATGTTAATAATAGCCTGAATAATGTACAACCTCTAACATACTCTGATCTTCCTCCACTGGGTCCTTACAATAATCTCTTGACAGCAAATCAGCAACATATAAATACTTTCCTGGACAAAACTTTGTTTCCAAATCAAATCTCAGTAATTTCAGTTTAAGTCGCTGTAACCTAGGGGAAACAATGTCAGATATTTTCTTTCTCATTATCGCCAGTAAAGGTTTGTGATCAGTCCATACTGTCGTTTTTTTTCCATAAATATAATTCTTAAATTTATGTACCGCAAACGCAATTGCCAACATTTCTTTTTCGATTTGAGCATACTGTTTTTCCGATTCAGTTAAACTTCTCGATGCAAAGAATATTGGCTTTCCACATTGCAATAGACATGCTCCCAGTCCTTTGCTGGATGCATCTGTTTGTATCGTAATTTCCTTATTAATGTTAAAGTTTGTTAATACCGGGGCTTTCATAAGTGTTTCTTTCAAATTAACAAATGCCCTCTCACTTACTGATGACCAGGAAAACTCTACATCTTTTTTCAGTAGACACCTTAACGGCTCTGACAGCTCCGACAAATTAGGTATAAAATTACGAAAATAATTAAACATTCCCAATATTCTTTGCATCTCCTTTTTATTTTGTGGACTTTTAAGATTTATCACAGCTTTTACTCTTTCACTGTCTGGCTCCATACCTGCACTCGAAAATTTGTGTCTTAAGGGTGCATCTCGTTTGTTGGGTCAAAAAAATCGAAATTTTTTGCGGATTTCGATAGCTATAACTGTCTAGAATGTTGTGCTAAAAGGGCAAATCGATATTCGTTACGATTCAAAAGTTATGATTGAGTCGACCCG
>NW_017296252.1:9216-18442 GCF_001594075.2 Trachymyrmex cornetzi
GCAGTGGTGTACGTCGTCCCGTGTCACGCCGCCGGAAATTGATCAAATGAGCTCAAATTTTTTTACAAACTTATTAAAAGTATTATAAATACATGTGAAAAAGATTCAAGTTGATATGTTCTTTACTTTCCCTACAAAAAATTCATCAAAAATGCCTGTTTTTTGACCCAACAAACGAGACCGGACCCTTAAATATTTGACTTCATTCATTCTAAATTGCATTTTATTAGGATTGAACTTAATTCCTAATTTTCTTGCTCTCTCTCTAATACTTTATCTAGAATTGAATCATGAATATCTTTTGTTTCCACGAAAATATCATCAATATATACTATTACGCCCTCAATATCGCCAAAATTTTTATTGTTAATTTTTTGAAATAATTCCGGGACTAAACTGAGACCAAACGGTAGTCTTTTAAAGTTATAGCTACCAAACGGTGAACCGAAAATGCAAAGTTTGCTTGAATTTTTATCTAGTTCCACATGATAGAATCCATCCTTAAGATCAAGAACAGTGAACCATTTTTTACCTGACAGAGTGGCACTTACCTCTTCTAAAGTTGGCAGCAAACATAACTCTCTCTTAATACTTTTATTCAAGTCTACTGGATCCAAACAGATTCTTAATGTACCGTTTGGTTTCTCTACAATAACTAAATTACTTGACCATTCGACAGGTCCCTTAGTCTTAGCAATAATGCCTTTTGACTCCAAATCATTTAACGTAGTTTTTAATTTATCCTTTAATGCTAATGGAATGCGCCTTGGTGGTCTCACTACTGGACAACAATCTTGTTTCAGGGAAATTTTACATTTCTCTTGAAAAGTCCCAATTCCTGAAAACAAATCTTCATTCTTTTTAATGAATTCATCTTTACCTTCTATAACCTTAACTGTTACAACTTTCTTTAATAATCCTAACTCTATACAAGATTTCAAGCCTAATAACGGTACTCTTTCATTTCTAACAATAATAAATTCCTGAATTCTAACGCAACCTTTAGCTTTACATCTTAATCTAACTTTACCACTCGGCTTAAATTTTTGGCCACCATAAGCTTCCAATATAATGTTTGTTTTCTCTAATTTTGTGTTCATGCTGTTCAAGCTATTAAATATTTTTTCTGGCAAAATGTTTACTTGTGCACCTGTATCCAGTTTAAATTTAATAATCTTATTCTCTAATTTAACATTTTCAAACCATTCCGATACACTTATCTGTAGTACTTCGCTCTTAACAATATTTACTGACTCGATTGCCAGCATCTCATCCTCCTCCACATCTTCAACCTCTTGAATTCCTTTTACTCTGCATGCTACCTCAAAGTGATTTAACTTTCCACACCGGTTACATTTTTTTCCGAATGCTGGACATTCCCTTGGGCGATGCCTTCTGTTGCATCTTCTGCACTGAAATTCTGTTACGTCTTGCGTTTCTTCCTTCCTTCCTTGATCCTTGGGACTGATCGGCTTTTTCTGCTTCTACTTCGACGGCGATCTTTTCTCAATTTTCTCAATTGCCTTCTCTTCATGCATTGTCTTGAGCCTTTCTTTTATTGCCTCCTTGGCTCTACAAATTTCCACTGCCTTCTCCAACTTTAGGTCTGTCATGCCTAACAGCTTCTCCTGTACTGTTACATCCGCAATACCCAATACTATTCTGTCACGGATCATATCTTGCTCATCCATGAATTCACAATTTTGCGCAATCTTTTTCAGCTTCTTCACAAAGTTATCTACTGGCTCATTAGGTTCTTGTATCCTTTTATAGAATAGAAATCTCTCGTAAATTATATTTTTCTTGGGAAGAAAGTATTCATCAAACTTCTTGACCACTACATCATATTTCTTCTGATCAGCTTCACTGAGATTAAAGTTATTAAATATGTCAATACCCTCATCACCAATTGTATTCAGAAGTATTGCCACTTTAACTTCACCACTCTTTTCTTGAAAACCGTTTGCTGTCATGTATATATTGATTCGTTGAATCTTTCATAGTTTGAATCTTTTATAGTTTTCTGCAATGTTTCCACTGAAATCCAGTGGTGCGGGAATTTTCGCGTCCATTTTAATTGCGTTTAGTAAGCTTAAATGTCAATTTTTTAGTCTTTTGTGTCGTTGTACTATTTTCTAACCTTTAATCGAGTCACCACTTTAGCTCTAATAGCTATTGCCTGAGTTTTATTCTTCGATTAACAACTGCGCCATGTTGTATATTTAGGCATTTAAAATAATTGATAACAACAGTGGTGATTAACTGTATATATTTTAAGATACAATGTCTACTTAAGATTATGCGCATCACATGCTTGTAAGCTTCTATCTGATCAACCGCCAGTGCTTCACTCACGCCATCTAGGACTATCTTACAACATACAGGATTAATCATGTAATCTATTTTACGTCTATTATATGTGTAAATTTACGGAATTTTTTTACAGTGTAAGTGTACAGTACTTGTGTTGTGTCCAATCATGTGCAAAGTAACGATAACTGCAAAATTCGTTACCGTTACCAAAAAAATGTAACTTCGTTACCGTTACAATTACCAAAGAAAAAAGGTAACGCAGTTACCAGTAAAGTTACCAAAAAAGTAACTTGTAACTATAACTTCGTTACAAGTAACGAGTTACTTCTATTCCCTACAAGAAAGATACCCAGAATCGCCCGACCCACGGTAATAAAACTTATGACAGAATTACAAATCATGTCGAGAAAGTTCGATTTAAACACGTTCGGTTTCAATAAATAATACCTAAAAGCAGATCAGGAATTCTGAGTGAATAGAAGGTCACATTTCCAAACGCGTAACAACGTGTTGAAGGGTGTTTTCTCGTTAACAATAGGAAGCAGTAACATGGAAATAGCATGACAAAAGTAGATTTTAATTTTTTGTTGACGATCATAAAATTTGGAACAAATATTGTCTAGACGAGAGAACGCACGTTCAAGTAGGAATAGGAGAAAAGAAAAAAAAGGGAAATGCGAGCTTTCAAATTGTCGTGGCTGGGTCGTTCGGAAAGGACGATGAGAGAGAGAGAGAGAGAGAGAGAGAGAGAGAGAGAGAGAGAGAGAGAGAGAGAGAGAGAGAGAGAGCGAGAGCGAAATACCCTCTCTCTTCAGAGAGAAAAGCTAAAGCTAAACTCGCCAATGGGAGACCGTAGATCTGAAAATCTAGAGAAGGTGATGACATATCGATATCACCAATAAGTTCTCAAGGGATTGAAACTTGCAGTGCGGACGGAGCAAATTTTGGAAATATTTCGCGAGTAGGAATATGAAACACAAATTTCCTACCAAAAGCAGAAAAATCCCTCCAACCCAAATCCCCGATTTTTCCACTTAACACGTCTCAACAGAGGACCACCCTCTAAAACTCTCTATATAAACCGTAACACTACGAGATTCGCTCTCATTATTTTCTCATTATTTTTCTGTTCTTATTCCGTGTCCGGTTCTATTCCTTACTCAGTCAGTCATTTTCGCAGTCTATCACCCTTGTAGAAAAGTACTACTGAGCACTAGGAGTATTTTGAGACACTACTGTACTACAGCACTACTATACTACTATACTAATAGTAGCGCAGAAGTGTTCAGTAATGCTGAGTAGTGCTAAGATCTTCTATATATCCGCGTTTTGGCAAGATACAAAATGCAGGAAATGAGTATGCATCACAGAAATTAATTATTAATAATTCTATTTAAAAAAAAGCACTTTTAGAAACTCTACGAGCACACTCTGATCAAGCTGAGAGTAAGTGACGGATTTAATTTACATATGCCTATTTATAGGATCCGCGTTATTTTCTCCTTACGGAAAACGAGTCCATCTTGCGGCGATACTGAGTATTATGCCGCTTGCAAAGCTATATGTACGCTATAGACACCGCCAAACAAGCAGTGTAATACGCAGTATTACTCTGTAAGAATGTACTCGCAGAGTGTGCTCGTAGAGTCTCTGAAAGTGTTTTTTTAAAAATAAAGTTATTAATAGTTAGTTTCTGTGATGCATACTCATTTCCTGCATTTTGTATCTTGCCGAAACGCGGATATATAGAAGATCTTAGCACTACTCAGCATTACTGAACACTTCTGCACTACTACAGTAGTGTAGTAGTACAGTAGTGTCTCAAGATACTCCTAGTGCTCAGAAGTACTCAGTAGTACTTTTCTACAAGGGCAGTTAATTACCTTCATAGTCTATAGTCAGTCAGTCAGTCAGTCAGTCATATATATGGTTTCATCATGTATAAAAAGTTTCATACGTTATATAGTTTCCGCTTTATAAAAATTTTAGAGTTTGTGCGCGACCTTTTAGTCGAGTGATGAACCTCACCATCTCTTTGGGATCCGACATCTGATGCGAACATTCCTACAGCAGAAAATTGTAAGTCTCATGGATTATCATTTATTTGTCTAGAAATTAAAGTAATTCGCTAAAGAGTAAATAATTCACCAGTTCAAATAATGTTTTTTTAAATTAAAATCAACGGAATCGACGGAACAGGCAAATTTTCTAGACGAATATCGCTAAATGTCACGATACTGAATGAGTATTAAAAAGGTTCCGTAAAATCTCTATTAACGTCTACTGGCGTATTCTTAAATTGAGCTCAATTTAATTGACGAGGAGTAATTTTAATTGCAAATTCGATAAAACATTATTAAAAAGTGTGTGTCTTTGAAATACACGTTTTAAATAATAAACAAATTATCGAAATTAAATGATCGAGTATTATTATCGCGATATCAACAACAGCTGATCAACCGTTTTACTCTCAACGAAGCGCTCTATTGGTCGACGTGTTATCGCCCGAGATTCTGAGGCTCAGAATTCTCAATAATAGAATAATGAAAAGCATTCACGTCGGTCAGTCAGTCAGTCACTCGATATCTCGGAATTAATTTGGCATTAAGTATTTATATTAAGATATAATTAGGCTAAAAAAATACAATAATTGATTTCTTAAATTAGAGATACGTAGATAAGAAATACGTAGTTACTTCTATAAATAAATTGTTTTATGTATTGCAAATCCTCTTTTATTCTCTATAACGTTAATAATTTCCTATAACAATAAGAATTGTAGAGATTCCAAAATAACTTAGATATTGAATTGTCTCGACCATTCCAAAACAGTGAGATATATTTCTAAAATATTTTAATTTAACTGAATTCTTAGATTTTAATTGGTGTTATTTTGTTCATGAAACATATACTTAGCGTTTTACGAGATAATGTTTATCTGATTTAACAATGTTTTTTTGATAAGATGTTAATTATATCTTTTATTAAAGAAATATAACTACTTGACAAATAATAATATAATCTTCTTACGGACTCTCCCAAATTCAACAACAAAAAATTCCAAAACCAGGGCGAATGAGAGTTAGCGTGGTAATTAATACGCAATCTTAATTCTTCAATCCAAAAAATTGATTCTTTATTCCAAAAAATAGTACGTTTCAGTTCACTTTGGAACCATCTTCAGCCAAACAAATTTAAAATATCAATCCCTTCATGTCAAGGAAAAATCACCATCAGATTAGTAGATTTAATGTTCTAATCCCAAGACATAGAAGGAATTCGTCTCAACATTGGATCAACTAATTAACATTAATATTAGCGTAGCTCGAACGGAACGGAACGCTCAACATGCGTTTTTTAACTTGATAACTTTTAGTGAATATTAATGTTAATTAGTTGATCCAATGTTGAAACGAATTCCTTCTATGTCTTGAGATTAGAACATCAAATCTGCTAATCTGATGGTGATTTTTCCTTGACATGAAGGAATTGATATTTTAAATTTGTTTGGCCGAAGATGGTTCCAAAGTGAACTGAAACGTACTATTTTTTGGAATAAAGAATCAATTTTTTGGATTGAAGAATTAAGATTGCATATTAATTACCACGCTGACTCTCATTCGCCTTGGTTTTAGAGTTTTTTTTGTTATAACTACTTAAAATCTAAAAATTAAAAAATAAAAATCTAAAAATTAAAAATTAAAAATAAAGTTGTTATTGTGTTATGGTTAATTAATTATATGTCGTGATCAAAATCAACTTCATTAATTTTTGTATTTGTACTATTTCTTTTGTATCATAAATATTGTCAATTATTCGAGCTACCAAAATAAATAAAAACATTAAATTTTTGCAATAATTGTAGAGCATATTTCAATTTGTCTAAAAATTTAATATATTTTCTAAGTTTTAATGCTTCTATCATTGGCATATGCACGTTTAATGTTTTACAAACAAAATCTATCTTATCAACACTTGACAAGAAAATGTACATTTATAGGCAGCTGTTTAGTTCTCTTTGCATCGCTGCTCTTGTAAGGTATTATATAACGCACTGACAATACAATGTCTGTAAGTATATAGCATACACGATATTTATTGCACAAATATTGACAAATAATCAAATAAATATTTAAACAAACATAATCTTTGTTTTCTTTGCACATTATGTATAATTATAAAAAGTAAAAAAACACGTATAGTTTATTGAAAAATACGATCAACCGTGTAACTATTGAGCTATATATCAAACTATAAAAGATCGATCGTGCTGTCATCGTCATGTAAAATTTTGAATTAAATTTTGAATAAAGCTAAAGAATCATGCTATGTTCCGAACAATATCCAATCACATCGCTTTAAAAGTATTAATCACTATCTCTATTAAAAACAGTATCATTTACAAAAAATATAAAAGATATTTTTAATATATATATATATTAATTATAATGTATTTTATGTATGTGTTTTTGTCTCTTGCTGTTTTTCTGTAAAATTGACAGTATTTGAGTAAAAAATTATTGAAAACTAATATTCAGCGATTTTTAGTAATTAATAACTCATTAACTATTGCGAAAATTGCAAAATGGTAGAGGACTTTTCGACTCAATTTAATCCACTTTATCTACACACAAACGCTTTGTTCAAACTTACCAGACACCCTGTATATAAGGATGATCAACTTAACTCGACCATCTGAAATATCTCGTTTATTTCTGATGATTAGAAAAATGTTCCAAATGAAAGTGGAACGGTTTCGAGGGGGACATATTTTGGTTACATTGTTTTTTTTTCTAGATGCAGGCGTCAAAAAGATATGAAGGTCACCTTCACTTTTTTAAATGGAATTGTATGATTTTTTTTACACAATATGATTCTTCTAATTATTCTGCATATAAAAGTATAAAGGTAGTGATATAAAAAGTAGTGATATAAAAATATAAATAAATACCAATAGTTTATGAGATATTTTACACTTTATTCTGACACATATTGACATAAAATGTAAAATAACTCGTAAACTATTAACCTTTTGATAACCGTACCTTAACCCTTCCGTCCACTACGTTTTTTTGGCACCCTTCCGTCCACTACGGGGGTCGTTATCGTCTTGGCGTTTTTTGGACCAGTAAAAGTGCTTTAAAAAATCTGAAAAAATTCATGGAACTTCTTTCAACCTTCAACTTAAAGTCCCAATCATAATATTTTGATAAAAATTATTACACAAAAATCATTACACAATATTTTAGATTATCAAAGTAACTTTATTTTAGTGAGTCATAAGCGAGTAATAATCAGGGAGAGGATATGGCGCCTTCAGTGCCCGTTTTCAAAAGTTACAGCACTTTGAAATTTCGCTTGGGTCGAAAAAGACCCCCGTAGTGGACGGAAGGGTTAATACTTTTATGAACAGAATAATGAGATAAATCAGTTGGTACAAAGAAAACACATAGTTACTTTAAAAAGATATGTATGCAAAATGGATAATTTTTTAAATAAGCAACTATGTGTTATATCGTATAAAAAAATTATACAATTCCATTTAAAAAAGTGGAGGTGACCTTCCTATCCTTTTGACGCCTCCACTAGAAAAAACAACATAACCAAAATACGTTCCCCTCGAAACTGTTTCACTTTCATTTAAAACATTTTTTTATATTATCAAAAATAATAGAGATATTTCAGATGGTCGATTTAAATGGATCACCCTGTACACACGCACGCACATACACGCACACGCACTCGCGCGCGCGCGAACACACACGCACACGCACACGCGCACGCGCGCACGCACGCACGCACGCACGCACGCACGCATGCACGTACACATGCACATAGAGGAAAGGCCCCAGTTATGAGATACCGAGTTTATTTTGGATAAATGTTAGAAGTCTATGGGCAGAATTTAAAAAAATAATAGGCCCATTTTGAAGAGAATTTAATAAGCTTTAAGATAACGTTATATAATATTTAATTCAAATTCCATTTTTTTTTTAAATTAAAGAAATGTAAAAAGTGAATAAATCGAAAAGTGAGTAAAAAAATTATGCTCCTAATATGAGATGCCCCGAGAAATCGATAGTAAAACGCAAAGTATATCAGTATTGCAATTAAAAAACTTTATTTTACGTTTCTAAAATGCAAACAAACACAGTCAGCGTACGTGAAAAATAAGCATGCGATAGATTATACCCAAAACTCGTCTTCAGGTAGTTGGAATCAAGTATCGCAGAAATAGGCACTCGACGTTCATCCCGGTTGTCCTTTTTATTATTGTACAATAACATTTACTTTTTAGCAACGATTTCCACTGTAACATAGCAGCATGGGTTATTTCATATTAGAAATACCCTAGGTATCTCATATTACGATTTCCACGCCTTATGGTTTTACGATCATCAAATCTAACTTCTGTAATTAAACAATTCAACATATCCCGTATTTTTCTATTAATACGACCTTACTCTATCACTACATGAAGAATTTATTGCTAAATATTTGTTTATTAAATAATAAACAAGGTTTAAAGCCTCATCTCAATGAAACTTGAAGACATCCAAATTCTAAAATCTTTTTTTACAATGACTACAAGCATGATCTAATAATGAATTTTCTATTAAATAGTTTTCGATCTAAAAGCAATAAATTCATGGTGGTACCAATAGATAGCGTTTATTAGTTTAGTAGAAACGCCGGTATCTCATATTAAGCGTTTATCTCATAATGGGGGCTTTCCTGTATGTATAAGAATAAGAAATAATATACATGTACACAATTAAATAATGATATATGTATGTATAAAAACAATATATATATAATATACAGGGTGGACCATCTGAAGTGATCCAGTCAAATATCTCGAAAACTAGTAGGGATAGAGAAAAATGTTTCGTATGAAAAGTTTAGGGTTACA
>NW_017296252.1:19606-35281 GCF_001594075.2 Trachymyrmex cornetzi
CTGTCCCTACTAGTTTTCGAGATATTTGACTGGATCACTTCAGATGGTCCACCCTGTATATATTATATTTATTTATAATATATATATATATTATATTTATATTATATAATTCATTAAACGTTTCAAATATAATAATAAATAATAATAGATTGAATGTGTTAAAATTTCTATAGTAAAATATTCTAAAATATCGTATAAATATTTATTTCTAAAATATCATATAAATATTTATTTTTAAAATAAGAAATATGTATTGTTATTTCTATAAATAAATTTTTTCGCATATTATTTATCTCTTTACTCTGATCATCTTTTATTTTCAATTTTCCATAAGAAAAAAATGAGAATTATAGAAAAATTTTAAAATAAAAAATAACTTAATTTCGGCAATTTCAGAGTAGAGAGATCTATATTGTACTTTTTTTATTTCAAAGTTATTGTTATATTCAAAAGCAAAAAGAAAATTTAAATTCCAATTTTAAGATGTTACTGCGCTTTCTTTGTTAAATGTTTATTAAACAAAAAATAAAAGTTTATCCGAGAAAAGCTGTGATATACTATAATTTCTTTACATGTACAGGATGCGTTCTGTTATTCACTGCGAATACTGAAAATCTACATGTATTTCACGTTATGTATATTATAGATTTTCTGTATTTGCAGCTATGCACAATCTATATTATTCAAATAAAGAATAAAATAGGTACCTACATTCAAATCAAATTAATATTTTCAAAAAGGAATCTATTTGTATATGTTTGCGATATATCGCGTTGATTTAATTAGAGTTAAATAAAATAAAATACAAATTTCTTATAGTATTATAGATATAAAAATTTAGGGTAGAAGCAGAGATTATGGAATAGCTTTTTTTAAATTAACATTGCTCCGATATAAATGCATATGAAGACTTTAAATTTACACAGAACTCTTGAGGAATATGTTGGTTACAACATCCAATAAATAAAAGTCGCCAAAATTTAAGTCCAACGTGAATATTAACAAAAAAGTCAAAAATAAGAAAATGGAGGGGTCTAAAAAATGGGATGTAATATGGAATACCGATGAAATTTTGACCATAGTAATAAATAACACAATAAATGAAGTCCAAATTTGTTTATTTATATAAACTGATCGAGAAAAATAGAAAAATGTTCAATTTTTATTGTACAATAACACAGAAAATATAATAGTAACATTACGAACGTTATTACGCATGGACAATAAAGAATAAAATTAAATCTTGAATCATTAAATTATGACGTACAATAAATATATTAGCATCTAAAATAAACATTATTCACAAGAATCTATTCCATATTCTCAACCCTCGATATATTCCACATTACCTGCATGTCGTCATATGACAAATAAAGTCTTTCCGTAGCAATAAACAAGTTTGAAATAGCAATTAATCTGCATAATATTGTTCATGCAACATTATTAAAAGCGTCTGTGCAAGTATTAAAAAAATTTACCTTTAGTTTGTGAGAACACTTTTTAGAAAAAGCTGTCAGATCTCCTGACGTAATGAAAATGAATAAATGTTAATTGTAGCAAAACAGTTGGTCGGACCGAGTTCATTGCTTGTTATGACATGTTTGGTAACAGTTGCAATAACTTTCAGCGATTGCCGCCAGATTGCAATGCTTTGTTTAAAAAATAAGCCACTATTCCATATTAATAACCTATGCCATAATCCCTGATTTTACCTTATATTTTATGATTTTGTAGCGATTGTCACACGTCTACAGAGGTCTTATTGCTCCAGTATTAACTCCTTTTAATACCAATGGGTAATTAATTGTATCATAAACTCTATAAATAATAACTGAAATTAAAGTGAAATAAACTTAAAGTAAGTGATAATAACTGATATTTATTTAATAGATCACTTAATTTGGAAGTTATATCAAAATATGCAACGCATCTAGCAAAGAAAGGAATTAAAGGTATACTTGGTAAGTTACTTCTAAAATTAATTTTAGTTATTTTTTATATAATAATATTTAATATATTAAATTTTAGCCAAAAGGTACTTTGCATAAAAATAATTTTAGAAAAAAAAGTATATATAATATTCTATAATAATTATTTAAAATTAAGATAATAACATTTTTAATATTTCTTATTGCAGTTAATGGAACAAATGGTGAAGGAATGACAATGTCTGTTGCTGAAAGGAAACTTGTTGCCGAAGCTTGGGTAAAGGCAGTGGAAGAAACAAAGCAACACCTAATGGTTCAAGTAGGAGGTGCACCTCTTCCCGATGTTATCGAACTTGTATGTATAATTATTATCATACGCATAGAATAGCGTACCACCTTCTGCGATTAATCAACATAATGGAAACAATATACAGACGAAACATGCAAGCAGTCTTCCCGTAAATTCTATACTCTGCTTACCAGAACTGTATTTCAAGCCTACCACCCCTAAACAACTAATTCAATACTTGGAAATAGTTGGCGAGGCGGCACCAAAGATACCATTATTATATTATCATTTTCCTACGATGACTAATGTTAATAGTAAGCGATCTTTCGACATTTTAGTACACATATACTAGAAACATAATCAACTGACATTATTGATAAGAGTAATATTTCGTTATATACACATAATAAATATCATTATCATATATAAATATTTTATAGTACATATGGGACGATTCCTTGAATCAATTGGTGACAAAATACCTTCGTTTGTGGGTATAAAATTCACTAGCTCCAACTTAGAAGAAGGAGCGCAAGCGTTACGTGCCGATAACAGAAAATTTAGTATTTTCCTTGGTAATAATCAGGTAATAAAATAAAAATTAGTTTAGATCAAAATTTAGGCGTTTTATAAATGAAAAATAAACTAAAAGTAGTTAATAATTGGTCAGTAAGTAGATTCTCGATGAGTGTTCTTTACTCAATGAGTAACTGCTGGATGATTGCAAGAATAGGCCTAGAATAGAAGAATCCTTACTGATTATTGATTATAGTTATTAGATATAATATTCTATAAGCTTATTTTTATTTAGGTTTGTATTTTTTATTGCAAACTAATGGAAATATATTTAATCTGATTCTTTAGTTAGTGCCTGCTGCGTATGCAATAGGAATGAATTCCTTTATACTAAGCAGTTTAAATATGTTTCCCGAACTTGTATTGGATCTTCTTGCTGTTTGCAAGAATGGAGATATGATAAAAGCTAATAATATGCAAGAGAAGCTTTCAAGCGCTGTAATTGCTATAATGAAACATGGTAGGTATCATTTTTATATCTGATAAAAATGAATTATTACTCAAAATCGATTCTTCATTGTAGATAATCGAGTACAGGCTGCAAAAATAGCAACGGCTCTTCTTACTGACATTGATGCAGGGCCATCTCGTGCACCACCTAGATCTATTTCTTCTGAAACTGTAGCAACTATGATAAAAGATTTAAAGAACTTAGGATATCAACCAAATATTAAACATTATTGATAATATTTTACTTTTCCAGTTTATCTTATCTGTGTATAACTTTTATAATACTATATTATACACTATCTCTAATTCTTCAATAAATTATCTATTTAAAAACATAAATACTATTATAATGTATTCTAAGAATAAATGCAATAAAAAAGTATCAACTAATATTATCAAATTTTTATCATAATTTTCGCAGCTTTATAAATATGTACATACGATATATTTTAGAAATTTTCTTTTAAGACTTAAGACCTTCAAGGTATATGTTCCTAAATTAATGAATTTAGAAACAATGTAGCAATTAATTAAATCACTAAATATTAATGACTACGTATATAATTATCAAAGAGAAGAGAACTTAGTTAATTATAACTGTTTCTTACCTAGTTCTTTAAAAAATTTTGTCTCGTTTAATGATTTTTAGCGTATAATGTACAACTATTTACACAAAGAGCATTTTTATAAATAAGTGCAGCTACCATCGTTTAAAGCAAGAAATGTTTTCCTTTATCTTTCCTCATGTATCCAATTTCGAATATGAGAGATGTTTCTATATAATTTTAAAGTAACACACACACACACACACACACACACACACACACAAAGTAACAGAAAATTTTTGTCTTTTAAATTGATTAAAGTTAAACTTAATACATTTTTTATATAAATTACGCGAAAATAATAAATTTATTTTAAGATATAACAAGTCTAATCTGTTTCAAAAATGTTTTTAATTTGAATACATTTTTAGATTTGAATTATTGCAATATTTTTCATAAAATATATGATCGGCGTCTTATTATCAGACAATCTTTATCTGATATACAATGTTTTTCTGATAAGACGTTAATGATACGTTTTATTAACAAACAGAACTGATAAGATCTAAAAATTCACTGATATTAAAAATTATAAAATATGAAGATAGTTCAAATAGAAAAAAATCATTTTTTTCAATACAAATCAATGTTGATAAACGTATTTACACTGAGTGATGAAGGTGTCTCATGTTCTATATACTTTTGATCTCGCGACAGCTGTTTCTGTCATTGTTGCGATATCCAACAATATTCAACGAAATCTGGCTTATTTTTATTTATATTTGTGTTTTTTTAATGTAATAAAAATATATTTAATCTGAAATAAGAACGCTGATATCGATGCGTACAATAAATTTATTGGTTCAATTGCATAACAAAAATAAACGTAAATCTTAAGGAGATGCTGGAGTGATCAAATTGTCGGGACATCGCAGATCGACATAAATCTCTGAATTTACTGAATGGAATGAAAATTCCTTTTACAGGATTAAAGCAGACCAAAATTGGGAGGCGCCACAGTGGTCTTTATGTTAAAATCGAAAAAAAGTTAAAAACTTACATTTTTTTAACTCGATTAGCGTACTCTGACATATTATAAATGTTTCTTTAATACAAAAGTTTTATAGATCATATGGACAAAACGATAGTTCAGCACCCCGCGTTTTGCGTGCCCAAACAATATTGAGTTTGTGAAACTAAGATGAAAAACTTAAAAAGAAAGATTTATATCGATCTACAAATTGCGTGTATACGAATGCTGAGCGAAGATTTGGAATAGTAAACAGTAATTGTGTCTAATAGTAGATATTCGATTTTGCAAGAGATGGCATTACAATATATTAAATAAGAACAGATGTATGCGTTTGAGTGAGACAGAACAATTGTTATATTATATAGAGGATAGCTAGTAAACGGAATGCGCCGATCAAGGAAACAATAAAGCCATCAACTTTTATTTTTTATCTATCAATTATTTTTATGAAACATGTTAATCCATTACGCGAAATAAATGTTTATCGGCACATTATCGGTACGAGTCACAGTTCTCTGGTTCGCGTTACATCGTCACCACGGTTTTCCATACATTTCATTATATTGCCTATGATACTTATCGTTCTTATAACTATTATGATCGAAGACAAAGAGAGATTCAATCGGTGCTTGATATCAGCGTAAAGCGTCAGATGATGTTGCCTGTAGAGGACGATGATGGCAGCATACAGGCCCTTGAACTCAGTGAGGAAGAAGTTCGTCCATTTAATGTCCTTGGTACCATTCGGCGGGAGCGGTAAAATGGCGTCTCCGTCGGTTGGTCATCACTAACTATTGTAATGGTCCATGTAACCTATAGTAACGTTCCGGATTAGAAAGAAAGATAACGCAAAATCGAGAGTACTCACACGACTTTGAAGCGTGTATCTCCGCCCTATCGTAGGGCATCGAGGGTCTACTTATACCCACTCGCTGGGTATATGAGATTAATCTCAGAGGTGTAGCTTTGTATACCCACTCACTGAGTATATGAGATTAATTTCAGCGGTTTTTCTTTGCATGCCCACTCGTGAGTATATGAGACCAATCTCAGCGGTTTACTCTAGATACCCACTCGCTGGGTATATGAGATTGATCTCAGCGGGTTTCTCTAGATACCCACTCGTGGGAAGCAACGAGGTTAACCTCCACACACGAATCTGAAGCGCGTGTTTATGCAATGAGGTTAACCTCCATACACGATTCTGAAGCGTGTATCTCCGCCCTATCGTAGGGCTTCGCAACTCTCTCTCTCTCCGCCCTATCGTAGGGCTTCGCAATGTCTCCGCCACAATTATGATTCGGATCATAATCGGTCAATCGTTCACAGCCCGTCTCGGACACTTCGTACACACGAGGTTCCAGTAAGAACGCAAAACGGAAAGTATCATGGCCGCTCTCGGATCACTTCCGTGAGGGAGGACAGCAGAGCCCGGAAATCGGGCGAGTTGCGCTACTAGAGGGGCGTGCAGCGCCGCGAAATAGGGCGTGCAGCGCCATACAGACGCCATGCGTCAAGGCGTTGAGGGAACGCGCGCATGCTCCCGAGCGTGCCTCCACGCGCGAACTCTGAACGACGCATGAATACGTAACAACAATAATATAAGAAATGAATTAAAGATGTCACTATCGACTTTTTTTTTGATATTTAAACAATCTGTACAGTTGACATCGATCAAGTTCGAGCGTCACTTCAGCATCCCCTTAAGTGCTTAAATAATTGGGTGTAAATTTATATACTACGGCTGTTTCAAAATTTACTGTTAACGCTGAAAGTCTATAACGTACGCACGTAAACTAAAGATTTTCAGCGCTGGCAGTAAATTTAGAACACAGTTTGCATATGTAGTCATTCAAACTGCGCGCCGAAATTATTTTTTGATCTTGAAACGTAAACCTGACTAAGTCATAATCACAAATTAAATTGACTATTAGACAATTGTAAAATTTGATGCTCAGAGGGATCTTAAAAGATTTTAATAATGCTAAATAACATATTAAAATCTGTAAATAATTTTATTGCAAAAAATATTAACTTGGTCAAAGATCTTTTACATTTTGTAAATAAGATGCGAGCATCTTCACCGTTAGACCACCGAGGCATTTGTCGAAGTAATATTTTTCGCAGTAAAATTATTTACAGATTTTAATATGTTATTCAGTTTAAATGAAATGACTACATATATAAATTTACACCAAATTATTTAAATTACTTAAGATCCAACTTGATCTTAACACGCTTTATTCCCCCCACTTGTAATCACATTTACAGTTTTAAGAAATTCTTTGTTTATAAACGTATAGACGTTTCGATCATGGTTTGTAGTCTTCATCAGTACAAATTAAACATGAAAAATAATATATATATTAAATGTTAACGTTAATCATTTGAAATATGTGTTATTAATGTCGCAATTTAATTTTGTTTAAAAAGATTAATAAGTCGCGATTTATTAATAACCGCCGCATATGCAATGGGAATAAATTGCTTTATATTAAGCAGCATAAATATGTATCCGGAATCTATATGACATCTCCTTGCTGTTTGCCAGAATGGAGATATGTTAAGACTTAAAGCTGTGCAAAAAATCTTTCAAGTACTATAATTGCCAAGAATAAAATATTATCATAACAATAGATCATAAGTATCACTAAGAAGACAGAGAATGAAAATAGGTGGGAATAGAAATAGGGCTAAGAAGGAAGAAGGAATGGAAAGGAAATTAATAGTATTTTTCATTGTGTGTGTGTGTGTGTGTGTGTGTGGGGGGGGCAGAACTAGTATGCACTCAGTGCATATTAAAGCTGTTGTACACTATTCTAATCTAAATGTAAAAGCGAGATATCTCAATTGATAATATACCCAATGTGCATTTTATCAAATAGCACAATAAAATGTATTGAATATTTTTGTGGTTTAATTCGTTTCTATATTTTTATTAAACGTACATCTTTACGTCGATTTTTGTACAACAGCTTTAAAGTGTACTGAGTGCGCACTAATTCTGCCAATAAAAAACGCTATAAGAAGGAGAGAGGAATTGTACGATTTAGAGATACGATTCTGGCAAAGATTTAGTAATCAACTTGTTTATTTAGACCCTGTTTTTGTTTCTTTATGTAAACTATCTAGGATATCAGTCTCTTATTGTAAGAAGGTTCGTTGTCTAAAATTTTTACGTCGTTCTAATTAAAATTGTGATTATAATTCGTACAATGGTCAGAATGGCCGATGAAGAACCTATTTTTTTCTTACATAATATTCGAAATATGTTATCGTATAATTTAATTTTTAGTTGTATTTTAGTTTGACAAACATAGCTGGTCTCACAATTTTTGCAAAAAATCTTGTAAACCACATTTTTATTGGGTAAAAAAACAAGTAATTATTTACATTATGAAAAACAAGTTTTTTATGTCTCCATTAACTGTCAATTAACATTTTACATTAATTATGCCTCGCTATCGTGTGTCGTAAGAAATCGTAGTGTCGAATGTTGAAGTTCTAAAAAAAAAATTAATTTTTATCTTCTTAGAATTTATGACTTAAGACTTACGGCTAATGACAACTGCTTATAATTTTTGTTTTATACTTTGTTTGCGTCATGAATATTGATGAAATAACAGTGGTACAAACATTTGTGTTCTGGAAAAGAACAGCGATTTCTTATAGTTTTTGACGTGCTCTAAAATAATACCTGCTAGCGAAAGTGTTTTATCAGGTTTTTGAGAAATATATACTGAAATCCCTTAAAAACGTTTTTTGCATCTTTGAAAATTCATAACTGATATAATCTAAAGTGCGTTCCACTAAACGTTCGCAACGCTCGTGAGTATTCCATCCTTGTTGTTATCAAATGTTAAACAAGGATAAAATTATTCATATCAGAGAGAATCGAGAAAGAGTGGAGCGGACTCACCCGGAAGCCGCCATTTGTAGTGTACCGTTGAAGTGAGTAGAAGATATGGTAGGAGCGTGATGGGATATATGGTGCTGCACACACTAGTATTGTACCGCACTAGTATTTTGTGTATGACACATATGTACATACACACACATGCACATTTGCGGAAGTGTACTATAAATGGCAGAACTAATCAGAGAAGAGAAACATTCTCCGCTTCACTCTCCCTTGATTTTCTCTGATTCATACGAGTGTTGTAAACGTTAACTAAAACGCACCCTTAGAGATTTAAAAAAAAACTTAACTTAAAGCTTAGACATTATACTTTTTAAAATGAAAGTATTAAATCTTCAACTGCAAGTATACAAATCATTGAACCTCTAGTGCGCTTTATTTTAAAGGCAAATATAGAACGTACACAGAATGACATAGAATCGCATTTAGACTCAAAACTAACCATTACATATAACAATTCCCGGTAAAAAATTTTTTATGCATGAATATGTATAAATATGTATAAATATACATAATGTAATAGAAATAATAACAGAAATAGAAATAGAAATATGAAAACATAAAAACTAATTAAAGGGATAATTTTCGCATTCTTTGTTTTAGAAAAAAATAAGTTCAGAAAAATGTAAAAAAATTGCTCATACATAATTATACGTAAGTAATTTTTTGACATTTTTTCAAACTTGATTTTTTCTAAAACAAATAGTGCGAAAATTACCTTTTTAATTATTTTTAATGTTTTCATATTAGTATTATTATTTCTGTTATACTAAAAAGTAATTTTACAAAAGAAACAAGGATGTATGAACATGTATGGACATATTTCATATACAGGGTGAGGAAAAAATATGGAAAAACCCTGAAAAATCTCAAAAAATATAAGTTTTACAGAAAAATGTTTTAAATAAAAGTTGTAGGATTTAAAAAAGTCTATTCAATAGTCTCATCAGTTTGATCCTGACTGGCGTCATTGAGGTCAAGTCAAAGTCACGTTGAATTTTTTAAATGGAATACCCTATTTTTTATTGCATATTCTCATAGCACATCTCGAGAGCTTTCCAAAACACTGTAATTAAGTTCATTTTCGTCAAGTATTTTTTCAGTTATAAGACTTGAAGGTTACAGTACCTCCGGCATTAACATTATCCAAGGTGTCCGACCGGCGGCTAATGTTTTGAATGTTGTTCAGGATTATCATCTGGGTAACATTTGTCAAGATCAAAGCATCATTGGTGATTATTTTATTTTCTTATTTTCATTTTTACGTAAAAGTGAATTTTTAGTGCAAAAATGAAAATAAGAGGAATAATCACCAATAACCTTGATCTTGACAAATGTTATCCAGTACATGATCCTGAACAACATTCAAGAGGTTTTGGCCGTCGGTTGGACAGCTTGCGTAATGCTAATGCCGGAGGTACTTGTAACCTTCAAGTCTTATAACTCAAAAAGTACTTGACGAAAATGAACTTAATTATAGTGTTTTGGAAAGCTCTCGAGATGTGCTATGAGAATATGCAATAAAAAATAGGGTGTTCTATTTAAAAAATTCAACGTGACTTTGACTTGACCTCAACGACGCCAGTCAGGATCAAACTGATGAAACTATTGAATAGACTTTTTTAAATCCTACAACTTTTATTTGAAACATTTTTCTGTAAAACTTATATTTTTTGAGATTTTTCAGGGTTTCCATATTTTTTCCTCACCCTGTATAATTGTACATGTTTATGAATATTTATGCGTATTTATGTATGTTTATACATATTTATACATAATCACGAAAAATTTTTTACCGAGAAAAGTGTCAACTAAATATTTAATACTTAATATTTTTAATATGAAAAAAAAACATTACGGTTTGCTATGAATAAATATAAATGTAATCTTATGTCATTCTATATAGACTTACCCTTAAAACATATGAAAGTTCGACGATGCTTTTAATGAAAGATTCAATATCTTCAATTAAAAAACCAATGTACGACAATCTTTAATTAGAGCCCCTTTTTAAATATCGAGTTTATCTATGAATTTTCAAAGATAGTAAAAAAGCTTTTGGAGAGTTTTAAGTTTTTTAAGTATTTTTCTCAAAAATTTGACATAAAAAATTCTGAAAAACAGTTTTTTTTCAAATTACAGCAAAAAAGCAGTAACTTGTATTAGAGTAGCAAATAAAATGTAGCGAATAAAAAATTTAGATGTTTAAAACAACTAACATGTTAATAATCACCATAGTTAACAAGACACTTCTTCCAATGTGGAACCAGACGACAGACGTTTTGTGTTTCTAAAATTCCTCAGACTCGAATTGAATTCACTCATAAACAGCTCCTACACTACTGCATCTAACGGAAATTCCCTGCCTTTCAGATTTTTCTTCAAAATAGCAACACAGTTTCAGTGAAAAATATTGGAACATCTGGCCTACAGTCCAGATTTGTCGCCATGTAATCTCTACATCTTTTTGGAAATCTGACGAAGAATCTGAAAGATAGGAAATTTCCGTCGGACGCAACAGTGAAGGAGGTTGACTACGAGTGGGTTCGATTCCAGCCCAAAGAATTTTATGGATAGAATATCCGTTACTTGGTTTCATAATGAAAGAAGTGCTTTACTAACTATAATAGTTTTATTTAGTAATTATTAACATGTTAGTTGATTTCAACGTCTGAATTTTTCATCCGCTACGTTTAATTTGACTGTCCTAATATAATTATTGAACTATGTATAATTATTCTATATATAATTAAATTTATCAAGGAAAATACTTGCTCATATAAAAGCGACATAAATTTTGAAAATATACGATAGAAAGAAGATATGTAAAACAAAATGCTTCAAAATTAAAAAATTTTATATGATATACTTAAATATGTGAGATAATAATTTAAATTTAGAAAATACTTTAGAGACTCATTTGTTTGAAACTACGTAAACGGTTATGAATACCAAAATTTTCTCTAATATTCATAAAAATATGAGATTTTATTTAGTATCTCTTTTCCATGACTCACATCTTCCTTGTAAAAATAACATGATTCGTGTAATTTGAGTTCAGTTTAATAATAAATTACAAGAAATCATTATCTATTATTGTTATTCCACAATCAACAAACATGTATACCGCGATTCAACTTTAAAATAGCTATAGCAGTGTTGGGTAAGTTAACTTTTTTTTAACTAACAAGTTAAGTTAAAGTTAACAGCCTTGAAAATTTAATTAAATTAAAATACAAGTTCATCCATAATAAAATTAATTGAATTAAAAGTTTAGTTAGTAAAAAAAGTAATTAAAAAATTAAAAGTTAAATTTGGTTCGAACAAACAACTAAAAAAAAAGAAAAAGTTTGACTATTTTACGTATATAATTTTAATAAATGATAATTTTTCGTATTTTTCCTTTTGCTTATTTATTGAAGAATCTGGTTATTTTTGTTCACAAATAATGATTATACAATATAAAAATTCTAACAATATTTAGAATCTTTATTTTAGACCGCATATGTGAGAAACACAATCAATACTAAGAATTTAAAATGCCTATTACGATCGACGCTAGATTTTCACATTAAAATTTAAATAATTCAATCTTGAATTACTAATATACGCTATATATGTACTTGCACATATACCATATTATAGTCTTTTCGAACTGCGCGCCGAATTGTTTTTCCAGACTATAAACGCAATTAAAACTACTCTAGTAATCATGAATTAAATTGACAAGCAATTTTTTTTTTATAATTTGATGCTACCATCAAGCATCATATTATAAAGATGTGAATATGTTAAAACTGTTAATAAATAGTAATAATAAGTATATTAGTAATTCAAGATTGAATTATTTAAAACAATGAAGATCCAGCTTTGACCATAATAGGCATTTTAAATTTGTAGTATAAAATTACTAAATGATATACTCATTAATCTCTTCCATTGTATTTAAGGATTGACTTAAAAAAAAAATTAAAAGTTAATAGTTATAAAATGTAACTAAATTAAGATAAAATTAATTAACTTTTTAACTTTTTAACTTAACTTTTATCTTTTTAAGTTAGTACTACCCAACCCTGAGCTATGGTATTCAAATCTGTTATGTGGCAGACTAGCGATATTCAATAGCAATATTGACTACGACCTTATACTGCAGAACAGGTTTTGAAGTTTTACAAACAAAATTTATCTTATCAGCACTCGATAAGGAAGGCTATATTTAAGATGATATTCGTAGTTCGTTCTTATTTCAAAACAACTTTACGTAATATTTCAAGAAGTTAATACGGCTCTGTGATTGGTTTATTATAACATTTTTAAAGATTAGATATACAACGATCTTGAATATAAGAAGGAATTGTGAACATCAGTCTTAGTTGTTGCTTAGTTCTCTTCGCATCTGTGCTTTCATAAAGTTGTGTACGTTAGTGTCGCGCTTATAACACAATGTCCGTAAGTATATGATATTTACGTAAATATTTATCACACAAATATAATCGAATTATAAAAAAAATATATAAATATTTGACGTAATTGTCATTCTATAATAATTATTATATACGATGTATATAATTAATACAAATATAAAATAAAAAAGATAGTAATTCTACTAAAAAAATACGCTTAACTAGAGTTATCAAGTTATACAGGGTGTCCCAGTAACTCTGTTACAAGGCAATATCTCCGTTACCGTTAATGATACGCGAAAATGCCTGAGGAAGAAATTGTTTGATTCGAAGGGACACACATTATGGTGAGATTTATTTCTTTCTCAAGGTCGTATTTTTAGAGCCTTCAAGGTCATCGATACTTTTTTAAATAGGACTACATATTTTTTTCATTATAGCGTGATAGCTGAGGTCAAGACGAATCCAATGGCCTATAATACCATGACCTTCACGTGACCTTGAGAATGAAAAATTCAGAAATTTTGAGGAATGGGTGCGAATAATGAAATATCACGTGTTGTAGGCTTTGTCGAAAAAAACTTTCTCTTTGATAAAGCCCCATAGAAAGAAATCTAGAGGATTAATATCAGGAGAACGTGGCGGCCAAGGAGTCAGACTTCCTCTTCCTATTCATTTATTTATAAAATATTTAATGCATTGCGAGAAGAACGAGTATTAAGCGACGTTCGCTTAATACTCGAATCAACAAATGTTTAGAAGTACACGGAAACAATTTTGAACATTTATTACAATAAATTTTTCAATGCAAAATTTTGTATTGTACTTATTTCATTATTCGCACCCATTCCTCAAAATTTCTGAATTTTTCATTCTCAAGGTCACGTGAAGGTCATGGTATTATAGGCCATTGGATTCGTCTTGACCTCAGCTATCACGCTATAATGAAAAAAATATGTAGTCCTATTTAAAAAAGTATCGATGACCTTGAAGGCTCTAAAAATACGACCTTGAGAAAGAAATAAATCTCATCATAATGTGTGTCCCTTCGAACCAAACAATTTCTTCCTCAGGCATTTTCGCGTATCATTAACGGTAACGGAGATATTGCCTTGTAACAGAGTTACTGGGACACCCTGTATATTGCTCTTATAAATATCGATCCTGCTAAAATCATATGTCATGAATTCTTAAGTTAAAGTCACTGCCATGCATTATTCCAGAATCGTATCACATTAAAATGCCAGTCATTGTGTGAAAACGATTGTACAAAAAGATTCCTAACAAGATATATCAAAATTTATATTGTAATATTTATTTCCCAATATAAGAAATACATATTGCGATTTAAATCTTTCCTAGCAGATCTTGTTTATCCTATGATCTCCTTACATACATAATTTCCCATAAGAATAAAAGATGAGAAAACAAGATGAGATTATGTTTACTTTTCGAGATTAAATTGATATGCAAGTTTATGCACGTAAATATCTTTCCAGAATGGCCGTTGACCCATTACTTTTTTGTGACCATTAAAATCATAATTTTTTAAACTATTGTAATCTCATTTTTTAGAAAAATCTATGGTAAGATTTGTGTGCAGTCAAAAAAGTGTCCGCGAGCCTATCTGTCACTAAGTTTATACGTGAAAAGTTACATTTTCAACACTTTTTTCTCTCTTATTTCATCGTTCATGCCTACCACATAGCTCCTACTCACTTTAACAAGTCTGTTCGAGTATTTGACGCGACAAACTTGAATAATATCCCGTTATAATAGATATACACCCAGTACTAAAAATCTGTAATATATGTAATATGAAGTATAGATTTTTTAAATACTGACAATATTTCATCGAAACATGGTTGTAATAGCACTTGTTCTCATGTCCAATGCCTTTTTAGGTTAGAATATCTGTCAATACACATGATGCTTTCAAGCAAGAGACGGATGACACAGAATATCTGTCAATACACATGATGCTTTCAAGCAAGAGACGGATGACACAGTGTAAGGCCGATATTTTATTTGTGCATTTTTGTCGTACGACAAATGTGTGTAAGACAGAGAGGTCCTCGGATCTCTCTATCCTATAGCCAATCAACACGCAGGAAAAGCTTGTCGTACGACAAAAACGCACGAATGAAATATCGTCCTAATACAGTGATATTCTAATTGTTTGCTAATGTACGAAGATGGCATGATCACTGTCACACTGTGTCACTTTCTGAAAAGCAACAACGTGTCAATAGATACATGTATACATTGCACGTGTATTTATAGCTGCTCCATCTGTTCTTGTTATTTCTAATAAAAAGAAATAAAAATTATAATAAAATATTTAAATATTACTCCGATATGTGTGTAATATACAGGGTGTTTCCAAATTAAATGGCAAAATTTCGGGAGCGTGTAGAGGAGTAAAAAACTAAGAAAAAAAGTCCTATAGACATATGCTCGTTTTTGCTCTGTTTCAGAGAAAATCGAAAAAAAATGTTTACATTTCTTGCCATATCTAGCACCGACATATTT
>NW_017296252.1:36495-37983 GCF_001594075.2 Trachymyrmex cornetzi
TTAACTCCTCTACACGCTCCCGAAGTTTTGCCATTTAATTTGGAAACACCCTGTACAATATACACTAACAATATCGTAAATTTATAATATACATAAATTCAGATTTTCAGTATCGATAGTGTATGTCAATACACGGCCGTAGTAGCATTTTTTTCTTCAATGCCATTTTAGGTCAGTATGTAACAGGATAATAACAATATATATGTATAATCAATATATAAATGTATTACATATATACATGTAACTATTCCGTCATTTTTTGCTATATCTAACAAAAAGAGACAGAAATTTGCCATACCTAAATAGACAGTTCTTACTGATACATGCGTACTTATATATACAATATTAGGATATTGTATGTATGTATGTACATATTATAATGTGTGACTGTATACACATTACAGATAAAAATTATTTACACATAGGTATTCGTGCAGATATTCTCCACGAGTCTGTTTATACGCAGCCAATATTTGAACTTTATATGTATTACAATGGGTGCATTGGTCTATAATTTTAGATCTAACGGAATATGTCAATCAGATGCAAGAGCTCACTGAGCGCTCAGTGAGCGGTCATGCTTCTGGATGCACCTAATGTGTGTGCATGTATACACATTAATTAAGTATTCAGTTTAATTATAACATATAACTATATAACTGTATAAGAAGATATATTAGTGAATATATATAATTACATGACAATCTTGTGTTTCGCGGGTTTTCTCCGTGTTCAAATCCATTCTTGGAATGCCAACGTTTCGTGAACCTTAATAGTAGAATAATATTTTGTGTACACAGATCACACATCATTATATAAAATGTAACAGTACTTCATATTTATTAATGTCTGTTTATGTAATAATAAAATTAAACTGTATGTATACATACACACACATTATACGATACACATAAAATTCTAATATTATGTATAAATAGATATACAGAATATCTGCATGAATATTTCAGCATGTGTAATGTCTATGTCTAATGTGCGTATATTCACATAATTACGATAAAGATGCATTATTCTAATGTTGTACATAAGAATACATCAGTAATATTATATTTGTATTCATCAAGGAACAGCTATAAATATACGTGCTATGTATACATGTATTTATTGACACATTGTTGTTGCTTTTCAGAAAGCGACACAGTGTGACAGTGATCATGTCATCTTCGTATATTAGCAAACAACTAGGATATCGTTCACTATATTAGGACGATATTTCATTTGTGCGTTTTTGTCGTACGCGCGCGGGGCGCGCGCGACAAACTTTTTCTGCGTGTTGATTGGCTATAAGATAGAGAGATCCGAGGACCTCTTTGTCTTGCACATATTTGTCGTACGACAAAAACGTATAAATGAAATATCGGCCTTATACTGGATTCACACTAGATTCGACGTGCGTCGTACGACGCTCTGCAATCAGAAAATAGGATTCCGATGATACGAAGCAAAACCCATCGAAATTCAGTTGCAGAC
>NW_017296252.1:38383-38939 GCF_001594075.2 Trachymyrmex cornetzi
TAAGTTTCTGAAAATCTATATTATCGACCTTAATTAACTTCGACCGTCACTCCAGCATCCCCTTAACAGTCTAATCAGTTGAGGTAAAGTCGACGAGTCCCATCAATTTTCAATAATACCTGAAAATGAATTTCGTAAAAAAAGCCTCATGCATAATAATAGTTAGATAATTTGCGGGAGGAATGAAATATAATATTATACTATAAACATAGTATAATTATTATATGAATGTATAAGAAATAAAAACAGTGTGTGTAACTGCCAATGAATACAAGACAAGATTGTTTAAAACTACTTAGGGCGACTGTTACCAACGCCGATTAGCTTAATCGACGATTAACTCAATCAGCAGTGTAGCCAACAGGAAGTCTGTATATCGTTCTTATTATAATATGAATATACTTCAATCTCTGGTCATCTAAATACTCTGGTCAACCTAAATAAAAAATTTTAAACTTACCCTCTCTTTCATCCACAGCGGGTGGGGGTGGGGGGTCATGTTAGATGTCAAAAGATAGCTTTTTTGAAAACATTGAATACGTATATTTTCAGATTT
>NW_017296252.1:39064-39976 GCF_001594075.2 Trachymyrmex cornetzi
CCACCCGCTGTGGGTGAAAGAGAGGGTAAGTTTAAAATTTTAAATAGGAACCCCCATTTTTTATTGCAGATTTCGCTTCTTCAGAAAAAGTTAAATAAATTTTACTTATTATAAACATTTTTTTGATGACAGATAGTGCTGTAATCAGCGAAATTAAAAAATGAGTCTTAAACGTTTAAAATATCTCAAGAAATACTCAACGGAGCATATTCTTACCCTGGAGGTGGATGGGCGGGTAACTTTTCAAGTTTGATTTTTCTTTTTCTGTCAAAGCCATTATGCCCAATTACAACGACAGACAGAATACTGAATAAAAAAGATGGAAATTTTTAAGCAAATAGTGAGAAGAAAACGGAAGAAATATTAAACAATTAGTTAGAAGAACTTAAACTGGTATAAATCCATACACACATATGCAATATTAAAAAGATAAGAATGTATTTCCAATACAAATTTTGCTTGGAAACATACATACATATGTATGAAAGTTCAAACACAGAAAGTTAATGTTTTAGCTGGAATTTTGTGCAATAAAATTATTGGGACTTTCATCATCTAAGATATTTTCACATCTGCGGAGGGCTCTTTGCACAGAAAAACATATCTAATGAATACATACGTATTATGTAGTATGGAACATTCATTGAACTCATTGCTACGACTTGCCCACCGGAAAGTAGTTATGAGGCTGGTACTCTCGTTGACATAGCGAGAGTGGCGACGGAGACTGGTGAAGTTGATGTCACGGCCATTGAGAGATGGCCGGGAGCGGATCTTCCCGTCTCCTGCTGTGCACCCTCCGCAGCGCGCGTCGACTAAACAGTGCAGTCCTCCTACCAAGCGAGAAAATAGGAAGCAGAAGAGGAAGAGGGAATATGCACACGTGCAGTCCCTCTATAAGAAAAACCTCAA
>NW_017296252.1:40084-40345 GCF_001594075.2 Trachymyrmex cornetzi
GTATAATTACATTTTATGTGTATTATAATGTATAAATCCATACACAAAAAGTATTATTCTAGAATTGCATATGTATCACTTATGCATTTATATGCAATAATAGAATAATATTTGGTGTATACTGAACTATGTATGTGTGTATATGTGCACACATTATTATATAAAATGTAATTACTTCATATTTACTAATGTCTGTTTATGTAATAATAAAATTAAACTGTATGTATACATACACACACATTATACGATACACATAAAATT
>NW_017296252.1:40395-42092 GCF_001594075.2 Trachymyrmex cornetzi
TCTTACAACCACGAAAACTGTCTTCCTCGAAAAGGGAGGTATTGTCTCGGGAGGGAAATCCGAGGGGCCTGCGCCCTCGGAATACCGACCTTTAAGTATTAGCTCTGTTATCATAAGGCATCTCCATAAAATTTTAGCCAATCGACTATCGGCCCTGAATATTTTTGACATACGCCAAAGGGGTTTTCGGCCGGTGGACGGGGCCTGTGAGAACATCACGGTGCTGTCCGCTGTGCTTGGAGATGCCCGGAGGCAATGCAGAACGCTTCACGTGGCACGTGTGGACCTGTCGAAAGCATTCGACACGGTAACCCACCATGCCATACATCGGACTCTGGAGGAGGCGGATTTACCGTCCGAGTTCCGAAATTACATCAGGGCCGTCTATAACAATTCCCGGACTGTACTGCAGGCGTCCGGATGTGATATGGAGATGCCAAATAAGACAGGACGTGGTGTGAGACAAGGTGATCCGTTATCGCCCCTACTGTTCAATCTGGTCGTAGATAGAGCACTAGGAGTTCTCTCGGAAAATGTGGGCTATCGAATGGGTGATAAGCTGATCGGCGCGCTGGGCTATGTTGACGACATTGTGCTCTTCTCTTCCACCAAAGTTGGTCTACAGGAGAACTTGACACGGCTTCATGCTGCCTTTATGCAAAATGAACTGGACATTAACGCAAAGAAAACTGGTGTGCTCTCCATGGTGGCGTCCGGCCGAGACAAGAAGGTGAAGGTTGACACTACACCTTACTTCACCGTGTGGGGATCGCTGATACCGCAAAGATACCCTGTTGAGGTCTGGACGTATCTGGGATGCATGTATCAGGGTGCTAGGGCATACGCAAGCGTTCCGCCTTTAGCTCATTCCATCGAGCTATTAACTAAAGCACCGTTAAAACCGCAACAGCGGTTACGGTTGCTCAGGGACTGTCTCCCCCGATATTACCATCGGTGGGTTCTTGGAGCAGTTACCTCTAAAACGTTAAAAGGTTTGGACGTGCTGGTGCGCACAGATTTGCGTAGCTGGCTGCGATTTCCCCATGATGTTCCTGCTGGATATTTTCATGCGCCGATAGAGAGTGGCGGGCTTGGCATGCCTCTACTCAAAGTTTTTATCCCTATCTTAAAGCATAACCGACTGCAGCGGCTATGTAGAAATGCTCTGCCTGCGGCAAGCGCCGCTACTGAATCCACATACGTGGCTAGGCAGTTGTTGTGGTGCGAGAATCAAATGAGGGTTCGCGGCCATAGAGTTACTTCGGCTGCTGAGCTCAGGCAGCAGTGTACAGCCTGGTTGCGCGAGTCGTGCGATGGGAACGGGCTCAGGGAGGTCGCGTCGTCCAAACTGAGCTCATATTGGGTCGCACATGGTGCTGACGCCATACCCGGAGCTGACTACGTGCACTATCACTATATACGGGTTAACCGCATTCCGTCTCGAGCGAGACCCTCCCGAGGTCGTGATGGACGCGATGTTCGCTGTAGGGCCGGGTGTTCCGATAGGGAGACGCCGGCTCACTGCGTTCAGCGCTGCTTAAGAACGCACGGAGGGAGGATCCTGCGACACAACGACCTATGTCGTCAAGTTGGTGGCTTTTTACAACAGAGGGATGGCATGTCGATGAGGACGACGTGCTCGACCTCTGCCGGCAGGAGGCAGCCCGACCTGACCATTGCTAAGGATGGTGAGGCAG
>NW_017296252.1:45967-46199 GCF_001594075.2 Trachymyrmex cornetzi
TAGGACATCGTAGAGGTAAATATCCCGATTCTGACAAACCAGGATCCTGTGGGTTGTGCATGAGGAAGAGGAGGCCTCATGCGCACGGTACATTTGATAGCAATTGTTCTTCATACAAAGTGGCGTTAAACAGATATGAGCAAACCATTGACTATGGACAAGATGATATCTGATCTTAAAATCTTTCAGCACAACTTAGGAAAAGGCAGGGTAGCATCAGCTGAGTTAAGGG
>NW_017296253.1:0-3211 GCF_001594075.2 Trachymyrmex cornetzi
CCCCGCGCCTCCAAGTACCCCCCGCGCCCCGCACTCCCCTCTAGCCCCATGGCTTAGAACCGCTACAGTATACCTACTAATACGGCCAAGTTATTTGAAGCGATGGAAGTGGAATTTGAGGACATGGTGGACGATACCGAGTGTCGTTCTGATGTGAGTGACAACAATGCAGATAATGCTGAGAAATTTGTGCAATCTTCGAAAATCCGTGCATTGACCAGTACTAAGCACTGTATAATCAGCTGTTATTATACAGAGTGCAATGATGCTCCTATCTACTGTGCAATGTGCATGATTGAGTTGCGGAATATTGCCGATAAAAGAATGTATCGCGTCAGGAATCACAAAGAATGTTCTTTCTATGCACTAAACTTCAGGTGGTCGTGCCATGAATGTGGAGAAAAAATGTACATTGTATACCCATGCAACGTGTGTCCACTCTGCGCACATGAAAAAACTATTGAAAAGTCGTCCAACGATACTGAATATCTTGTTCGTTTAGACGATGGCAATATAGATCGTGTAGTGAAATTTGTGCAGCCTTCGGAAATCGAAGCATTGAACATTTATACAGATCACTGCATAATCAATTGTTATTACAGAACAAGAGGTGGTGACGACGCCGATGTAGCAATATGTACACATTGCATGGTTTCTCTGCCGAATTACAAGTATTGGAAGAATTCTTTGCGGAATAGAATATTAGCGCTGAAGGAATGTATCTCGTCAGAAAGCACCAAGCCTGTTCTTCTTCTTCCCGTACACCAGGTATCGACCAGTGCTCGATATGCGAAGAGACGACACTGTATTTCCACGCAGCGTGTACCCACTCTGCACACATTGAAAAACTATTCAATGCTCCATGTAAGAGTGCAAGTGCTTCGTGTAAGAGTGCAATAACGTGATTTAAAGACATGGAAAACCACGAGCGAGTGGAACGCGAACTGCTGGAGCAGTGCGACCAGGTCGCTACTCTGGCGGGATGTTTCGCGTGGTTGTAGCGATGCGACGAGTGCATCGAGCAGCTGGAAGAACTGTGCCGTACCAAGCGTCCACGCCTCGCTGTCGGACAGAGACAATCCGCAGTGGCGAGGATCGTGGATGCAAAATCGCAATTAGAGCGACGTTTCGTACACGTTGGTGGCGAGTACGCGGGTAGCAGGTACGCGAGTGGCAACGAGCGGTCTCTCGTATGGCGTGAGATCGAAGCCGCGTTCGAGAGTCGTATAGCGACAGGTGCGGTGATAAACTATAATCATATCGAACCTCGCCGATTTCTCGAAGACGCTGGTGATATAGTGCTAGAGCGAGTGCGGGACGCTGTGGAAAGACACGGTAGTGTAAAGGTGAACACAGCGTTCAACGGTGAGTTCGCGACAAAAGACAAACGCGCCAATAAGAGTATAATTACTAAGAACAGTGAGATTTATCGGTGCACCGATATGCGCGAGTGGTACGTGACGCGCGTCATCGAGCCCACATTAGCGTCGCTGGGAGAGTTTCAGGAACGTGACAGTGGGTGGGAATTGTCGCGAATCCTTAATTTGGTAGTGAATGTGAACAAATTGACTCCCATGCACGCGGGATGTTACGTTGAGGTGCCGCGGGAAATTGTGATGAAACGAGCGGTGATCAGTGTGAAATCCATGGACAATGCGTGCTTCGCGTGGTCAGTGGTCGCCCCTCTGTACCCCGCAGAAAGAAACGCAAATCGGGAATCGTCGTACCCGCATTACAGTACTGTGCTAAATTTTGCGGGTATCGAGTTTCCAGTGATTTTGAAAGACGTTCTGAAATTCGAACTATTGAACGCGGTGTCGATCAACGTGTACGGCATCGAGAACAAACAGATCCTTCCTCTACGACTCACAGGGGACAAGAGGGACAAACACGTGAACGTGCTGTATCTACAAGATCCACGCAACGATGGTGTAGGCCACTTTGCGTGGATAAAGGATCTACCTCGCTTAATGAGCTCACAACTGACAAGAAAGGAGCACAAGAAATATTTCTGTGACCGGTCAGTATAATAAGAAAAAACAAGAAAAAAATATAAGAAAAAACAAGAAAAAATATAAAAAGAAAAAAAATATAAGAAAAAATTATTTTCTCTATTTCCAGATGCCTGCATTACTTCGGCTCGAGCGAGAAATTGCAGATCCACAGCCAGGACTGTCAGAAGATGAATGACTGCGCCATCAGCCTTCCGAGCGAGGACGACAGATGGCTCGCATTCGACAACTACAACAACATGGAGCGTGCACCATTCGTCGTGTACGCCGACCTGGAGTGCGTCCTGCGGAAGACGAAGCCCGAGAAAAAAGACGCATCGTCGTACGAGTATCAGCGGCAAGAAGTATTCAGCATTGGATACTACATGCGATGCTCGTACGATGACGCGTTGTCGTCGTATCAGTTTCGTCGCGACGAAGATTGCGTAGCGTGGTTCGCGGAAGAATTAAAAAATTTGGCGCATAAAATAAAAACTATCCTGTCCACTAACGTTCCCATGAAAGCGCTGTCTAAATAGCAATGGGAGGCGTACCGCACTGCAACGCGTTGCCACATTTGCGAGAAGCCGTTCGCGTCGGACGATACGCGGGTCCGCGATCATTGCCACTTAACCGGTAGATACCGCGGTCCGGCACATACGAATTGTAATCTGAATTACAAAAATTCATATACTATTCCGGTTGTATTTCACAACTTGTCGGGCTACGACGATCATTTCATAATCAAAGAAATAGATATACTGCCGATAACCAAAGAAAAATATATTTCATTTACGAACCATGTAGATAGCACTGTTGCACCCTTGGGTGAAGGATACAGGTAGGGGATTCGCCGAGGACCAGGACTCACAAATAAACCACTCAATACAAAACAAAACACTTTAATAACTTTTAGTAACTCTTTCAATATTCTCTATTAACAATTATATATTATACTTGACATGTATTATTGCGATTTCGCGTCGGCCCGATTTAGGTTTATAAGATAAGTCCGCGTTCGCGTTGACTTTATTAATCGGTCGACTTATATTTTATTCGCGTGAGCTGTTGGCGTACGGGCGTTATCTCCAGTAACAGCTGATATTAGACTCTCTCTCTTTGCCAGTATGTCACGGTTAATATACTTGTTCGAACTGCTGACTGGACTTGTACTTCGGTCAGCTGTTCGAGCGGATTTCGGTTGCTCTCATTTTTAATGT
>NW_017296253.1:3413-3774 GCF_001594075.2 Trachymyrmex cornetzi
AATTTCTACATTTCTGTTGCTAAGTAGCCTTATTCCTATTTAATAAATGGTTATAGCTGCGGCTATAACAGCACCAAAGACAATAATACAAATAATGTTCAGAAAAATTGCGTAAAATTAAGGTTCATTGATTCCTTCAAATTTCTCAGTACAAGTTTAGAAAAATTGGCGTCGTATCTCGACAAGAATAAATTACAAATTGTACGTTCCGAATTTCCAACATTATCGGACGAAGAATTTGAATTGCTGACTCGTAAAGGTATCTTTCCGTACCAGTACGTTGACTGCGTCGACAAATTAAATGAGCGATGCTTGCCACCTCGCGAATTATTTTTCAGTTCATTGACGGACGATACAGTAT
>NW_017296253.1:4464-6628 GCF_001594075.2 Trachymyrmex cornetzi
AAAATTAGTAACGAAATGGGATGGACGGTACGGCGCGGAGGCAATGATCGCGAAACCGAATTTCCACAGCCACAGCGTCATCGCGGAGAATCTAATCGCCGTCGAACTGTGCAAACTCGAGGTGAAATTCAACAAGCCGATTTACGTGGGTATGTGCATACTCGACATATCAAAGGTCTGCTTGTACGAATTTCACCACGAGTACATGTCACCGATGTATCGCGACAAATGCAAGATAATGTACACCGACACGGATAGTCTCATTTACCATATAGAATGCGACGATGTTTACTATGAAACGCGATATCGCTAGATTCGACATGAGCGATTATTCGGCGTACAACGAGTACGGTACGCCTCTCGCGAATAAAAAAGTACCCGGTCTGATGAAGGACGAGAACAACGGTGCATTAATGACCGAATTCGTTGGACTCAGAGCGAAGATGTACGCGGTGAGGGTGGACGGCAAGAAGGACACTAAAAAGGCGAAAGGTGTAAAGAGTAACGTCGTAGCGCGAACGATAATGTTCGACGATTACATGCGGTGTTTGAACGAAGAGATCGAAATGACTCGCCATCAATCGTGTATACGCTCTAAATTACACGAGGTATATACGATATCCGAATCGAAAATCGCTCTGAATCCATACGACGACAAACGATACGTCGTACCTGACTCGACGGAGACGTTACCATTGGGGGCATTGGCGGATACCTTTGTAATATATGTAGTATATGTAGTATATATGGTATATGTAGTATATGTAGTATATGTTGCTATTATGTATTACTATTATTTTTACTACTGTTACGTCCAGATTCCACTGTTCTTTTCTTCGAATCTTCGTCATCACCATAAGGGTTATTAACAAGTAACACCAGTAGACCAACTGTATTTGCCATAGGAAGTTTCGATAGCTGCGAGCCGATTAACGTTCGCCCCTTTTTTTCCATTCGGGCACAGTCGTTAAGGATTATAACCGAAACAGCGGTTGTCCTTAATAAATGACAAGTGTGGCTCTATGACTGTCGAACATCCGGCAAATGGTCGATGGCGAAGAATCATCTAAGACACAATCCCAGTATCCCTTTTCACAACTGATACCCTTAATCCTAATCCTAGATAAACCTAATCCCACACACTAGACTTGCACACGGCACTCCTAACTAACGAATATAAAAAGGAGGGCCTTCGCAAACAGAGCACAGTTTTTCAAAACTCCTTACGTAGAGCGAACCTCTGCCGGTCCGTTAATCGAATTCAGTAAAAGTCAGTTAAAAGTTATCGTCGGTCCGCGACCAGATCGCCGCATCAAATCGGCGCGATGAGCGATCCTAGTCGCCGCGAAAAGGTTACGAGTGAAGACATCCAACTGAGGTCACTTCGGGGTCCAATCCATCACACGACCTCCACCAAGATCGGACCACCAATCATTGCGAAGTCCGGAAGCTGCTAAACAGCAGTAAGTTACTCTTTTTAAATTATTTACCTCGCGAATCTATAGATCACTCTCTAGCGAAACATTAAACCCTCTAAGTCTCTGGATTCTCAATCTTGTTTCCATAATTCTCCTATTATCCTTATCCTTCCACGTTCATCGATTTCTTCGATGAACTCTATACCCCTTATTTGGAAGTTCGCTTAATACGCGAGCTTCACTCTTTTATTTCCCTTCCCCTTGTTAAGCAGAGCCTGACATTAAATTATGACACTTAATTAATCGTGATCGACAACGCGCACGCCCTTCCCGTGCAGCCAGGCGGCTACGCGGCCTACGCTTAAGAGAAGCTCGTCGCTTATTAGATCAAGTATACCAGGAATTCCGCAATAATTTAGTTAATAATCACAATAACGATAACTTAGATCATGATAACGATAATGTAGCTAATAATCACAATAACGATCATCCAGTCGAGAATCCTCCTCCTCCTCGAACTCCCTCACCTGCCATTTCGGATGCCTTAACAGAACATATCTTTCCCGACATCCCGCCCTTCACTCCAGATTCCTCTATTCAATCAGTCCCTCCATCTCCTCGTCCTGTCTCTCCCGCTGATTCTTCATCAAGCTTGGAGCTCCTGTACGAACTTCCTCCTCCTCGTCCTCGCTACCATTTTCACCATGGAAATCCCCAGTCATTAGCCTCTCTTTTTTCCCAATTTC
>NW_017296253.1:6698-9953 GCF_001594075.2 Trachymyrmex cornetzi
CATAACCGGTCAATCACCCGAAGTCCTTATCCCTGTTTACCTTCCACACTCCCCCCATCCTTTCTTAGTCCCCGTAGCCTTCTTTTTAAATTTCTTTCCTCCTCCCTCACACATGCATAATAAAAAAAATATAATACAACTTTAAACACACACACACACACACACATACACACATATGCGGTTAGCTATAACTACAATTGTTTAAGAAATATTATGATTTAAATTAAGTATAGCCAGTTAGTCAGTGTTTGTCAGTGGAACCAGTTATACATATGTAATTTCATCTCTGGACTCTCCACAATTGTTATACTTTGATGGTCTATTATTATTAAAAAGAAAAAAATATAATTTAATGGAATTGGACTCCGTGATTTTACATTATGACTAATATTATTTATTATTTGCTATGACACTGACTGACAAGAAGCTTATGAATATTTCATCTTCGAATTTATAAATTGTTGTCACATAATGAACATCAAGAAGTTCTGTTTCATTAGCCATCTAACCTTTTATCGAGCAATTTCGGTACCTTTGGTTTATGTTCATTCGTTGACGTGGTTTTACTATTGAATTTTATTCAGTGTCTTCGAAGTAGTGTAACAATTTTATATGTAGCATATATCTGAAGAGGGTCTAACATAAAGACCGAAACATGTAATATTTTGCAATGGAATTTATGTAATGTTATTTAATGTAATGTAATAGAGTTCTGATTATTTTCTAATATTGTGTGTTGGTATTGATTCTTACATCCCTTGTTTCATATTTAATTTTTATTGTTATTAAGAGTTCTTTTAACGAATATTAATTATTATGATTTAAATAGTAAAGTATAATTATCATTTTAAGTATTAATAATCATACTGTACTTAAATTTTAATAACAATAATAAAAGTAGAATATATCGAACATAATGGTCCACAATTCACATTTATTTTAAGATTATAAGACCTCGTACCTACTCCCACCCCGCGTCAGAGATCGCATATGGTCCGGTCCCGAGTTATAAGGATTAAGTTCCTTGACTCTAAAATCGGACCGACGATCGCATTGTTCATCGAAAACAGGTGTCATATCGTCCCTTCGGGACGTTGACCCAGAGCTATAAACGGTGCGTTCGACTCGCTCCATCCCCTTCCCGCGGATGCATGCGAGACATAGCGTCTGCTCTAACGTCCTTCCATGCTTCTCCCTTCTTATCCTTTTCTTTCCCTAAACCTTTTCACCCACATTATCGGAGCTTGGACGTAACACTACTATAATTATTTTTATTATTATTATGTTTCATGTATTACCTTAAGTTTCACCTTATGTCTGTTTTTAACATTTATATATATATTACTATTATTTTTTACTACTATTATGTATTATCATTATTTTAAATTTTACTTTATGTATGTTTTTTTACATTTATATATATTACTATTATGTATTATCATTATTTTAAGTTTCACTGTATGTATGTTTTTTTATATTTATATATGTATTACTATTATGTATTATCATTATTTTAAGTTTCACTTTATGTATATTTTTTACATTTATATATATGTATTACTATTATACTTTTTCAGTACCAATTATTATATATTACTATTATTTTTTATTTCATGTATCGTACATTTATAAGTATTTTATATCATATATATATACTTCAAACAAAGAGAGATGAATGAGGAGTAATAAAAACCATTATATACTTATATTGATATATTTTTATATGTATAAAAGAAAAAAATACACGAATCAAAATTGTATCAAACGACATTGTTTTTGTGTATCCACGAATTGTGCGATCCATCGAATCCCAGCCACTTGACGTACACCGTGTCTCCTTTTCTGCGCAGTACTTTCTCCACGAGATACACGTCCGGATGAGTAGCGCGATGCAACTCGTGCTCGTAGAACGCTCCAGCGATGGATTTTCCACGATAGTCATCGAGTAGATAGGTTACGGGATTGGTACGCTGCACTGTAACGATCGTAAACACCTCGGTGGTCCAATTTGGCGTGTAACCCTTTTCAAAAACCGTCTTGTACTTGCTCACGCGTACCGAATCGCCAACTTTGAACTTTGCCGGACCAGCGATTTTTATCGCGCTGTACACCGTGTCCAAGAGTCTTTCGGCGATCGCGGGAGTTACGTCGGCGGGACGCATGCCGATGGTGCGATGCTTGCGCACGTTGTAATTTGACACAAGACGCGGCAGCTCGTCGATCCACTTGTAATTGCCGTTGAGCGTAAACATCTTCCACATATCGTTCTTGAGTGTGCGATTGAACCGTTCGACCACTGAGGCTTTCAACGTCGAATACGTGGAAAAGTGATTAACGTCACGTTTTTTCAAGATCTTCTGCACATCGGCGTTGTTACACTCCTTTCCCATATCAATTTGTAAATTTTTCGGACATCTTCCACTCGCTCGAATTATCTCAGCGATAGCGTTAGCCGTCTCGCTTCCACCCTTACTCTTGAGCGGTACGGCTCAGCGTACTTGCTCAACACATCGATGACGGTGAGTATGTAGTGGTGGCCTCTGTTGAAACTCGAGTACGGGCGCATCTCGACGATATCAGCCTGCCACTGATCGTCGTATCCTTGGACTATGACGCGCCTTCGCGGAAAATTTCTTCTCGCCGGAGCATGCAATTCCTCGACGAGCCGATGTCTCTCGGCGCCAACTTTTCTCTTTCTCATGATTCGACGCGTAATACACAGGGTGCAAGAAAAAGAAAAAAATGTATTATTTCTCGTTGACGCCACTCGACTGACTCGTTTCGTCGATACACGATTTAATTTATAATAATACCGGCTTCGCGAAGTTCCTCGATGATGGACAGCATCTCGTTGTCATGAGCGTTGTTGCCCGCTCGGTGCGAAGCGTCGAGCAATCGTAGACAATCCATCAGCTCGTTGGGATCGTCCCAATGCACGTAATCGATCGCATTGTCGTTTAACGTAATTGCGCGAGGTAATCCCTTTCCAGATTTCTTATTCGGTTTCTTGGGTGTCATCGACATCAGCAGCGCGATTATGTGTTTGTACTTGTATCCCCTGTTGCTCAATAATCGGCCCTGCGAATGATGCTTGTGTTTGTGCGCGTTCGTCGACAGCAGCATGCTCTTGTACTTGTTCATATCGTCTTCCGTGTAGAGATCGTCGGGAATTCTCTTGAAAATCAACTCGTAAAGACCGGGTGTACCGGCGTATCGTACGTCGTCGATAATTATATTGTCCGCGTCATCCACGTC
>NW_017296253.1:10014-12164 GCF_001594075.2 Trachymyrmex cornetzi
ACTTGAGAGACGTTTTGGCCAGCCTTCTTTCAATTTGAAACTGGGATACACAACCATGTAAATTATATAGTGTATAAACAGTACTAGTTCACCCGAAGGCCTTTGATATGCTGCTGTTACGCCCCAGTAAAAAACCCTTGATTATATGTTAATTACTTTATTTCTTTTATTCATACATTACACTCCATACTACTGTAACACATAGATTTAAGTATATACATATCACATAGCGCGTAACCATAGGCATAGCGTAGCAAGCGCGTGCCCCACTCGACATCACAGCATCTCCTCCTCCACCGATCCAAGTCGCTCCCCACCACCTAGCGTGAGAAGAAGGGGACGACACAGAGGTACAGCGAGATGATCGCAGCGACGAGGCAGTCAGTAAGAATCGGTAAAGGCAAGGGAGAAAACCACTAGTAACGAGAGGATAACGTCGGTAAAGCCTCGAACCGCCTTGCTCCGGCACTTGTTCGTGTCGACAAGTTCCAAATCAGAAAGTAAATCGAATCAATCTATCGAAACCACTGTATTCTAAATCCAACTCTAAAGATAAAATTGTATTGTAAGAAATAACTAGCATTTATATCGCCAGTAAAGAGTACTAAGGTAACTTCAGTGAAACATTGTAAAAGCGACTGCGCACTACACGACACGCGAAACCAATTTAGATTTAATTATTCATTGTAAGGTCAGTGTAATCGACATAAGCATATGTTATATTAAACACCTATAATAATACCCGAATCTTCTTATTTCCGACCACATTTCCAATTTCTAGTTACAAGAACCGACCAGCGATCGGTAGCTTGATAAGAAATCCATAGAATCAGTGAACGAATAAAGCACTGTTTAAACATAGACTTAAATCGGTAAACTATTCCGCGCCGTGTATTAAAACAATCTTAAACAACGAATAATAATAAGCGTGAACGAGACCACTGAAGCAACACACAGAAGGAAGGAAGGAAGGAGGGAAGCCTCATAACGAGAGACCAGCCGCAACGCTAACTCTGAAGGAAGGAAGGAAGCTATACACTAATCCTTAGGGAGCAGGCAGCCTTACTCCTGCTAGATCGTAGATTATCATTCAACCTCTCTATTTCTTTTATTAAATTGCAAATCCTACGCGAAATACATCGTGAATGCATGTTGTAATCTCCGAACGCACAGAGGACATATCTGGCTCCCGCGTAAGCTCGTCAGGCCACTTGACTCAGCGTCGTACCGGACGACCACCCGCCGCGACGATTCATTGTCCACCGTCGAGACATATCGTATGCACGTGCCAGTATCTCAGTAACTAGCGAACAAAGGCCTATTCACGATACTTTATGACATCCTGCCTCTAGCGAAACTTAACAAAGGAGGTTAAAAGAAAAGCGTCTTTCTTTCAAACTTAAATATATCACCGTCTTTCCAAATCCTACCGGACGCAGTCCCTTTTGTCCATGCTTCCTCTCGGGTACCGTATCCATTCGTCTCCCAATCCTTGACCTTCCCCACGCTAACTATACTCCATTGTCGCACTGTAACGGTCATTCTCTAAGACAAGGATTTTACCTCTCTCCCAAATAAATAACGTTCAACCCCAACACTCCCGCGGGAGCGCATTTGCCCTTACATGTGCCCTCCACGGAGAGTCAGTCGAGAACCTAGGAGACGGGTCGAATTAATCGTTCCTTATCAAGCGTGGCTTGACACAGCCCTCCGCTGTATGACTAGATATTACCTCCACGAAGGAAGAAACATAACCACCTGTCGCGGTTGTTACCTGAGTAAAAGCTCGCGAACTAGTGTAGAATACTGCAGCATATCGCGCCATTACATACATATAGGGAACGCTCACCCGTCCGCACTATGCGAAGAATGCGGTGCTGAATTCTTGTCGTCACGGCCCGTAGACACCTGTAGCATTTGCCAGTTCTCAATTAGAGATTTTACCGCTTATCTAGTTCAGTCCGGGGACGACCCGTATAATAGCGCGGAACCTACAATGATCGCTATTTCTAGTGCCAGGGAGAGACACGTAACCTTGGAATAAAAAAATATTCCGCCGATTTACACGCCTTACGATACAGCCCACCTCTCTTATCCCAGCAGTCGCGCGCCCTGAAACCGCTCGCAGGGAGAAGACCGCCGGGACATAA
>NW_017296253.1:12347-14500 GCF_001594075.2 Trachymyrmex cornetzi
CTCCTCCTTCTTCTCGTGCTTGGGGGCAGATGCTGCGTCATTGTCGCGCGACTGTCTCTTTATCGCGCGCACGCCGGAGCTGTCAACGATCTGCCGCAGCGGTTTGATAATAGGCTTGAAATGCCTCTTCAACGCCATGTCCTCCTCGATTCTACCGGTCTTCAGAGCGCGATGTTTCTTGCGAATCGACTCGCTCGTCTTCTCGATCTCCCTTCGATTTTTTCACGCTCGCGTACATCTGCCATGTTCGTCTCTGGCGAAGAATCGACAACCACTGATCACGTTACGGTATCGCGAACTCGTTAAATCCTTTTCTGTACCTCCCGTCTTTAAGCGCATTGTCCTTGTCTATCACTAGAAATCCATATTTTTTTCGCCAACCGTCGCGACACAACAAACAAAATTCGTCGTATGACATGTCGGTATTCACATGGTCGTTGTAAACATGTATCAAGTTGGTACCGTCCTGTTTAAACAGGATCAGCAGGTTCGCGTTGTCGCGTATCAGATGTTTAGGTATCCTCGCGTACGTCTGACAGAGATAGAAGCAGTCGACGATCGCATGGCGACCCATTGAAAAGTACTCTCTCACCGCATCCTGCTTGTCGCATGCCACGTCATTAAAGATAAAAATAGAATTTGGGCGCGCCTCGCTCGATGGAACGACGTCGCTGTTGTTGGAGAACGTAAAGTAGCCGATTTCGTCGATAGACGTAAATAAATCTTCGAGATATCGATACTTTGGCTGCTGCTGCGATTTCGAGTAGACGTACACGTCCTCGAAACGTACACCGTTCGGGCTCTCGAGCAAGCTTACGAGAACGTTGGTTTTACCGCAATTCGAATGACCGCAAATGATCGCGCGTATAGTGCTTGGCAGCATTTCGCCGTGCTTGCGCCTCTCCGCGCCGCCTCCCATCATTCGCGATTTCGCGTCACAAACTGTGACGCGTATCGTCAGCGGTTGCCGCACGAATTTCATGCTCGCACTAAAGGCTATGAGTTCTCGAACGACTATTTAAAGGCGCGCAAACCCGCGAATCGCGCAGTATCAAAATGTATCTCGCGCTGTGTCATCCTTCCGATATTCGAGACTTGAGAGCCGAGCAGTTGCAGTAGATACCGAAGGTCGTACTCTTACGTGTGTACGGCGACTACATCGAACACGTTTGGGACAAGCTTCCGAAACACGTGAAGGCTGATTCAAAGGTTTGAACCTATCGTCGCTGCGACGAGCACTACATCAGCCGTGGCAGCGAACGCACATCGACGGTCCCGCACCTAAGATAAAGGACTGTAGCGAATGTCGGCGTCGCGCGGCGGCCTGCTAAATCGAGCGATAAACGCGCTTCCTTTCGAGTTACATATCCCGGGCTACCAGTTTTGCGGCCCGGGCACTCGGCTGACGAAGCGGCTAGCCCGAGGTGACGCGGGCATAAATCCATTGGATGCGGCGTGCCGTGAACACGACATTGCGTATTCTCGGAGCAATGATCTCACCGATAGACACGCGGCGGACAAAGTACTAGCCGACAAAGCGCTAGGACGCGTCGTCGCGAGAGATTCGTCTCTGAGCGAGAGAGCCGCCGCTGCTGCCATATGGGCAACGATGAAAGCCAAGACCAAGATCGGTATGGGCATGAAACCGAAGAAGAAGACGACGACGACGAAAAAGGCTACGAAAAAGAGGATACTTCCAACGACGAAACGTGGCGGCGCGTTACCGTTTCTGCCAATGCTGGGCGCGCTCGGGTCCTTGATCAGTGGAGCGGCCAGAGTGGCGAAAGCGGTGAACGACAGCAAAGCCGCGCGACGTCAGCTCGAAGAGCTGCAACGTCACGATCGCGCGATGGAACAGGGCCGCGGACTGTATCTCGCTCCGTACAAATACGGACGCGGACTGTATCTCGATCCGTACAAACGCGGACAGGGCTTAGCTGCGAAGAAAAAAAAACGCTAAAGAGACGATAAAAATGCTGTCTGGCGCAACTACCAATGTACAATTGAACGAGCTCGCGAGATATATGCGGGTACCGTACTTTAGAGGCGTTTTCATACGCGTTACCGACAAGCGGCGCGCGCCGAAACAAAAGCGGTATCGTGAATCTGGACGATGCGACAGGGCCCGGTACTCACTGGGTAGCGTACGCGAA
>NW_017296253.1:15045-15521 GCF_001594075.2 Trachymyrmex cornetzi
TAACAATAGCAACAACGACAACGATGACGACGGTGGAGAGTACCCGATTACGCTTCGCGCAAACTAAAACACGATGAGATGCGAGATTAGATGTGCATACAAAATAAACTTTGACAGGTCCAACAGCATTGGATCGCTGCTGGGATTCTCATCGAAACGTGTACTGCGACCGCGAAGATGGCACGAATCGAACACGTCGATCAACATAATGAACATAAACGTTATCCGCGTAGAGTGTAACGTGACCGCGGGCGCGTACAGCAACGGCAAAAGCGTGCACACAATACACGAATTTTCACCGAGCGTGCCGCCAGGATATAAGATATCGGAACGACCGGCGCAGATCATTTACCTGCCGATCATCGCACGGAGCATTACGGATCTAACGATACGTGTCGTCGACCAGAACGGACGATTGCTCGATTTTCGCGGAGAGGAGATCACCATCAGATTGCACGTGCGACAGCGACAGCGAC
>NW_017296253.1:16683-17641 GCF_001594075.2 Trachymyrmex cornetzi
ACAGCCTATTGTCTCATCATACACGATCGCGTGGTTCAGTATAATCCATTGACCAACGTTGTGCGCAAAATTACCTAAGCGCATCCTCCGGCACGATATAAAATCTACGATACACCGCAAACGACTTCAGTCTTCTCAACCGCAGTCTTCTCGACAACATGCTCGTGCCAACGTTCGTGGATCTGCAAGGATTCATCGTTAACAAGAAATTTATCGTGCAGGAAGTGGCGGTGTTGAAACAGGGGACCATTCTCACGCATTACATTTTTACGAATCCCGTGCCATGGAAATTTTTGACAAGATCCGACTGGTCCTGCGCTTCCTGGTTCAGTGCCTATCACCATGGATTGCGATGGGAGGACGGGATGGTCCCGTACAGCGAGGCGAAAAGCCTGATCACGGCGGCTGTATTTGAAGATGATACTATCGTGTACGTCAAGGGACGCGAGAAACGAACGTGGCTATGGAACCTGCTTCTGGACGATGAACGAGAACTCATGCACATCGAGACCTTGGATGCGGTGTACGAAGACATGGAATCGTTAACTGCTCTGGATGTTGCTAATACTATGCGATGCGAACAACATGTTAAGAATTGCGCGTTACAAAATGTATTTAAAATATATAACTGGTGGTTGCAAAAGAATTTTTTAAATAAAAATACGTTAACGTATTGATTACATATTTCTTTTTTCCCTTCCTACATGTATATATATGAACGTGTATGTATGTATGTATAAACGTGTACGTATAAATGTGTATGTACGAACGTGTACGTATAAACGTGTACGTATTAACGTGTACATATTAACGTGTACGTATTAACGTGTACGTATAAACGTGTACGTATAGTATAAACGTGTACGTATTAACGTGTCTGTACGAACGTGTACGTATAAACGTGACATGTCCGATCTGACAGTGCATATATGCAATGTATATAGATAGAGTATAAAGC
>NW_017296254.1:0-2662 GCF_001594075.2 Trachymyrmex cornetzi
TTCGCCTGTGGATGATACGGCGGTACGGTGGTGTGGGTGATTCCGTTCTCCTCGGCAAACGTTTGTAGCGTATTATTAATGAACTCGGTGCCATTGTCTGTCAGGAGGAATCTCGGAGTACCCCACCGCGATAGAATTAGCTCGTTTAGGGAGTCTCGAATATTCTTCCCGTTCGCGGACCTTAAGGCACGGCACTCTACCCACTTCGTAAATAAATCTTGAACCACTAAGACGTACGCGAAACCTGCTTTGCTCCGCGGCAACGGTCCCATGATATCTGCGGCGACCGCGATCCACGGGGCCTCGACAACTCGACGACCCATCAATCCTGCCGGTCCTGCCTGCTCGACTTTCGCCCGTTGACACGTGTCGCACTTTCCGATGTAGTCAGCGACGGCGCGGAACATATTGGGCCAATAATAAGCGATCGATAGCCTCTGATGGGTTTTATCGATTCCAAGGTGTCCTGCTTGCGGATTGTCATGTGATTCGCGCAGTACTTCCCCCCGCAATTCTCTCGGGACTACTAGTTTCCACTCATCTAAATCCTCCACGATCGCGGACGTAACGGGGCGCGGTCTTCGAACGTACAAGCGGTTCTCCGTCACTCCACTCTCCGAGGGCCTTCTTTCCCTCCGATACGTCTCGAAAGCGTGCGCGATACCAAGGGTCCTCTGTGTCTCGAAAAATCTCCTCCTCTTTCCCCAGCGCGACTAAAAACGTTTCCACTTCCTCCCCTAGAGCCTCGGTGTCACGCTCGTATGCTCTCGATAGCGCGTCCAGTGCGTGGTTTAGCGCGCCCTTCCTGTACACTACCTCGTAATCATACTCTAGCAGCTCTAGCGCCCACCGCGCCAGTCTGCCTGTCGGGTTTCGCAGGTGGTGATGCCACCGTAAACTATTATGATCGGTCACGACGGTAAATCGGTACCCCTCTAAATACGGTCTAAATTTTCGTATTGCCCAGACTACAGCCAAACACTCTTGTTCGGTGACTGAATATCTCCTCTCGGCGTCCAGCAACGCGCGGCTCGCAAACGCGATGATATTCTCTACGCCATCGACTTCCTGCGCTAACACGGCGCCTAATCCGATTGAACTAGCATCTGTTTACAAGATAAAAGGAATTTTAAAATCTGGGCACGATAAGATCGGAGCGGTAGCCAGACGCGCGCGAATCTCCTCGAAAGCCTTAGTCTGCTCGTCCCCCCACTCCCAATCTTGATGCTTCCGTAGCAATCTCGTGAGTGGCTCGCTTGTTGTTGCAAACTGTGGCAAAAATCGGCGATACCACGATGACATTCCCAAAAATCGACGCAATTGTTTAAGATTACGCGGTGCGGGGTATTCCAGGATTGGCCGCGCCTTCTCGGGGTCGACTGTTAGACCGCCCCGCTGTACGACGAATCCCAGATACCGCACTTGAGAACGACAGAATTCGCATTTGTCGGGATTTATTGTAAGCCCCGCATCGGAAATTTTTCCCAATACTCGCTCGAGCCACTTAAGATGCTCCTCGAAAGTCGGGGTGACAACCACGATGTCGTCTAGATACGCGAAAGCGTGAGGCTCCATCTCCGGACCGATTAAACGATCTAACAAACGCTGAAACGTCGCGGGCGCTCCTGTCAGTCCGTATGGCATCCGTACGAAATGATATAGTCCCTTACCCGGGACGCTAAACGCGGTGATTTCTCGACTTTCTTTCGCCAGAGGTATTTGAAAGTACGCCTGGCTTAAGTCAATCGTCGAGATGTATCGCGCCGCTCGTAACTTGTCTAATATACCGGTCATATTCGGTAACGGATACGCGTCCTTCTTTGAAACGCTGTTAACTTTTCGGAAGTCTAAACAGAAGCGATATTTCCTACTTTGTTTCTTGACCATTACTATGGGGTTCGACCATTCGCTATAAGACGCTTCGATAATTCTGGCAGCTAACATTTTATCGCCTTCCTCCCGAATGGCCTCCTGTACCTTCGGGGAAACTAAATAACATCGCTGTTTGATCGGCGCATGTGAATTCACGTCGATGCGATGCTCGGCAAGCGGGGTGACACCGGGATCACTTACTTCCCTCGGTATTCTATTCGCTAAAAATTCCTCCAACCGCCCCTTCTCCTCGGCGGTCAGCTCTGAAAGTCCGCAGCAGGCATACTCCACGCGGTCACTAATCTTCTCGAAAGCTCGGCGTTCCCACGGGCGGCTCGCGAAATACCACCCTGACGCAGCAAAGTCTAGACCTACGCCGAAAGCGCACAAAAAATCTACCCCCAAAATGCACGAGACGGCGAGGTCCGGCAGCAGACACACGCTGATTTCGCGCTGTAGCCCCTCCAACGTCAAGGACAATTTTACTTCCTCGTGTATCTCCGCCACCTGCCCGTTCGCGGTTCTTATACGGACGCCGGCAGCGCGATTAGTGGGCCATCCCAAACGTCTAACTATCGCGATGCCTTCCTGCCTGAAAATCGTGCGACCTGATCCGGAATCCACCAACGCCATCAATGGATGCCCCGCAATGAAAACACGAAAATATCGCAGAGGCGTCGAATCAGACACGTAAAGCGCGTCCGCAGTATGCTGTAAAACGTTAACTTGGAAAACTTGTTCGCGGGTCGCTGTCGGATCGACGGAAGTCGCGGAGACCCGCCCTAGCGAC
>NW_017296254.1:7404-9033 GCF_001594075.2 Trachymyrmex cornetzi
ATTGCATTTCACGGTAGCTGCCGAGCGTGGCGCGTTTACGCTTCCTGCTACGCTTGGTCATCGCGCAAAAGAAATGCTAACATAAAAGAATAAAATCTGCCGAGTTAATCAAATGGCGCGAATCCTAACGCACGGTCGCAGGTGCGTTTGCACGCGTGCTCGCGTGCGCGCTCGCCTACGCGCTCGCCCTTCGAGCTGGTAGGAAGCACGAGTCCGCCCGACAAGTCCGCACAGTGACGGACAAAATGTCACGTCACAATATATATATATTTATCAACTATGTGTAGGTTGATATTTTATATATAGGAACATATAGGATTCAAACCTTAAATAATATAGGGGAGAGTGATCCAAATCAGACCTATTTACAGTTTTTGCTCTCTATAAGGCGTAAATAAAGTCGGATCGTAAAATCGAAGGTGTCATTAGAAAAATCATTTAATTCCCTTCATTTTTACTTTAGACCATTTCGACGTATCTCTCATCTGTGTTGAACTATAATGAAAAATGTTATGTTATGATACATGTATATATTGTATATATTGTATATGTATGATATATATAATATATGGGGCATTCCACGCCAAGTCGGACAGTTTCAAAAATTTTTTTTTTGATTTGCCTAATTTTTTGATATTTTTTAGTACCCATCAAAAAACCCTTTCGGGTAAATTTTGAAATTTTTAGAATCACAGGTTCAAAAGATATCTAATTTTCAAAAAAACCGGTCTTTTTTTGGTTTTTTGATCATAATTTCTTCAAAAATAGTCCAAATTAAAAGTTTTGTTTTTTGAATTTTTTGTTTTTTTATGCACTTTTCAAAAAAAATACGAAAAAATTTTCAAAAATTTTTTGTGTAATTTTGGTGAGTTTTTAACTTTAAATCTTGTTTTTCAAACTGAGTGCATATTTTGATTTTTTCGAAATTTTTGTATAACAAAGTACTATCATTTTAACAACTTTTAAGCCCGGTCCGATCGTGGGCCTCCTATAATTACTATTTTTTTTCGATTTTTGAAAATTTGATAAATTTTGTTTTCTCTATTAATCATCATGAATACCAATTTTATTACTGTATATTATTTTTTTAGTTCATTTCAATCAATTTTGACACATTTTTATTATTAAAAGGCGTTAAAAATAATTAATTTATCATTAAGATTATTTATAAACAATAGTAACAAAAGTATTTATTTACTTGCGTAATTTCTATTAAAAAAAAATATAGACACTCAAAATTTTTCAGGTATATTTATGGTACTTTTAAGTTGCTTGTAAAAAAATTTTAAGTCATTTTATGAAAATTCCGAGGTAGGGCATGGTGCGCCGTGGACCACTGCGAAAAAATAGGACCTCGCTGGCGACCGTCCTAAAGGTCGTAAGAATCATCTGAAACAAAAAATCGATAAAGATTCTTGTTTATGAGTGTGGTTATGTCGTGAACCTCAGAAAATGAAATCTATCCTAAAATAACAAATTGGCGACGTTTTGAAAATTTTTTTTTGTTTTTAATGAAATTTTTCGTTAGTTTTTTGTTTATAAAAAAATCAATTTGCAATGTATCGGCATAATTTTGGTTCACGCGATAGACAGTTTAATTACGCGTATTTAAAAAAAAAAACATTAAGA
>NW_017296254.1:9700-13570 GCF_001594075.2 Trachymyrmex cornetzi
ACGGTCCTTTACCGTGTGCTGTAGCAAAATAATGCCATTCAGCATCTAAGTTGAAATCCTTTTTGTGGTAATAAATATTTACGAAGTTCTTGAAGTTTTTAAATTGTTGCGGAGCACCATCAGAGAAGTAAACAATTTTAGTTGCATTGGAAAACGATTCTTTTAGAAAATCGTTAATAATTTTAAGATACACATGCACAGCAATTGCGTCATGATTATTGCCATCAGAAATTATGACTAAACTTCGATGCTTCAGTTCGCTGTTCTGTTTGTAATACATTACAACTGGAAAAATCGTTGCTTGATTATTATTCCAATGAAATCCCGGTGCTGCGTCCTGTATTACAAAGGCGTAATTTTCAGCAAAATCACAAATCGCTAAAAATTCATTATCCTGTAACGATTCTTTTTTGAGTTTTAGGAAAGCAGATTGTTGTTTAGCAATAAAATCATATGGTAAAAGATTTACTATATGATCACAAAATATGTTGACGAATTCCAAGGAGCTCTTGATAAATGTGTCAAGACGACAACGAGGATTAGATATCCAATATTTATATGTGATATCATCTACTGCATTTTCATCGAATAAGGTTTCTAACATACTTCGGAGAACATCGATTCCTGGGCACTTTACACATTTCAAGAAGTAACAATCAGATGATGGATTGGGACATAGTACTAGTTTAAAACAATCACTATATTGCATCAAAGGAATTGTCGAATGATGAGTTAGCGTTTTGTTAAATTAGAACCTGCCAGAAAATAAAATTATTAACTCTTACAGTTAAAAAATAAAACTTTTGTAATGCTCACCTAACATCATGAGTTTTATATTTTGATGGATAGCACACACACAAATAGTGTGAGTACCACTCGATCCTGCAAGTACACAATGGACAGGTCTTAATGATGCAAAGCTAGAAAACCCTATCCAATCATCAGGATACTGTTCCTTAAATATTTTATACAATTCTTTTAAATTGCACAAAATAAGTTTTTTTTGGATATGTTCTTTTTGACCATCCTCTTTTCGCATAGAAACAAAATCTTTTTTACCAGGCAGATTTACACTTACATCATCATTTTTATAAAATTCTATGACCTTGCATTTAGTTTCGTTCGATAGAGGTCGTCCTAAATAGAAGAGAACTTATTAGATGATTGAAGTAAAAGAAAAATATTTACCAAATGTAATTTAAGAATAAAAAGTTTGAAAACTTTACCTATTTTTCTCTGTGGCATCGACAAAGTTCCTTTTTTTTCTTTTAAAAGTTTTGACACTATTGCCATGTGTTTTGTAGCACCCATAACATCGCAAATCTTATTGATGCTCCAATCAGAAGGCAATAGAGTTAAAATTTGTAATTTTTCACTTCTAGTAGTACTCTCAGCCTTAAATTTAGCTTTGAGATTCTCTACAATATTTTGGTAATCAACTGAGTTCTGATAATGGTTAGATTTATCATCTATTTGTAATAATGTCGCAAATGTAGAGCAAATTTCGTTATATTTTTCACTCAAATATAATGGATTATTTATTGCATATTTATCAATTGGATTTATATTTAATAATGGCAGAGCTTCGTTAATTACAGGTAATTGAGTACCAAGACTCAACTGCGATAGAGTTCGAGTAACTTCTTCACCAGATAAAGATATTAATCCTTCAATATAAAAAATTCATGATAATTATTATTAAAGTAAATATTAATAATAAAACATTACAATGAAAAATAAAAATACCTGAAGAAAATGAATTGCTAATTGATACTGGTTCACTTATTTCACAGTTATCGGTTCCGTGAAAGTGTAAGCCAACTCAAGTCTACCACCAGGTGATATTCGTGTAATCAAATCTTTATTGTATTTACAATCATTATACGTTTCGATCCTTGGATTGGATCCTTTTCAATATCGTTTCCTTATTATTAATTAAACATCACTGTGTTTCCAAATACACTAATCAAACAATACAATACTGTTGTACATTAATCATTATAAATAATAAAAAACTTTTTACATTTTAAATATCCACTTACATGACATATTATAATATAACGATCCTCGTATTACTTATTATGTCGCTCATCAACAAGTAAATGACCCGTAGCGTGTATCTTATTATATGTATATATGTTATCTCTAAGTATATGTTCGCAAACAAACAAACTCACAAGATAGGAAACTCTTATTATTTTAACAAACATTCATACGCCGAATTCAGTCTTTCCGTGTCCGTTTGTAGATTCAAACTGTTCTTTTGTCTTTTAATATGAATCATCTCCGATGTAAGTCTCTTGTTTAAAATTCTTTCTTCATCCAATATCTCTATTCCATTCCAGTCAAATTCATGTGAAAATTCCAATCTATGTTCTGTAATTACCGACCTTTGTGTTGAATTCCAATTAATGTGATTTCTATGTTCTGCTATTCTAGTTTTTAAGGTTCTACTCGTCTGTCCTACGTATGACGCATCACATTCTTTACATGCTATTTTATAAACAACATTACTGTGTAACATTTTGTCTAATTTGTCTTTTTGGACCCTAATGATATTATTTAATTTGTTTATTCCTCTAAAAGCTATTTTTACATTTTTATATTTATTAAAAAGATTTTTTATTTTATTCTCTATGCTCGAAATATATGGAATAGTGAAATAAGAAGTGATATTAATTTCTTCATCTGTTCCACTATTATCCATCCTATTATATTCTACTTTTAATTTCTGATAAATCCTTTTCCTTATTGTATCAATTATTACTTGTAATGGATAACCGTTCATTAATAAAATGTTGATTATTTTATGTATATTATTTTTATGAAACATAGGGTGTGACAATTGTAATACCCTGTCTATTAAACTATATATCACTCCTATTTTCTGAGACGTTGGATGTTGTGAGAAATAGTTTAGAAATCTACCCGATGATGTGGGCTTTTGGTACCAATCATGTATGATCTCATTTTTGTTTTTTATTAATGAAACATCCAAAAAGTTCAATTTCTCTTTACCTACTTCTAATGTAAACTGGAGTCGTTCATGATATTTATTAAATTCTTCCAATATTTCCATCATATTCTCTTCATTCGCAGCTAATGCTATATCATCCATATATCGCATATAGAAACTGGGTTTTGTCCTTAAATTATTTAAGCATTTATTCTCCAAATCCTGTAATACTAGATTCGCTATAGTAGGGGATAGTGGTGAACCCATTGGTATCCCAAACGTTTGTTGATAAAACGCCTCATTAAATGTAAAATACGAGGATTTCAACACTAATTCTACTGCTGTAATAAATTCTTTTTTTGTAAGGTCTCTTATTCTTCAAAAAGAATACTTTTTGTAAGTATTCTTTTTTGACAGTTATCGGTGTCAGTGTCAGTTCTATCATCATCTACGACATTATCGTCAAGAACAACATCATGATTCTCAATGACAGAAACATTACTACTATCGTCATCATTAAAGTCATAGTCACTTGCATCACTTTCACTCCTACTAATATTACTTGATGTAGATGCAACTGATTTTAAGGATTTCAATTTTTTTCTGCATATTGTGCACAAATAATCAAAACGACTCAACTTCCATGCTTCTTGAAACTTTGTAGAAGCTCGTCTTAATCCCTTACTCATTGAATGATTTTCTAATTTCAATGGATTACAACATCGATTAAATCGAAGTTTAGACTCCATGATAGAATATTTATGATAACGCACTAAATAAAGACACACAAAACCGACTAAACTGAACTTCTAATAGTAAATAATATAGCAGAGGTTATGATATAAGTAAACTGTAGCTGCCGGTGTGTATCCGCCCACTGCGGCGGAATGGGGACAGAGCAAGGAATAGGAAAA
>NW_017296254.1:13897-15068 GCF_001594075.2 Trachymyrmex cornetzi
AAATTACGCAAGTAAATAAATACTTTTATTACTATTGTTTATAAATAATCGTAATGATAAATTAATTATTTTTAACGCCTTTTAATAATAAAAATGTGTCAAAATTGATTGAAATGAACTAAAAAAATAATATACAGTAATAAAATTGGTATTCATGATGATTAATAGAGAAAACAAAATTTATCAAATTTTCAAAAATCGAAAAAAAATAGTAATTATAGGAGGCCCACGATCGGACCGGGCTTAAAAGTTGTTAAAATGATAGTACTTTGTTATACAAAAATTTCGAAAAAATCAAAATATGCACTCAGTTTGAAAAACAAGATTTAAAGTTAAAAACTCACCAAAATTACACAAAAAATTTTTGAAAATTTTTTCGTATTTTTTTTTTAAAAGTGAATTGTTTTCTTTATATATTACATTTGTAGTTCACCAATATAGCGGACCACTTTAATCTTCGACTCAATATTGATCTAACCCTTCTTGCGAACATAGTATTTTCAGGATTAAAGTTGGCCACACAAATCTCTTCCTACGTCGCAAGTCTCTATTCTGTTCCTCGCACATACAGCATACTCAATTAAGAACTGCCAATCTTTTTCCAAAATCGCATCCACCAGTTCTCCACAGGAATCCCTTTCTCAACTGGTGCTGTTTTACTCACATTCTCAAACATTATAAAATACTCTGCAATACAAAGAAAATCAATAAGATATACAATATATAAGATATATTATAAGAAATATTCATAAAAGATAATACAAAGATAATACATTGATAATACATTGTCCATATAAGATATATTTCACTTCAGTAAAAATGCAATCGAATAAATAAATCTTAATTAGATACCTACTTGAAGAAATCAATTGTTGAAACTTATTCCACTTATTTACTATCGCGTCCGAAAACTTAATAAGGTTAGGTATATTATGTTATAGCAAACGACGAATATATTTTGGTTAAATAACAATACTCATACAGCACCAATTATTGATAACAGAAAATAAAATATAACACAAAGCATCAAATAAAAAATATTAAAAATATACATATTTAATGAAAAATAATGATTAAATAATAATTATATTATAAAACTTCCCAGGTAAGGTTTGCCGACTCTCACCCGATGTTGAACGTTGGGCCGACGTTGGCGAATTCACGGCAAACC
>NW_017296254.1:15979-17013 GCF_001594075.2 Trachymyrmex cornetzi
CGAATCTCGTCGTTCCTAGCTCCAACTTCGTGAGCAAGCAAGCAAGTACTGTACCTCTTAGTTTTGACCCATCCATCTTGGATTGTAACGATGCACCCCCATAAGTGCATCATTCCCGGCAACACCAACTCGCCGGATGCCGCTACGGTGACCCCGGTCACCGTATGCGATGAGAGCGCGGTACGCTCGAAATATAACAAAAGCATAATTTCAGGCCGCGAGACTTCCAAGTCTACGAAACCCGAGCGTCGCCGAACGACGCCGAGCGCCGCCGTTCTCGCTCGTATTGTTCCACGCCGAGAGTCACCGAATGATTCCGGAACAATACGAGTGGGAGCAACAATCCGGTATAAAAGCCCGGCGAACAAATATTTCGGGCTTTTTGCTCCTAGTTCCAGCTCCTAGAAAACCGACCGCTTCCTAGAGATCCGAACTCCTGAGCAGTACTGCGGTGGTGAGGGAATTCTCCGCCACTACCGGCATTTACCGGTCCGAGACTGCACTCAACTCCGCTCTCCGCTCACCGCTCATTGCTCGCTCCTCGAACCGTTTCGCTGCACCGCGGTGGTAGGGCTCGCCCTGCCTCTGTCGGCCGTTTCCGACCAGCTGCAGCGACCGCTCCGAGAGCCTTGCAACAAGGCGACCGAGACGAGAGTTCCGCTTTTCCGCGCTATGCACGACCGGCTTCGACAAGAACCAGGGGGTTGGCTTTTGCCCGCCTCCGTCGGACGTTCCCGACAGTCAAAGTCGTGCCGTACAGCAAAGCTAACGCAGAAAGCGCATCCATCGGGGCGACATATCGCTCCTCGCGTTGCGACGCGTCGCGTGAACATCGCGACGCACGTGCTGGCGGTGTAAGCCCGCGTTCCGCGCACCCCGCGTCACCGAGCGATTCACGCGACCACGTTCGCACTGCGAATCGTGCCCGCCGCCCACACACATACGCACTACACATACACACCGCACACTCGCACCGACACATTGTATACACACACATACACACCGCCGTCAGCAAACACACCAGCCGCGACAAA
>NW_017296254.1:17193-30506 GCF_001594075.2 Trachymyrmex cornetzi
ACACACACACACACACACACACACACATATACACTCTGTACTCTATAACAGAATATACTCACATCTTATCACGAAATCCGTATCGATTACATTATTACCGCCTTGCATCTCTCTCCTCCTTGCCGAACCTCTTTGCGACCATGGCCGCAGCCCGTGACCGACGAGCTACGTCCGCGCAAAGTGAGGTTGTTTCACAAGCAAAACTGATTATGTTTGGCGTTTTTGGATTTCCTTAGCTTAGCAAAAATATATATAATTTAGAGCAATTGAGATTACTAATCGCTCTAAAAAAATAGTTACCATGATTGATCATGGTGTGACGAGAACCGAGAAGTCTACGAAATTAGTCTCTAATCGTCTCGGCTTTATAGAGGTAGACGTTGAATTTCTCTTACAAGAAGACACGCCATCTCTGATAGCTCCGCGAAACACTCCTTGCTCTACCATAGTGGATTATTTGAAATAAGCTATTACAAATTAATATTAGCTGTTTTAAATATTAAGAATATTATTTTATAGAGCACTACAATCACGCAATAAATTTTACTAAATTTTTGTAGCATAATTTCATAATGTTATGCGTAGACTAGAAAAGTGATGCATCACACACGCGAATAAGAAAAGAGACGGTTCTCGCAGACGACACATACACACACATCAATGCAAGCAGTTAACGACGGAAAAAATAGAGGAACGCGGCGCTTATGTTTTTATTTTCGCCGTCACCAAGGATCCCGTTCTTCTTCTTTTATCATCACCGAGAGTCAGTCTTTCGAAGTTCACCATCCGATTCACATCGATACGAAAACTTATCGCGCGAGAGTCACGACTTACATTTGCAAAAAACTAGGTTGGGATGGGTAATCGCCGGAAGCGCACCATCACAAATATCTCTAGTTTCCGCGACATGTTACTTGACAAATTTGGAGGAACAGGTAGCTAAATTCTGGGAAATCGAGGAAATTGTTGTCGATAAACCGTCGTCAGAAGAAGAAAGACGGTGTGAGGTGCATTTTCTGGAAAATGTATCTCGCACCGGTGACGGGCGTTATGTTGTCCGCTTACCCTTTCGCACAACAGACGAATGTTTAGGTGAATCGCGTAAGATCGCACTCAAGCGTTTATTCTCCTTAGAGCGCAGGCTTAACGCGAACGAAGCATTAAAAATAGAATATACGCGGGTGATCGAAGAATACATACGGCTGGAATACATGTCATTGATAGATGACTACGAAAACAATGGCTATTACATGCCTCATCACGCGGTATTCAAGGAGTCGAGTAACACCACTAAACTCAAGATAGTTTTCGATGCGTCCACGAAAACGAGTAACAGCGTATCGTTAAATGACGTGTTAATGGTAGGACCCACAATCCAGGCAAAATTGTTCGCGCATTTAGTGCGATTTCGAACATACAATTATGTTTTGACGGCGGACATTCAAAAGATGTATTGTCAGGTACTAATACACGAAAAAGATAAGCGATTTCAAAGGATACTCTGGCGTGTAGACGGGAAAATAGAGACATTTCAATTTAACACGCTTACTTTCGGTGTCTCTTTATCACCTTTCCTTGCAATTCGCACTATACAAAAACTCGCGGATGATGAACGTCACAATCACCCTATAGCAGCGGAAATTATAAAGGCACACCTTTATGTAGATGATTTGTTGACCGGCGCAGAAACCGTCAACGGAGCTCGGGCTATTAGAGGCGAAATCACCGCGCTATTAGCTAAAGGCGGATTTAACATTAGGCAATGGGCGTCCAATGACGAACGGGTCGTGGATGGCATAACGGCCGATTCATTGCACGTGAATTTCGGTACGGATAAGGATCGTTCGCTAAAAACATTAGGAATAACGTGGAATGCACGCGAAGATAAAATATGTTATGTAGCCCATCCTGTTAACATAACGAATCGAGTAACAAAGCGGAACATTTTATCCGAAATCGCAAAAATATTTGACCCGCTTGGTTTAATGGGGCCAGTCGTTTTTTACGCTAAAAGATTGATGCAAGATGTGTGGCGATGCAACTTGCAATGGGACGAGTCCGTTCCACAAGGTATATACACCGAGTGGATGCAATTCGCGCGACAATTAGAATCGATGGATCACGTTTTTTTTGATCGTAAATTATATGCAGCGGATTATCGAGACATACAAATACACGGATTCTGTGACGCCAGTGAGGCGGGTTACGGAGCATGCTTATACGTGCGGTCAAAGAATGAAGGCGGAAATACGATCATTAGATTAATATGTGCTAAATCGCGAGTTGCGCCGTTGAAAACCACCACGATACCGCGATTAGAGCTGTGCGGTGCGTTGTTGCTAGCGCGACTATTTCGTGAAACGTGTGATTCATTGATTATCAAGATCAATAAGGTAGTTTTCTGGTGTGACTCGACTATTGCTTTGCACTGGATAAAAACGTCACCGCATGTACTCAAGACGTATGTATCGAACAGGGTCGCAGAAATTCAAGAATTCACTAATCCGCATACATGGCGACACGTGGGTTCACGAGATAATCCAGCTGACGCGATATCAAGGGGGCAATTACCTCACGCTTTTTTGCAGAATCAAATTTGGTCCGTGGGGCCCTCCTGGTTAAAACGGGATGAAGACGAATGGCCTATCCAGATTACACAGTCGATAGAAATACCTGAATTAAGAAAAAATACCTGTTTGTTCGTGACTTTAAACGATCTCGAAATTTTTAAAAATTGCTCGTCGTATTCGAAGCTACTCCGAATCATCGATTATTGCCTTCGCTGGCGGTTTAATAATAAAGACATCGGAGCGTTAAGCGCGATGGAAATTAACGAAGCCGAAATACGAATATTGAAGATCCTTCAGGCGACGTCGTTCGGTGATGAAATCAAAAAACTTAAAGAAAATAAAGATTTATTGAATAAAGGTAGGCTCGTTAATTTAAGTCCTTTCGTTGACGATGTCGGATTGATTCGCGTGGGGGGACGTCTTCGCAATTCGCAACTCGCATTTTCACAAAAACACCCGGTATTGCTTCCGAGTCGACAGCGTTTAACGGACTGCATCATCCGAGAGATACACGAAACGCATCATCACGCAGGCATTCAAACTACGCTATACATTCTCCGGCAAAGATTCTGGCTATTAGATGGACGAAATCAGGTACGAAAAATAGTGCGCGGGTGTGTTCGTTGCTTTCGTCACAATGCCGATACGGTAGAGTACAAAATGGGTGATCTTCCTCCGGCTCGCGTACGCGAAGCAATACCATTCGTGAATACCGGCATTGACTTTTGCGGCCCGTTCTACATAAAGGAAAAAAAATATCGTAGCCGCACAAAAATTAAGACATACGTATGCGTATTCGTATGCATGGTAATCAAAGCGATCCATCTCGAGCTCGTGAGTGACTTGTCCTCCGATGGATTTATTGCAGCATTACGAAGGTTTGTGGCAAGACGAGGATTGCCAAAACACGTATATTCCGATAACGGGATTAATTTTGTAGGAGCAAACAATCAGTTAAGGGAAATGTACGCGCTTTTTAATTCAGAACAACATAAAGAAGCCGTAAATAGGTTTTCGAGCGAACATCGCGTTTCGTGGCATTTTATTCCCCCCGTGGCCCCCCACTTCGGCGGGTTGTGGGAATCATCCGTGAAGCTCTTTAAACATCACTTCAAGCGTGTTATAGGAGAAGCTCTATATACCTTCGAAGAACTCAATACGTTTATTGTCGAGGTCGAGGGTATTCTTAATTCTAGACCAATTACGGCTCTTTCATCAGACCCGAACGATGCATTAGCCCTGACACCGGCGCACTACCTTATTGGCAAGCCACTAACGGCCCTTCCCGAGGGCGATTTGAGATCTGTTCCAGCTAATCGTCTGTCGACATGGCAACATATCGCAAAGATTCGACAAGACTTTTGGTCACGCTGGAACCTCGAATACTTGAATGAGCTCCAGAAACGTAGTAAATGGACTGATAACGGACCGAAGATCCAAGTTGGAGCAGTCGTCCTTATAAAAAATAAGGGCCTGCCATGCACCCAATGGCTCCTGGGCAGAATTACGGCGTTACACCAGGGCGAAGATGAGGTCGCTCGAGTAGCCACCATCCGGACAGCGACTGGCGAAGTAAAAAGGGCAACAAGACTCCTTTGTCCATTACCAATGGAGTCTTAGCCAGTCGCCACGTTAGCGACGGCTTATGCGAAAATACGGATATATTTTATAATAATAATGTAACACAAGCGTAACATGCGAACCGGCCGAGTACATGCGTAATATATGTAATAATTTATATACGTTATTTATAATAAGATACATACGTAATTTATACGCAAGATTGATCATTACTCTCTCAATGGGGGGAGTATGTTATGCGTAGACTAGAAAAGTGATGCATCACACGCGAATAAGAAAAGAGACGGTTCTCGCAGACGACACATACACACACATCAATGCAAGCGAGTTAACGACGGAAAAAATAGAGGAACGCGGCGCTTATGTTTTTATTTTCGCCGTCACCAAGGATCCCGTTCTTCTTCTTTTATCATCACCGAGAGTCAGTCTTTCGAAGTTCACCATCCGATTCACATCGATACGAAAAGTCTGTCTACGAGAACGCTCTTTTCGAGGCAGCGACGTTGTTGCTGGTCCTCCATAAATCAAGGAACATTCCCTAGGCGTTGCTCTAAGAGAGCTCAGGGTGTTTTCCTCAATCGTAACCACGAGTCGGCTCAGGGCTACGGCCCCAAGGCGTTGCCACGCGAGTGCGATCCACTTCTGGATTGAGGCGGGTTGTAATAAACGCTTAATGCGAATTGTAATGAATATACTGTGAAATTATAATAAACACTTAGTTAACATTTTGTGCTGTGATTACGGTGTGTTCAGAAGGAATAAAACGCTCACGCGAAACCACGGTGCAGGCACGAGAATTGTCTGCGCCATTCTACAAAACACATAACCATTGTGTAACAAGTTACTATTAATGTATAATAATAACTTAAAACGCTGTAGAAAAATGTTTTACTTTTTATTAATAAAGCGTTTGTTTCACAGAGTCACAATTTTTGTGTTTGCATGTGACACAATAAATTTTCTACAAAATTGTAGCTAATCTGTGTACTTTTTATTTTCCATTATGTTACAATTTTAAGTTATTTATCTGACAAAATTAAGTCTACAATATTGTATTAGTTTTTTCCGAGACATTTTTCTCAGTGTTTTTTAACAAAAAACTTTCTTTTATTCCTTCAATACTGGGAAAATAATAAAGAACACTATCGTTTCCACATCATCTTGCGGTAGATAGCATGACGCGATTTTTTTTTCATATAATGATTTCCCCATTAGGCCTAATCCACTTTTTTTTCATAATAAAGTAAATATATTTGATGTCGCTGCGCTAGTCTTAGCGTCGACACACTACCGTGTCTCTTGATCCATGAAGGACATTGTTCATAAATTTGAAATGTTTTACTTCTCTTGAAAAAGAGAATAATTACATCCAAATTTATTTATTTTTTCATTCGAAAATTTATTCGAAACTTTATTTTCTATACTTTTCTCAATAAGAAGAAGGGTACTAAGAAAAATCTAGAAAGAACTCCTATTTCCTTTTATTAGTGGATTTCGGAATACATTATATCATTCACTAAAGTCCACTTAGAGGAGACCGGGTCTCGTTGGCATAGTTTTCAAAGATTTAGGTATTATACGTCCTTTAAATGACTGATTGTTATGATTAAATTATGCTAATATGATAAAAAGAACCTTTTTCTACATTTTCATGCTAGGAATGGTCCTGTATAGTGTATAGTTTCTTTGTAGTAAGTGAAATACGAACACGCTGCATTGCAGCCAGCTTGCCCCGTAGTGGGGTAAATTGGCACATGTCACAGGTTAAGTTGCCCATATATGTATACAAACAGTCAATACTAAATGTCTTTGTTACTCATTGAGGTTAACTGCCAAAGAAGACAGTATAATATTTATATTTGATTTATGTTGCTAAATAGAAAGCACTCAAAAATATGAAACATGCTCAGACATTAAGACAATTCAATGTATAGAAAAAATTAACTACAAATCTAACCGTGAAAATAAGTAGGTTATATACAATGAATACATTGTAATCATCGTAACAACAACTACATTACTACATTTATTTTCTCATAAGAAATATATACAAAGTATTTACCATTTTCTGCTTTTATCACATGCATATTTATACACGATAGTACATATCACGACACGTCTTACGCGCAAACGTTAACAGCACATCAGGCTAACCTATGCTGACCTTGCGTCAAACGCCTTAAATATAAGTCAACATACCCCATTTCTACATACATTTTATTTTAATGATTTTGTTATAACAAATTATTGTTATTATTCAAAATAACATGTCATATAGTAACGAAAAAAACTTTTCGTTTAATATGTCATTTAGATTTATTTTCTCAAACTGAGAAATATCAATACGAAATATTGAAAAATTCGGAAATCTACTTGATTCCCTGTGAATTAGATTTTTCTCTTTTTTGATTATAATACTTATTTGATTTAAATGAAACTTAAGGAAAAGTATTTATGTTATAAAAGAGATATTTTGCAGTAACTCTTCCATTCTTTTTTTCGCCACAAATACATAAATGGAACGCAATGCCAACTTACCTCTTGTGCCAACGAGACCAGGGATGCTTTCCAGCAAGGACACGCAATCAGACACAGTGTAACACAGTGAATCGTTTCATCCTTGTTTAACGTAAGCAAACAACAAGGACGTATGATTCACTGTGTCTGACTGTGTCCCTTGTTGGAAAGCACCCCCGGTCTCCCCTAATGGTTTTGATTTTGATCATCATTTGTGAAAACACAGGAATTAAATTAGATCACCAATGGTGATCTGTTATTTATCACGAATAACATCTATTACCTAAAAATTATTCAAGACTAATATTTTGCAATTTTTAGTAATTAATATCTTGTTAACTATTGCGAAAATTGCCAAATGGTAGAGGACTTTTCGACTCAGGCTACATTCCAATACGTCCTTCGAGGAAAATTTTACTATAATATATGTTACATGTACTATATATTTTGAGTAAAATTTTCCTCGGAAAGGACGTTTTGGAACGTAGCCTCAGTTTAGTCCACTCTATCTACACAAAAGTGATGATTGACAAAAAAGGTATTAGAAAAAGGTATTAGAATTAATTTTAATTTAAGTTAAAATTATTTATTTCAAATTACAATTAATTTCAATTTGAATTGGAATTAGTTATTATTTAGTTATTATTTGAATTAAAATTAATTTAAAATTATCTTAAAATTGACTTTAACTTGATATTGATTTTAACCTAAATTAAAATTAACTTTGATTGAAATTGTTTTTAATTTGAATTGAAATTAACTCTTACTTAGATTGAAATTATTTTTAGCTTGTATTAATATTGATTTTGACTTTAATTAAGAGTTATTTTGACTTAAATTGAAATTGACTTCAATTTGGCTTCAAATTGGTTTTAATTAATATTTATATTGACTTAAATTGAAATTGATTTTGATTTCGATTAAAAGTACTTTTAATTTAAATCATATTATATTTTGGTTAAAATTAAAATTAATTTTAACTTGGATTAAAATTAATTTTAACTTATACTAAAATTAACTTTGACTTAAATTACAATTAACTTTATTATCTTGAATTGGAATTTTCGATTAATATTATTCTCGATTTAAAAAAAACTTTTATTAAAGTAAAATTATTTATGCACAAAATTAATATTAATTTTATTATATTAATATATTAGAAACAATATTAAAATATTAATTTAAATAAATATATATTCTAATTAAAAAACTTCATTTCATGTTTTTAAAATGCAAACAAACACAGTCAGCGTACGTGAAAAATGAGCATGCGATAGATTATACCTAGAACTCGTCTTAAGGTAGTTGAAATCAAGCGTCGCAAAAATGGTCACTCGACGTTTACTCCGATTATCCTTTTTATTATTGTACAATAACATTTACTCTTTAGCAACAATTTCCACTATAACATAGGAGCATGGATTATTTCATAATAGAAATACTCTGGGTATCTCATATTACGATTTACACGCCTTATGGTTTTACGATCATCAAATCTAACTTCTATAATTAAACAATTCAACATATCCTGTATTTTTCTGTTAGTTCAATCTTACTCTATCACTACACGAAGAATTTATTGCCAAATATTTGTTTATTAAATAATAAAAAGGATTTAAAACCTCATCTCAATGAAACTTGAACACATCCAAATTCTAAAATCTTTTTTTACAATGACTACAGACATAGTTTAATAATGTATTTTCTACTAAATAGTTTTTAATCCAAGAGCAATAAATTTATGGTGGACTCAATAAATAGCGTTTATTAGTTTAGCAGAAAAGCCACTATCTCATATTAGGCGCTTATCTCATAATAGGAAGCTTTCCTTTATACATTAAGAATATATATTATAAAGAAAAATTAGGTGTATTAATTAAAAAATATTAAAAAAATTAGTTCTTATGATTATTAACAATATTTAAGTTAATTCAGTATAAAGAATAAAAAGTTAATATTAAAAGGAATAGTAAACAGTATATTCCAAAATAGAAATTTTTGTTTTATGAAAAATATCTTTATTGTAACTGCGCTCTCAAGTATGGAAACCAACAAACGGTAAAATTTCAACTTTAAATGAACGAGTCAAAGTCAGATTTTTATTCAAGTTATTACAATGAACAGTGTGTGATATGGAATATAATGAACAAAAAAATGTTTTCGTTCAACTTTCTTTTATTTTTTCAAAAAACTTTCTTTTATTCTTTCAACAACGGGAAGATAATAAAGAACGCTATCGTTTCCACATCACCTTGCGGTAGATAGCACGACGCGTTTTTTTTTTTATAGTGGTTTCCCCATTAGTCCTAATCCACTTTTTTCATAAATATATTTGATATCACTGCGTTAGTCTTAGCGTCGACACACTACCGTGTCTCTTGATCCATGCAGGACATTGTTTATAAATTTGAAATGTTTTACTTCTCTTGAAAAAGAGAATAGTTATATCTATATTTTTTTTTATTCGAAACTTTATTTTCTATACTTTCCTCAATAAGAAGGAGGGCGCTAGGAAAGATTTAGAAAGAACTCCTATTCCCTTTTATTAGTGGACTTCAGAATATATTATTCACTAAAGTCCACTTAACAGTTTTGATTTTGATCATCTGTGAAAACACAGGAATTAAATTAGATCACCAATGATGATCTGTTATTTATCATGAATAAGATCTAATAATCTTATTCATAATAAATAAGACAATGCTTTTTATTGACGTATTGTTTTACTTGATGTTCAAATTATCTATAATTATAATAGTTAATATTTTTTCGTTTTTACTGTTTAAGGAGATAGAAATTGTAATATATAATTTTATATTAGACATTAGAAATGTTGAGTAAAAACCTATATATTTAAAATTGTCCTTCGTTAAAAGATTTTATTCAAACAAATTCTTTAACATCGTCACGTATTACATCCAAAAAATATTGAATTGTCATTCAGTATCTCTGTGATTGTATATAACGAATCCCTTACAAATCTATGGAAATTAAATTTCGATCAAATTGATCGAAAATTTCATATATTATATACCTTATTTGATAAAAAGATTCCATAAGTACGACTCTCTATAATAAACCATTTGACCTCTACGAGGTATTATTTTTCAAAACGAGTTAATACTATAATTTCCCCTTTTCTCACAAGTATGGTGTATTCCTACGTCATTATTTGCTTTTTTATGTACCTACTATATTTTGAAATAAAAAAAGTTATAAAGCTAATATTGATTTGATTACTTCTTATAAAAAAGCTACAAAGGTATCAAGGTCTATAACTTGTTTTCTGAGATTTAAGTCAACACTGTGTTTTACGTACTTCATATCTAGAATGCGAAATTTTGGATTTGAGAGGTGAGGAAACTCACAATAATCAAGCCTGATTTGTGAGACTGATTTATGAGAAGCAATCAAATCAATATTATCCTTATAACTTTTTACTTAAAAATATACATAGAAAGTGCAAATAATAACGTAGAAATGCATCGTACTCGTTAAAAATACGATATTGTAATGTTATCTCGTTGAAAAATATCTTTTGAAAAATAACGTTTCGTAGAGGCGAAATGGTTCATTATAGATAGTAGTATCTATGAAGACTTTTATCAGAGCAATAAGATCTACAACATATTAAATTTTCAATCAATTCGACTGAAATTCAATTTGCATAAGATTTCTGCAGGGATCTTCTTTTCTTTTAAAATAATTACTAAAGCGTAATGTTTAGATAAAAGGAGTTGCTATTTTAAAAGATTCTTTCGTCAGTACCGATTTTTTTCTACAATATATATTTATATTTTTCCTATTTTATTTAATTTTTTTTTATTATTACCTTAAAAATTTATTAATTATTAAAAGCTTTTTTATAATTAATTCTTTTATCGGTTTTTTATATTTTTATATTTTAACACTCGTTTCTTTACCATCATTAATTATATATTAATTATTATACTTTCTCTTAGAACATTTTAATACTCTTAGAACAATTATAATATATTTCTTAGAATAATTAAAAATAATAACAATAGTATTACAAAAATGTTTAATATTCAAGCAATTAATTTAAATATCTTTTATAATTATTTTAATGGTTCTATTATACAAAATTATTTTTTAATCAATATCTAATCAAATTTTAGATGTCATAGTAAAATTATTTCATTATTTAACACTTATCCGTACATCATTATTCGAGTACTTCTTTATAAACGTAATTTTTAACTTCATTGGGATTATTTTCTCCTAAATAAACTTTTAACGAATCCCAAGAACGTACTCTTGATAATGCAACGTACAATTGACCATGATTAAAAATATTTTTTCGAAGATCTACTGCAACTTTTTCGAAAGTTTACCCTTGTGATTTATTTATAGTCATAGCAAACGCCAATTTCACTGGAAATTGCCTTCTTTTAAAAGTAAATGGATATACATTTTCACAGTATAAAGTAATGCGATTTAGAAAAATAATTTCACCAATTTTATTACCTGACAAAATTTCACATCGTAATAAATTATTTTCTAAATCTAAAATTAATAATCGAGTACCATTACATAAACCTTCACTAATATTAAGGTTTCGAATCAGCATAACAACAGTGTATCTTCTTAAGCGTAATTCATGTGGTGGAAGACACGTTGGATTTAAAGAATTAAGATATTCTGTCACGATTACTTCACTTATATCTTCGTTATCACTCGTTTCAAGAGTATCTACACTTGTATAAATTCTTTCTGTCGTTTTATCCAATAAATTAACTACTTTTTCATTTATTTCATCGACATCGGCATTTCTTGCAGATAATATAACGTGATTAGCTATAGTTTTATACTTTTTATGTATTATAATATCTCCATACATGTCTTTTATTATATCCGAGTTAGCGTTCGCTATACATTTTTCAGGAAGGTGAACATTATCCGAGTAATCATTTAAAGAACCATTACCCAAATTTAGTAAAAACTGTGCAAATTCTCTTTCTTGTGGTAAGGTTCTTACATTTTCTGTCAAAGAAAATATTTTAAATTGTTTCCATAAAAAACTAAATTTTATGGATAAATTTATAATTTCACAACGCGTAGCTCTTTGTTTTATAGGTAATAACTGTCTAAAATCTCCACCAAGAAGCACGATTTTACCACCAAAATATAAATCATTTTGCATTTTATCGCGTAATGTTCGATCCATTATTTCTAATATGTAACGAGGTGCCATAGGAGCTTCGTCTAAAATAAAAATATCTACAAGTTTTAAATTATTAGCTTCTTTAGACTGAACTTTAATGTTTGACGTAGAATCAGCAAAAAGAGGTACAGGCAATCCAAAAACTTTGTGTACCGTTCTTCCATTTGGAAGTAATGTAGCAGCAATACCAGTAAATGCCATCATATTTATTATTTTTTTTTACTTTTAAGTAAATAATACAAAGTTGTATAAATAAAAGTTTTACCAGAGCCACCTGGACCATCAATATAAAAACAAGTTTCACTATTATTGTTAGTAGTTACCGCTGTTAAAATTGAATCGACTATTTCTTTTTGTTTTACATTTAATTGTTCATATTGTCTCGTACCTATGTATGTATCTTCTTGAATTTCTTCTTCTTCATTATTTATTTCTTGTACCTCTGTTACTTGCTCCATTTCAAAAAAATTAGTTATACTCGATCCCTCCTTTTGAAGTAAATTAACAATATAATCATAGGTTTTTTTTATTCCCATTGTAAGTCCATATCGTCTTAGATAATCTTCCGACATATCCCTTTTAAACTCATCCCATAATTTCTTTGGATAAACTGGCTGACAATAAATTAAAATTCGAACGAATAAATTACGAAGTCGTCTTGGCATCATCCAAACTTTAGCTTCATTCATTGCGCGATACCATTCGTTATCATCTTCTATGAATCCTAATGCTAAACATGCAGCGGTGAAGGTTTGATGTACTTCATTGTTAACTGTCCTCAATTCTTGAAAATTCTTCGCTCCTTTAACATGTAGTAAAAGTATACGTAAATGGAATAATTCTATCTGGGATGGACTAACGGAATACATTCGACCGATACAATTAAAATATCTTTGACGTTTTTCCCAACAATTAATGGTTTTACCATTAATTGTTACTTTTTTAAATACATAATGAGATGGAATATCACTATATAAATATTGTTTCGCTTCGTCATCTCGAGTATTTAATTCAAAATAATCCAACAACATTGTCATTCGTTCTACAGCCGATCTTATCGCATCATTATTTATATTCTCATCAATGATTACACTATGTTCATTTGGCAAATGTACCGGTAAACGAAAAATAGCGTGACTCTTTTCTTGTAAAGGTTTTCTTAAAATACGCCAACATGCTTCCACAGGTCCCACATAACGAGCTTCGATAAAATCTCGAATTTCATCATGAATTATCGTTTTATCTATATTTTCTCCAATAATTACAGATGCAGCGTCGTGACCTTTATAAATATATTTATACAAATATTTTACAGATCGTATACTCGAAACTATTTCCATATTAATATGACTATTAAATAAAAGTAAAAGCGTTGGATTATACGGAACGACATATCCATTATTAACAATATATCGTCCAGGTCTTTCGTAAAATAATTCATCATTTCGTCGACAATATTG
>NW_017296255.1:0-1520 GCF_001594075.2 Trachymyrmex cornetzi
AATACCCCATTAATTATATGGCAAAATAAAACAAATTAAAAATTTTAATATATATATCATAATAGTATATGTATGTTAATGTTTTAAATATACCGCTTATTTTTCACGTGCAATCAACGCACAATTTTCTTACATAAACTAGTTACTGCGATAAGTAGTACCGCAGTCTCAGTAGTCGAATTAAGAGGACACCTGACCGAAACTCGAACGATCCTTATCCAAATCCAGTCTGTGCTTACATTTTCCGAAACAAATCATGCAGATTAAGAATCTTATCCCTCTAACACGACTAGTAGCAACAACACTATTAAACGACAATTTAAAGTTAATGTTTGTAAATGTAATGTTTGATGTCATTAACTTAGTTCTGTTTAGGATTGCATTTTAAAATTGTAAATTTATTTTGGCGTGCAGTTTGCAGAATCGGTTACGTACATACAATGCAAATTGAATTATTCAGATACAGCTCAGATCGTACAAGTTATTGCTTCTCAATAGCGTAATTACATTATAGATGCAAAGGCCCTCCGTTTAAATACATATATACAAAGCATTCTACTTTTTAAACTAATAATATATTTTGTATTCATCCAATCTTTACAAAGCACTGATACATGAGAGAGTGGGTGATAAAATAACGGATACGAGCTTATTGTACAGCGGACGATTCTACTAAGCTATCAGCCTGTTGAAACACACACATTTTTTTAATGCTCAGAAAACCGACAGCGATAGGAAATTTATACTGAAGAATTGTGATTCGTAGATTTAGAACAACTCAGACAAGAAAGTTCTAGACAGAAACATAAAAGAAAATGTATATTTACTCTCAATGTATCATTTAAAATATCAATTTTTTTCAATTTTTGAAATAATCGATAGCAATAGAAAATTCATACTCAAGAATAGTGTTTTGTAGAATAACTCAGAACAAAAAGTTCTGGATTGGAACAAGAGAGGAAGTGCACGTTTACTTTTGATGGTGAACGCAAAGTTATGGATTTTTTTCGATTTTTGGGAGAACCAGTAACGTTGAATGATTCATAATACAGAATTATGTTTCTCAGGACTAGAACAACTCAGAACAAAAAGTTCTCGACTGGAACAAGAGAGGAAGCGCGCGTTTACTCTTGATGGTGGATGCAAAAGTACGGATTTTTTTCGATTTTTGGGAGAACCAGTAGCGTTGGATGATTCATAATGCAGAACTATGTTTCTCAGGACTAGAACAACTGAGAACAAAAAGTTCTCGACTGGAACAAGAGAGGAAGCGCGCGTTTACTCTTGATGGTGGATGCAAAAGTACGGATTTTTTTCGATTTTTGGGAGAACCAGTAGCGTTGGATGATTCATAATGCAGAACTATGTTTCTCAGGACTAGAACAACTGAAAATATAAAATTCTGCGTTGGGATAAGGAGATTGTACCTTTTTTTTTTGTCGGAGCCTTTGTTTGTTGAAAAACGTTTATTTTTTATTTTTTTCGTTTTCCGTTTGATTTACGAAATTATCCTTTTGGAA
>NW_017296255.1:1619-5031 GCF_001594075.2 Trachymyrmex cornetzi
TTTCTGTTCGTCATATGGAATTGTTCTTTTGGAACAATGTTTAGAACAACTAGAACAATCTGTAGCAAAAAAAAATTGTTTGATATTCCAAAAAAGGAGGGCTAGCAAAGAAAATTCGTTTTTTCCTTTTATTGGAGAACGATTTGGAATAAGATGATATCGTTTTGGAACAATGTAGAACAAACTCAGAACAATCTGGAACAATTGTAAAAATTTTAATTTTCAAAAAAAGGGGAGCTAACTTCACACACATTTACTTCTACTGACACAATCGCACGTACATTCGACCGAATCTAGACCTTTCATGGTTTGTAGCGCGGAAATGGCTCATAGGATCATGATAAGCCCATTGAGACATTTGTTCAGAATGATGAGAACTACAACATATCCAAAAATGAGCCAAATCCGCCGAAAGACATTTTCCCATAAGAATGGTGAGGGGTTCTTTAGAGGCAATATTTAATTGTTTAATTAAATTGAAAGATTATGTTATTACACAAAATCATAAAGCAATATCGATAACACCCATGGGAAATATTACCGATAAACCAAAAATGACTCAAATGATTAAATACATATTTAAAGATTCTCCAATAAAAGTATTTTTGCCCCAGTCTTTACCGAATGAAATCATTGATCCGGATATAAAACGAGACATCCTCAAGGAGTTACATAGTTCAAAAATCGGCGGTCATAAAAGTATTACTAAAACTTTAAAACGTATTCAACAGTATTAGTAGGATATCTATGTATGTTCTGGATCACTTGGTGGCAGGCAGGAGACAGAGACTGGGAGGAAAAGTGGGTGAGGGGGAGCGTGAGCGGTGATGGGGGCGAACCTACGGTCACCAAGTAATCCAGAACATACGACGCTGCAGCTGCCACCCACACACAATACAACGGTCACACATCACCCACTTACCACTCCATGATCCAGAATATACAATGTTTTGTGTTTCGTGTGTCGTCGAGGGGGGTGATCAATGAAAGGTCAAACCAATCACAGCGGGCTCGATTTGTCCCACCACCATCACTCTTCCTCTCCCACTTTTCCCACCCGTCGTCCACTTCTCATTTCATGATCCAGAATGTACAATGTTTTGTGTTTCGAATGTGAGCGAAGGGGGTGGGCGCTGCGGGGGCGAATCAATCAGCAGATTTGATTCGCCTCCCACCACCGTCACTCCCCCTTGTCCACTTTTCCCCCGGTCACCGAAGACGCGTGCTGCACGGTTGAAGCTTACGCAAGACTGCCACTTTTTTACGAAGTCATGGTTGCGACACGATGAGTCACGTTCACTCGCGTTTTTCCCCTCTCCCCACTGTACTTGCATTTCTCCATCGCGTAGACCGTTCTCGTAACATCGCGGGTCGACTGTCGCTGAAAGGTTCTCACTCGAAGAGGTGGGAGGGGTCGACTGTCGCTGGAGACATGCTTGAAAGTTCTCACTCGGAGGGGCGAGCGGGATTGTTTTTCGCTGCGAGACACTCATTGTTACTGCTCATTTCCTCGCATTCTTTCTATTAGTTATCTGAAAAACAAATAAATAATAAAAATTAAAAGATTTATTATTATAATGAAAAGAGAGAGGTATGCAGTATTAATACTTACAGAGTTTTTATATTAATGAAGTGGTGATGTTCCTTTACTCTCTCCATGGTTGCGACATAGTATAGGTAGGAACAGTAGGTCCACTCCGACAAAAATGATGCTAATGGTTGTCCCTCGCGCATGACCGAATCGCACAACCAACAATATGGCAGTCTTATCTTGTATTGTACTCGTTATGCAGTGCAATCAATAATGATTAATAAAATGATCGTGTAAAATGATTTCTAAAAACTGTGCTTTAATTAAAAATAACATTAAATGTTTAATTTATCTTTCTCAAACAACTTATGTAACTTTCAAAACTAAAAAAAAATCTGCTTGTAACCTAATCGGATTCCAGCATGTTAACTAACGACTTGTATTTAGATCGCCTTTATAACGATGTTAGCATATTTAGAATATAAATTATATTAAGTTTATTATAGAATTTCAGATAAAAATACTCATTTATCGATAAAAAGATATGTTATGAATATGGGGTAACGTTTTTTATTAGGACTCTAAATTATTCCGTTTTTCGAAGATACGTGCAAATGTAAAACGTTTATTCGTTTACATTCGTTTATTTTCAAAAAAACGTTTACTTAAAGGTAAACGTTTACACGTTCAATTAGCATATCCGTTTATTAAAGTAACGTTTTTCCGAATATACGTATTTTATTATACATTTAAACGAAACTACATTTACATGTACATATATTTAGCATATCCATCTATGAAAAACATCTTTTCAAATATTTTTATATTCGAAAAACGTTTTTTTATATTCTAATAAATTATCTAATAAATTATTTTTATATTCTAATAAACGGATATGCTAATTATACGTGTAAACGTGTTTTCGTTTAAATGTATAATAGTTAATTACACGTATTAAAGACTAAATATAAGCATATTCAGGCCTATGACGGTCAAAGCTAGATCTTTTTTGCCTAAATAATTCCCAGTGAATTATATACAGGGTGTCCGAAAAGTGTCGAAACGGTCGAGTATCTCGAGAAATACACATCGGATCAGAAATCTGAAAATATACGTATTCAATGTTTTCAAAAAAGCTATCTTTTGACATCTTACATGACCCCCACCCCCATCTGCTGTGGGTGAAAGAGAGGGTAAGTTTAAAATTTTAAATAAGAACAACCATTTTTTATTGCAGATTTCGCTTCTTCAGAAAAAGTTACATAAATGTTACCTATTACAAACATTTTTTGATGACAGATGCCGCTGTAATCAGCGAAATTAAAAAATGAGTCTAAAATGTTTAAAATATCTCAAGAAATACTCAACGGAGCATATTCTCACCCTGGAGGTGGATGGGCGGGTAACTTTTCGATTTTGATTTTTTCTTTTTCTGTCAAACCCATTATGCCCAATTACAACGACAGACAGAATACTGAATAAAAAAGATGGAAATTTTTAAACAAATAGTAAGAAGAAAACGGAAGAAATATTAAACAATTAGTTAGAAGAACTTAAACTGGTATAAATACATACACACATATGCAATATTTAAAAGATAAGTATGTATTTCCAATACAAATTTTGCTTGGAAATATACATACATATGTATGAAAGTTCAAACACAGAAAGTTAATATTTAGGCTGGAATTTTGTGCAAATTGTTAGGCCTTTCTTCCTTGAAGATAATTTCACAGCTGAGAGGTACTTTAATTTATCGAATAACGAGATTATACCGGCAATCCGAAATATTTCTGGTATAGCGTTTGTCTGGTTTCAACAGAATGGAGCTCCGTGTCATTTCGGTTTGATTGTACGCAATCTATTGAACAACATTTTCCC
>NW_017296255.1:5045-6412 GCF_001594075.2 Trachymyrmex cornetzi
CGATTGAGTGGCCACCGAGGTCACCTGATCTAACTCCTCTGGATAATTTTTACTGGGGTTTTTTGAAGAACAAGGTGTACGAAACAAAGCCAACAGACATCGATGAGTTAAAAGAAAGAATAATCCAATGTTCTAATACGATAACTCGAGAAACGCTACAAAAAGTTAATGATAACATCTATGCATGATTGGGATATTGTCAAGTTGCTGAGGGACATCAATTTGAACATCTCATTCAGTAGTTGACATACATATGTATGTACATATTTTTAAAAAATCGAGTAAAGAAAATAAAAAAAAATTAAACTTAAAAAAAACAAAACAAATTAAAAACTTTCTAAAAAAGAAAAAATAAAAAACAAAAAAAAAGATTCTCAAAATCGTCCACCTCCTCGCGGTGAGAATCGGAAAACTTTGAAATATTCAAAGGCAAAGGACGCTACATCAAATTTTGAAAACTTGGTCTGCCATTGTAGGTACGTCAAGTTGAATTTTTGGATTCTGACTTCACATTCGTAATCAGCGATCTCAAAAACCCCCGAGTAACAAGTTTCAATCGAATTCGGGCATACTTTTTGCAAATTTACTCGCCGTAAAATTTCGAAAAATTTTGAGCTTACAGGCGCCATTGTGAACTCAAAATCGAAAAATGAAAATTGTATACAGTACACGCTTTCGAAGTTTAACTATCGGGAACACGTTTCTGATACCTTATTACATACAAATGGACCTTCCGATACTTGTCTACGTTCTTTTCTGCTAATTGTTGTGGGTTGAAATCCATGTCGAAATTCAGCACATCTCGGCGTTAAATGGTTAATACGACTTTTTCTAGGTTAATACGACTTTTTTTGCAGAAGCGAAATCTGTAATAAAACATGGGGGTTTTCTCATTTAAAATTTTAAAGTTACCTACCCTTTCACCCTCAGCAGATGGTAGGTGGGGGGTAGAATTTTTGTGTCAATGGATAGCTTTCTTGACAACATTGAATACGTACATTTTTATTTTTTTGATCCTTCGAGTATTTCTTAAGATATTTTAAACGTTTTAGACTCATTTTATAATTTCGCTGATTACAGCGCCATCTGTCATCAAAAAAATGTTTGTAACAGGTAAAATTTATGTAACTTTTTCTGAAGAAGCGAAATCTGTAATAAAAAATGGGAGTTCCCATTTAAAATTTTAAACTTACCCTTTCTTTCACCCACAGCTGGTCGGGGTGGGGGGTCATGTTAGATGTCAAAAGATAGCTTTTTTGAAAACATTGAATACGTATATATTCAGATTTCTAATCCGATGTGTATTTCTCAAGATATTCGACCGTTTCCACACTTTTCGGACACCCTGTATACATATATATGTATAT
>NW_017296255.1:7735-8762 GCF_001594075.2 Trachymyrmex cornetzi
AATATTTTTGGCGTGGCATCCTCAAATTGTCAGACAGGTGGGAAAAATGTATAGCTAGCGATGGGCAATATCGAATAAAATATTTTTTATCATTTCCATGCAATAAACGTGTATTTTCTATTAAAAAATTCCGGTTTCACATTTACATACATGGTAAGTATATCTCAAATTTCTATATTTTACGAAAGTATAATTGACAAATTACATTATTGAGGTTAATTTTAAATAATTTATAAGTAGGTTATATAGGCCGGTTCTAACCCAGAGCCCACGAGGGGGGTTGAGGGGCAGAGGGTACCCGCGGGGGGGAGACGTCACAGGGCGAGGAGGCTGACGTCACGGGAGGGTATGACGTCACGGGAGGGTATGACGTCACAGGGTGATGATGTGACATCACAGGGAGAGGGAAGGGGATGACGTCATAAATAGTGACGCTACAGAAGAGGGAAAGGTGACGTCACAGGGCGAGGGGGATGACGTCACAGGGGTGGGAGGGGTATGACGTCACAGGTTGAGGGGGATGACATCACAAGGGAGGGAGGCAACGGGAGACGTCATAGGGTGAAGGGGTGGTATCACAGGGGGAGAGGGATGACGTCACATGATGAGGGGGATAACGTCGATAGAGGAGAATTATAGGGTGTGAGAGGATAACGTCGCGAGAAATTCGTGCGGGAAGAGGAGACAATTACGGGGCCCACGGAGACGTGGTATACCGTCATCGCGGCGCATTATCGGATAACGCGGGGTCAGTATCCGCAGGGCGCAGTCCCTCCGGCCGCCGCCGCCGCCGCCGGTCCCCATCGCGCGCTATACTTACCATTTATACTTACCGTCTCTCTCGCTCTTATGCATCTTCTTCTCGAACGCAGCTTCATTTCTCACACGCAAAGATATTTATGTATCATATATATGGTTTATAGTAATAATTCGAAATATTTACCATATTTTAATACCAGTTTTATGTTCTATTTTAATAAGAGCACCGTGATTGATGCTCTCACACGTGATGATACCGTCGAGCGCG
>NW_017296255.1:8902-9167 GCF_001594075.2 Trachymyrmex cornetzi
TCTACAGCGTACACTATCAATTCACATTCAATATATGAATTTTTATCGTAAATTTTACGCAAAATGCTTAAGCATCACACTTGCTATTTATACAGTTTTGGCGTAAATAAGTCACGAAATATTTAAACTTTTGGCTCACACCGTTTGTATATTGTCATAGTTCACGATCAGGGAATGGAAGTAACTCGTTACTTGTAACGAAGTTACAGTTACAAGTTACTTTTTTGGTAACTTTACTAGTAACTGCGTTACTTTTTTTCTTTGG
>NW_017296255.1:11164-11897 GCF_001594075.2 Trachymyrmex cornetzi
CAAACCGCTATCAAATCGCTATCGAACCGCTATCAAACCGCTATCAAACTGCTATCAAACCGCTATCGAACAGATATCGAACGGCAATCGGTCTACTATAAACAGCTACCAGACTGATATTTAACAGCTATAAACAGCTATCAGACTGATATCGAACCGCTATCGGTTCATTTCAATATTTATCTGTTATATTTATTTTAAATATCTACAGGTTAGGGGGGCGAAAATAAAAATTATTAATGTAAGATAACATAGATTTTATTTAAAAATCTTACAATTCTTCCTGGTGTCGCGACCACCAGTTAAATATCTTAAATACATTTTGTAAAACACAATTCTTTGCGTGTTTTCTGCATCGTATAATGTTACAATCATCTAGATTACGCAGCGATTCTACATTTTCGTAATGCGCGTCCAGAGTTTCGACCATGATATCATCAGAGCCGAGTATATCAGCTAACCATCTTCGTTTTTCGTGTCCCTTTACATATACGACAGCTTCATCCTCTTCTAACACAGCTTCCATAATTAAACGCTTCACCATGTTGTACGGGACCATCCCGTCATCCCACCTCAATCCATGGTGATAAGTACTCAACCAGGATGGCATTATTCCTTCTTTTTGCACTATTATCATTGCATGTAGACGTTTTCCAACAGTGGATCTATCAACATTTAACTCTTTTGACAATCTATCGAGCGATAAACATGAATCTTCTTCGAGTAATGCTTG
>NW_017296255.1:12366-14165 GCF_001594075.2 Trachymyrmex cornetzi
GACGTTACCAAACAGTGCAATATCTGTTAATATACAACTGCTTTATTAGCGGAATATAAGAAGTTTTTTCAAGAATGACGATCATTGATATAACTTGATACAAATGCGACGTTGCCAACATTTGCTAATATACAGTTGCTTTGTTAGAGTAATTTAAGATTTTTTTTCAAGAAACATTAATGTAATTCAAGATTTTTATATATCAGTGAACACCGATATGGGGCTTGTTGGACCAATATCTCATAAGTAATCTTATAACCTCAACTGCTTAAATGAAATCTGTCTTTATCAATATTTTTTTATCCTGTGTTAACGATTAAACATATTTTATGTTTAATTAATATTATTAATTAATAGCGTACTGATAGCTGTTTATAGCTCTTAAATATCAGTCCGATAGCTGTTTACAGCGTACCGATGGCTGTTTATAGTGGTTTGATAGCAGTTCGGTATCGATTCGATATATCATTATGCGCGCTATTTTTATTAATGATATCAAACATCTCATGCTCTTGAAAAAATCTTAAATTACGCTAACGAAGTAGCTATACTTTGATGAAATTGCAAATGTTGTATTTTTTTGCAGGTGTTGTATCAAATTACATTGATGATGTCACCGCAAAACATGTTGTAACATGTTGATTATCCTTGAAAAAATGTCTTACATTACGTTGACAAAGCAGTTATGTATTTGCAAATTTGCATTTTTTTCACTGTATTAGATTACATTGATGTCATCACCGGATACGGTTAAAATCTTTTATTGTAAGGGGTGCACTTTTGCACGTGTTAAATGATGATGTCATCGCGAAACATATTGCAACATGTTGAATGTCCTTGAAAAAATTCTTGCATTACGCTGACGTTGCATTGGAACTTGCAAATTTGCAGACGCTGCAATTTGCAATATCAGATTACATTGATGTCATCACCAGATGTGTTTAAAAAATCTTTTGTTACAAAATTGTTGGAGGGGATAAGATTTAAATAGAGAATGGTACAACGATACTGCATCAGTCGTCCCGGCAGATTCGTTTTGCAGTGGTCTCCAGTGCTATGGATTCTTCTTACGTTCAACATGAACCGCGCAAGTAAGTATTTCAATTGTATTTGTGAAAAATTTTTCTCTATATATTACTCATTCGTTTGTTCTTCTTCATTACAGCGCGTCTTCTCGTACAATTTTGAGAAGAATATTCGCATTGACACCGACAGCGTACAAGTTTCTAGAGATTGGGGGATCGCTGTGGGACCTATTTCCTACGTGGAAATTATCATTGGCGACACCCGAGGCAACCGCATCGTCCTGCCACAAGTTACGTGGACGGCATTTGTCAAAAAACGGGCGTCTATCGAGCAATTGATGCAGTCGCCTACTCCATCATCATCATTAGTGATTCAGGGGCTTCAAATAGAACTTGTGAAAATACATGATGTGGACAACGTGAAATTATCTTTGTGTAATAAGTGTTTATACATGAAACCGCGCGTCAACTGTACTTTTCATGCTCGAACTCGAGCAATGTGTAGAACACGTATATTGTGAACAGGGAATGGAAAGTTACTTTTTAAAAGAAAAGTTTAAATATTTCGTGACTTATTTACGCCAAAACTGTATAAATAGCAAGTGTAATGCTTAAGCATCTTGCGTAAAATTTACGCATTATAAAAATTCATATATTTAATGTGAATTGATAGTGTACGCTGTAGATAATATTGTATATAATGCCTTACATGAAGAATAAATGCATATATAAACTGTATATCCCAAAGTTTGCAATTAATTGTTCCTTCCTTCC
>NW_017296255.1:14215-14453 GCF_001594075.2 Trachymyrmex cornetzi
TCGCGCTCGACGGTATCATCACGTGTGAGAGCATCAATCACGGTGCTCTTATTAAAATAGAACATAAAACTGGTATTAAACTATGGTAAATATTTCGAATTATTACTATAAACCATATATATAATACATAAATATCTTTGCGTGTGAGAAATGAAGCTGCGTTCGAGAAGAAGATGCTTAAGAGCGAGAGAGACTGTAAGTATAAATGGTAAGTATAGCGCGCGATGGGGACCGGCGG
>NW_017296255.1:14679-19424 GCF_001594075.2 Trachymyrmex cornetzi
CACCATCCCCTCACCCTGTGGCGTCACCATTTATAACGTCACCCCCTCCCCCTGTGGCTCCATCCCCTCACCGTGTGACGTCACCCTCCCCCTTGTGACGTCACTATTTATGATGTCATCCCCCTCCCACCCCTGTGACATCAACCCTCCCTCCCCTGTGACGTCACTATTTATGACGTCATCCCTCTCCCTCCCTCCCTCTGTAACGTCATCCCTCTCTCCCTGTGACTTCACCCCTCCCTCTTCTGTAACGTCACTATTTATGACGTCATCCCCCTCCCTTACCCTGTGACGTCATACCCCTCCCCTCCCCTCCGTGACGTCAGCCCCCTGTAACGTCATACCCCTCCCTAGCCCCCGTGACGACAGCCCCTTCACCCTATGACGTCACCCCCTCCGCTGGTACCCCCCTGCCCCTCACCTCCCCTCGTTGCCCCTTGGTTAGAACCGGCCTATATATCGTACTTTTATACTTATTTAATGTTTTATAAGTATTTATGTTATACTGTAAATAATTATTTTATAAATATGTTAGGTTCTCATTTAAGAGAGAAGAAATTTTTAAGAGATGGATGGACAAGATAATTTTAAGCCTGTAAAACACAGTGTGATCTGTAGTGATCATTTCACTCCAAATGATTATGAGATAAGACCAGGTGCATACAAACCGAGATTAAAAGAATGTGCAATTCCACTTCGCTGTAACAATAATGAAAACATTTCTGTAGAAATTTCAGAGAATTTGCCAGAAATGATAGAAAATAATTCAAATATTGAACATTCGCAAAAGGTACATTTGTTATTATATGTACATATATATTCAAATAAAATGTTATTAATATTTTTCAGAATAAACCTACAAAGAAACGCAGCAAATCAGTTGATACAAATGAAGATGTATCATTTTTAAATAAAAAATGCATCAAGCGTAAAGAATTGAAATAGAAGGAATTAAAACTCCGAGAGTTGATGCTTATTCGCCAAGAAAGAAAAAAATGCAAAAAATGATAAAAGTTTTACAACAAAAAGTACGACGTCAAAGAAAGAAAATACAAAATCTCACAGATTTGCTTAAGAAATTAACGTAAGATTTAAATAATTTTTCAATGTAACTACGTTTATTGTCAAAATTACAGAATTATTTTATTTATATAATAATTAATATATTTATATAATAATTATTACATTTGTAGTAGTAGGATGGCAAAAAAGTTTTAATATTCCAAAAAATTCTTTTATTATTTTTACTGAAAAGTTTTAGTATTCCAAAAAATTCTTTTATTACAATATTTTTACTGCAGTCTGTTGCTATGTTTTTTTTATTGTATATAATATTATGTCAGCAGTCTATATTGTCACGGTGTCATTTATAATAATTTAAATTTTCGTATTTCTTACATATAGAGATAAGAAGTTACTTGAAAGCAATGCATTAGAATTGATTAATCATCAGTTTGGTGGAATAACTGTAGCTTTATTTGAGAGCGAATGGAAAAATCACAACCATGCAAATACCGGAGTCCGATATTCAAAAGAACTGAAGAACTTTGCATTAACTTTGTATTACTATTCTCCAAAGGCTTATAATTATTGCAGGTCTTTATGATCATTCTATTACTGTAATATTGTAAATAAATAATCATATTTCATTAAAGTTTAATGGCAATTAAACCATTGGATAGAAAAATAGACTATCATAGTTAATTGCTTACATTAAATCGATTTTTTATTCTGTTACTAATGCAGATAGCCTCTTATTTTTCACAGTGGTTTCAAATTATACTTAAAATAATACTATACATTAATTAACGTCTAGTACTTTTTTGTATCATTGATAGTGATTTGATATACATCGAATTTCTGTATTATATAATTACATAAAAATTAAAAAAAACATTTTTTTAATGAACATCCTAATTTTTAGGTCTATATTACATTTACCAAATCCTAGCAGTATTCGAAATTGAACGATGTCGGTTAATGCGAAACCTGGTTTTTTAACTGAAATTTTTAATGCTATAGCAAAGTTTCCTGGTTCATATAAAAACTGTAATTTAGTGTTAGACTCAATGGCTATACGTAAAGAATTGTTGTGGGATTCTTCTTCTCGTACATTTGTTTGTACTTGCGATTATGGTAACGGTTTAACACTTGAAGATCCTGATGTACTCGCAACGGATTTGCTTATATTTTTACTAGTTGAACTCGGCGGCAAATGGAAATGGCCAATAGCCTATTTTTTAGTAAATAAATCAGCAAATGCAAATATTCAATCTGAATTAATCAAAACAGCATTAATTAAATGTAGTTCAGTAGGAGTTAAAACTTGGAGCGTGACATGCGATGGCGCAGTTGTGAATTATTCAACATTAAATATGTTAGATACCGATCTTCATAAAAAAACATTATGATAATATGAAACCTACTTTTAAACATCCTAGTTCTGATTGCAAAGTGTATTTCGTTCCTGATGCATGTCACAATGTTAAACTTGCACGAAATGCAATGTCTGACCGCAAAGTACTTTGTAGTCCTACGGGGTACATACGCTTTGAGTATATTGAAAAATTAAATATTTTACAACAAAATATGTCATTAAAAATTGCGAATAAAATAGGATCAGCTCATATTGAATGGAAAAAAAATGCAATGAAAATTAAACTCGCTGCTCAAACACTTAGTTCATGCGTTGCAGATGGAATTTTTACAATCTTCAAATATCGAAGGGTTTTCCGATTGTACAGAAACCATTAAATTTATAAGAATTATTGATCGTTTATTTGACTTTTTAAATTCTCCGTTTGGAAAAAGATATAAAAAACCATTGTATCTAGATAATATTCCATATTTAGAACCTATTATGGTGGATAATATTAATTATCTTTTTTCTCTGCGATTATTAGATGGTACGCCGCTTTATCTTAGTGCCTGAAAAACATTTGTTATTGGATTTGCTGCTGCTGTAAAATCAGTTTTATCTATTGCTAAACAAATTCTTTCGGACAGCACTTCTAGTTTCAAGTATTTATTAACATATAATTTCTCACAAGATCATCTTGAAATACTTTTTTCAAAATTCAGAAAATTTAATGCTTGGAATAATAAAATGTGCAACAAATACAGAGCATTACGAAAAAGATGCTGTTAAAAAATTCAATTACAGCATCATCTGCTGGTAATTGTTTAGATTTAAGTAGTGATTCTCTAAGCTCTGTATTTGAATTGAAATGGACAAGACGTAGATCACACCACTTAATACTACTGAATATAACGATGATAATACAGAATTACAACAAAAATAATATTGAACATAATAATGATAGTACTGAATATAACGATGATAACATTAACTTCTATAATATTGTACAAGATATTCTCAACATGCGCAATTATGGTACTTTACATGTTAATTCAGCTGTAACTAATATTCAAGATAACGTTTTATATTATATTTGCGGATTTATCGTGAGAAAGTTATTTCAAAACATAACATGTGAAACTTGCGCGGAATCACTCTTACGAAACGAAGACAATAAAAATGTAAACTACGGTGCTTTAACAAATTCAAAAAATCGAGGTGGTTTATTTCTTGTATCAGATTCTGTTTACAAAATCGTAAAAGCAACGGAACATGAATTTACCGTGCATGGACTTATGCCAAACAAAATGCCACATAAAAAGCTTTTTAAAAATATCATTTATAAAATAAAAAATCAGTTTGCGTTAAATTATAAAATTTTTTCGCATAGTGATAAATGTATGCAAGCTGAAAGTATTATGGAGCCTCCTCACAGAATAAAATTGATAGTAGCTGTAGCTGAAAAGTATTTGAACATAAGATGTTTTTCATATCAAAAATTTTACACTAAGGAAATAGCTAATCCCATTAGTAAAAGGCACAGATTGAATAAAACGGTATTATTTAGTCATATGTAGCTTAGTTGCACAAAAATTTGAAACTATTAACTAATTTTGTTTTAAATTGATATAAGTAGAGTTTTTTAATTTTTTTTTGTTGAAAGAAATACTATATTGAAATTAATTTCGTATTTAAAAATTAGTTTTATATTGAAACATAATTCCTTATGTTCTAAATAGACAGTACTCCTATATATAATTTAATATATTCAACTGCATATTAAACAAGGTATTTTGTGTAGATAAATATCAAATTTCTATTTATGTTTCTGTTGAATTTTTAATGTTTAAATTTTATATAAAATAATGGATATTATTTCAATAAAAGTTTATAGTTTATTAAAACGTTCTAAAACATTTTTATGTCTAATTAACTGAAAATATTATTATAACATTCTATATACTTCTTATATTAAATTGTAAACATTATGTTTAATCACTTTCCGTTTGATCGTAATCACTCACTACAGTCGGAGTTTTTCTATTGTTCAAGCACTGTGAGTAGCTGTTTGTTAATCGCAACATGGTCAACGAGTGCCACTCATTGTATTACTATAATTATTATTATTAACATATTATACATGATATGTGATGCACACAGTGCACTGTTGTGATTTAATTTAATATTTAATTTATATTTTCAAACTAATTTCAAACGTAAATACATTGTTTTTCTATCTTTATACGAGTCTGGCTACATTCTCTTTCAAATAATCTTCTCCCTTAAAGAAATATTTCTTTAATATATGATTTTTATACTTTTACATATAAATATTTACATTTAACCTTTGTTTTAATTGTTAGTATAAGAATAAAAATTTAATTCA
>NW_017296255.1:19436-20058 GCF_001594075.2 Trachymyrmex cornetzi
CAAATAATACACTTATAAAGAATGAAACTTCTTTATTCACTAAACGCGCTTACACTTTTCGACTCACTTTTGAGCCTTCCTCAGAGCAAACACACACTAACATATATAAAGTAAAAGTTACCCTGTCATGGTGAGCTCCCCTACATTGAGAATTTCAATGCCAGAATTAAATAAAAAGAAAGAAAAAAAATGAAAAAGAAGGGAAATATTAAAAATGTCAAAAATTAAAGAATATAGAAACTAATTTATCAAAAAACTTTAATAATATAATTAATTATCCCGAAAATAGGGACCCTCACCACAATTACAAAGTAACGTATCGCAAACATTATCATGAATAATTCAAGAACCGGTTCCTGATATGTTGGCCAGTCGGTATCAGACACAGTGAGTCACTTTTTTGTTATTAACTAATACTAATGAAAATTGTAAAGTGATAAAAAATCTCGTCAGAAGGACTTATTACTTTGTACGAGCGACACCGACTGACAAGACGTGACAATAACTCGAGCTTTTCTAGTTTATCTATAATCGGGTAGTGTTTCATCAAGACAAGATTTCTTGTCTTGAAGAGCATTTCTTGTCTTGTCTTGATTTTCGAGACAAGAATTTTCGTTCTTCT
>NW_017296255.1:20266-20744 GCF_001594075.2 Trachymyrmex cornetzi
GTAGCCACTGACATCTATTGTATGGGCCACGGCCTAAATGCACGGTGTAAACCAAGAAGACTAGAACCATGATACAAGAACAAGGGTATGCTTATGCGCATATAGGTACCACGTGACATTCAACCAACATATGTCACGTTTCGAAGGAGAGAAAGAGAGGGGTTGTGTATACATATAAACTTCTCTCTTTCTCTCTTTTACGAATGTGACGTAAGCTTGTTGAGACGCGCAGTGGGTTTCCACGGGATGAGCATACCCTTGTCTTTATACCATGACTAGAACCAGGAGAGTCAACTCGGTGTAAAAGTGGTAGTGGGGGTGAGGCAAAAAGGGGCGACGGATGACTTCCCCCACTCTTGCGCTTCATTAGTCCTCTCTGTCTCTCTATATAATCGTCGCTCTGTCGCTCTATAATCGTCGCTCTGTCGCTCTATAATCGTCGCTCTGTCGCTCTTATATCGAACTTTCACACAATGCG
>NW_017296255.1:21149-21680 GCF_001594075.2 Trachymyrmex cornetzi
TGATTGGCTAATTCTTACGGTACGTCTTATGGTTATTGTTACGGAAGGTGTATGCGGCAGCCCTAAATGCAGGGTGTAAACGTAGCCTTTCACTACGTCGTGTGGTCGCGTCGTAAGCGTTCTGCCCAAAGATGCCAATTCGAGGATGGTTTACGACATCGCGATCAACGCCATCAGTCGGCGGTCTAGTGCGACCAGTAGCTACACATCTAAGCATGAGTCGTATATGTGTCACATAAATTTTTTATTTTTAAAAGAAGAGGATCGCGATCAAAGAAATTACTGGAAGAAAGAGCTTACGCAGTATTATGCAATTCCTCGAGTTGACGAAAACATCGACATTTTGGATTGGTGGTAAATTCATGAAAAATCTTTCCCAAACCTCTCAAGGATGGCCAAAGATTTTTTAGCCACAATGACAACATCGGTTCCAGCGGCGAAGAGACTGAATTCGAAAGCTTCTCTGATAATAAGAAAACATAGGAATAAATTGAATTGCCGAGTCGGCTCATAGCTTACTATGTTTAAATT
>NW_017296255.1:22891-24604 GCF_001594075.2 Trachymyrmex cornetzi
TATTATTCTATTTATTATTATTATAATTACTATATATTATAATAAATACAATTGGAAATGTTGAAACCTAACTTATGCAAAACTTTTCGAATCAGAAATAAAATATTAAAACATTAAAATAATAAAATATTAAAAATAAAAACGGTTACTGAAATTCAAGAAATTTCTTGATTTCTTGTCAAGAAATCTTGGTCTTGATAACAATTTCTTGTCTTGACTTGAAATCAATTTTCATTTTCTTATCTTGGTCTTGTCTTGATTCAAGCCAAGATCAAGACAAGATGTCTTGAATTTCTTGATCTTGATGAAACACTAATCGGGAGGTACGCTTTCAGAAGTCCCTCCATATCCGTCTGCAGGTTGAGTCCATGCGTTTGTCTTCTGATGAATATCATCTCCGAAATCAGTCTCTTCCTGTAGTGAGGTTCCTCGTCCAATATTCCAACGCTGTCCCAGTCAAAATCGTGTCCCTCTTATAACCAATGTTCCGTTATAACATTGCGAGCAGACGTGTTCCATCGGATGTGGTTCTTATGTTCCGTGATTCTTGACATCAGTTGTCTACACGTCTGTCCCACATAACTCGCGTCGCAGCTCTTGCACGAAATCTTATAAACAACCTTCGAATTCTTATCACGCAGTAAAAGGTCCTTATGCACCCTGATAAATTCTCGCAATTTATTAACACTATAAAATGATACCCTCATATGCTCGCTATTCAATCTATTAAACTTCTCAGTAATACCACGAACGAAAGCAACAGTGAAGGCTGTACTACATCAACGCTATTATCACTAACAACCCTCTTCCTATTACTAGCCATAATAATATTCTTCAAACGGTTGTTAATATTCTCAAATATAAAACTCAAAGGATAATTATTCTCTAACAATACTTTAATTACAAAACACAAATTATCAAAACGGAATTTAGGATTCGAAAGCAAAATCACCCTATCAACTAATCCCGCGATTGTACCTATTTTTTACGAAACCGCGTGCTGTGACCAAAAGTTCAAATATCTACCCGAAAAGGTTGGCTTGTGGTATCAATCAAACTCTATCAACTCATTATCCCTCATCACTGTAACATCCAAAAAATTTAACCTATCACCCCCCACCTCCATAGTAAACTGAAGCCTAGGATGCTGAGAATTAAAGACATCAAGAATGGAACTAACCGAAAAAACAGGCGCTGAAATGATTATATCATCAACATACCTATAGTAAAGAGGCAACGAAAATTGAATCAAAGACAAAGCTCTACTCTCCAATTTACGCATAACTAAATCCGCAATGACGGGAGACAACGAGGAGCCCATAGGAGTACCATAATTCTGTTTATAAATAACACTATCAAACACAAAGAAAGTAGAATCTAAAATAAACTGAACCGCTTTGATGAATTCCTCCTTCGATAAACAACAATCCCTAGAAATAAATCGCCAATAGTCTTGGATACAGTCCATCGCATAGTCAATGGGAACGTTAGTAAAGAGGCTAACAGCATCCAGTGACATTAACTGAAATTATCACTCAACCGCCTACCATCAAGTTCCTTAACGAGTTTAAAACTGTTATCGATATGACGGGGTGATCCCGATTGATTACGGCTCGATTGGACACCACCAATCACAGCGACCAGTGCTTAGGAGCTTTGTAGTCTCAAGCGCTGTGAGTGGTTCGTGTCCAATTGAGCCATGTCCAACTGGGT
>NW_017296255.1:24826-29943 GCF_001594075.2 Trachymyrmex cornetzi
TTTCATTTACCTTGGAAATGTACATTTGTCTATCCAATGCTACCGTCACATTCCCCTTATCCGCGCGACTAAAAATCACCCTATCGTTCATATTCCTTAAAAAAATATAGTATCGTTCACTAACTTTAACAAACTTCTATCTACTTCCGTGCAATGTAAAGCTGGCCGCACACGATGCATGATTTCCTCCATAATGGGCTTACATGCTGCTGTGCCTGCTCTGCATCCTAAACATCTTGGTGCATTGAGCGAAGTATACTCGTACTACCATCCTTGATTTCTGTGTTTGATATGGTGCATTATTTCATGCTCGTTTTCTTGCACACGCGAATCAAAACGTTAAGAATCACTTACGTGATTGATTGATGTCAAGTGTATGTGAGATGTATAGGTTAGAGCCACCACGGTTGCCACCTTCGTGTGATGACGTTTATGCAGCGAGCCGAGTAAAGTAACATGCATTGATCAGTATGCAAGAGAGTAAGCATGAAAATCATGCATCGTGTGCGGCCAGCTTAAGGAACAAGAAGCTAAGTTATTTAACACAGGAAGTGAGTGGTTCGAGATCGAAATCCGCTCATCTATAGGCAATTTATACATATTACTTTCAATACACTTAATGTACGTATAATAAGATCGCCTGTTAAATTTAATCTATTGTTAAAAGGTAAGGCAAAGTTCTCTCCCAATTGCAAAAAGTTCTGTATATTAGAAGGTATGGAAACGGTTGACAGATTCACGAACCAGCCATTCCTTTGTGAGGTAAATGAATTATCTATATATATATATATGGATCATTCTCTTTGTCAACGGGAGACCCCTATGCTCCCAAAATTGGGTTTGACGTAGAGGGTTCCACGACGGCTTAAAATTTAGGTATTTATGTCTATTTTTAAATGCAAAGTGGCAAACTTCAAAATTCAAAATGGCGGATCCAATATGGCGGACAATGAACTCATAATTACATAAATTCATTCTCAATTTTATTAAAACTTGTTACTTGGGGATTTTTGGGGTCGCTGAATACGAATCCGGTGTCAGATTTCCAAAATTCAAAATGGCGGATCCAATATAGCGGACAAATTCAAAATTTCTCAAAAAAAGGACAAATTCGCTGGAAACTTGTTACTCGGGAGTTAATTGGGTCGCTGAATAAGAATCTGACATCAGATTTTCAAAATTCAAAATGGCGGAACCAATATGGCTAACAATTCTTCGTAACAGTTCCTAAATCACATGAAACTTGTTACTCGGGAGTTTTTAGGATCGTTAAACATAAATGTGACATAAGATTCTTTAAATTTAAACAAAAGCTGTTCAAAACAATAAATAAGATTATTTGTTGTTGGTTAGACTATATAGTCTTATCTTACCTTTGTTGGTTTGAATTTAGATTAGTTTCCGAAGATTGTTAGCCCTATTGGGTCCGCCATTTTGAATTTTGAAAATTTGATGTCATATTCGTGTTCAGCGACCCCAAAAATCCCCAAGTAACAAGTTTCAAATGAATTCGATAAAATTTTTTCAATAATATGCCATATTGGATCCGCCATTGTAAATTTTGGAAATCTGACATCGGATTCGTATTCAGCGACCCCGAAAACCCCCAAGTAACACGTTTTAATAAAATTGAGAATGAATTTATGTAATTTTGAGTACATTGTCCGCCATATTGGATCCGCCATTTTGAAGTTTGAAGTTTGCCACTTTGCATTTAAAAATAAACATAAATACCTAAATTTTAAGCCGTCGTGGAACCCTCTACGTCAAACCAAATTTTGGGGGCATAGGGGTCTCCCGTTGACAAAAAATGCCTCATATATATACGAGGGTCGTCTGAAAAATTTTGAGCCTCATCATGAAGATGGCGTTACTCGTCAAAGCCATTCTGGTATTATAATCGTGATACTTACCAAAGATATCTGTGACAATTGTGGCCACTTTGGATGTTCAGTTCTTGTTTGACAATCATTTGTGTCGTCATTTTGTAAAAATGGAAAAAATTGAATATTGTGCTATAATTAAATTCTTGCATTTGAAAGGCAATACGTCCACGCAAATTAAAGCCGAGTTGGACGCTGTTTACGGAGACTCTGCCCCATCATTTGCCACCGTGAAAAGATGGGTAGCTGAATTTAAACGTGATCGTGATTAGCTGATGAGCGTTCAGGACGGCCAACAACCACCGATAACATCGAAGAAATTCATCAAATGATAATGGACAACCGTCGAATTAAGATTAGGGAGATAGCAGAGGCTGTTGGCATATCAAAAGAACGTGTTTGTCATATATTGACTGAAGAATTAGGAATGCGTAAGTTAACCGCGCGTTGGGTGCCGCGCTTCCTCACTTTGGATCAAAAACGCATTCGAATGAACATTTCTAAGGCCCTGTTGGAGCGGTTTAAGCGAAACGAGTCGGATTTTTTGCTTTGATTAATAATGGTTGATGAAACTTGGGTCCACCACTTCACTCCTGAAACGAAAGAACAATCAAAACAGTGGACTGCGAAGGGTGAACCTGCCGAAGAAAGCGAAGACGGTTTTATCGGCGGGAAAGGTGATAGCGACTGTTTTTTGGGACAGTCATGAAATTGTGTTGATCGACTATCTTGAAAAAGGTAAAACAATAACAGGGACATACTACGCATCATTGCTTGACAAGCTGAAGGCAGAAATTGAGAAAAAACGACCGCATTTGAAGAAGAAGAAAGTGCTGTTCGATCAAGATAACGCACCGTCTCACACTTCGGCGGTCGCTATGGCAAAAATTCTCGAATTGCGGTTCGAATTAATTGACCATCCACCGTATTCACCAGATCTGGCCACCAGCGACTTTTTTCTGTTTCCTAGACTCAAAGTTCGGCTCGGAGGACAGAAATTTTCATCGAACGAGGAGGTCATCGCATCCGTAGACGCCTATTTTGCAAAGCGAGATGCTCGGTATTATTTGAATGGATTAAAGGTGTGGGAGCATCGCTGGAAAAAATGTATCGACTTAAAAGGAGACTATGTGGAAAAATAAAATTGAATTTGACCGAAAAATTACTTGTTTCTATGTTAGGCTTAAAACTTTTCAGACGACCCTCGTATTTTTGAAAAACCGGCTTTAACTGTGCATCGCATTACAATATTTTTCAACGAGTTATTCAACAATGAAGTAAACACGATTTCTTTTACTCAATGTTGAATAACTTTTCAATGTACTAAACGCGAAAACTTATCACTTCTTTTGTTAATACTGATTTTAGGATTACGTATGTGAATATAAGATTTTATTTGTTACTTCCACAAATTCATTGTACAATAACAGTGCGCGACATTTTTTCGACTTAACTATATAGACATTTTTCTTTGGGGGCATTTAAAAAATTATATTTATCGGGAGCCAGTACGTAATTGGGAGGACCATGGTGGAAGGGATACCATAGTGTGTACAGTTTGTAAGCATTTCATTTTGAATCTCCGACCTCTCTCAATGAATGTCGATAAAAGCCTAAGGGCTGCCACTGTGAAACGCTAATCATGGGGCGATATTCATAGTTCGTTTTTATTTTAAAACTGACTTAAATAATGTCTTAAGATGCTAATACAGTCCTCGGATTGACTTATGACATCTTAAGATTGTACTCAAGACAGTCTTAAAAGCAAGAATCGACTATGAATACCGACTTGTTTCACGTCGTGAAATTGGTACTGAACTTTCCTTGTTTAATACACTTTATGTGTCTCTTTCTATAGAAAGAGAACCTAAGTAACATTATCATGTGTATCAAACAAGGAAAAAAGCTTTGGCTCTTAGCGACATCCACAGACAGACAGGTCAAAGATTCAGAGAGAGACAGTTGCAAATTGTACACACAATGTTATCCCTTCCACCATGGGAAGAACTTACTAAATCGCATGATTGAAGGAGTTGTAAACGTATCACCCGATATGATAATTAATGCGCAACGAAGCTTATTGAAACGCGCAAGATTGTGCATAGACGTAAGTGGAGTACAATTCGAACATTTATTATAATTTCATAATTCATTTTGTAAATTAATTGTTCTGTATTAATTAATAATTTATTAATTGTTCTTTATTAATTGTAAATTTATTGCTCATAATTAATAATTTTATAATATTTATGCATACATAAGTTCCTAGTTTCTCTGGATTCTTTTAATAAAATGTTAAAAGTGTATTTGATGAGTTTTAATTGAATATTAACAATACCACATAATTCTATATAAAAAGTTACTAGTTTGTGCTAATAAAAATATGAAATTGATAGTAAATTGCTCAAAGATCTGTTACCTGACAGCTTGCGTTCTGCGTATCGTGTAAAGTTATTGTGGAAATAATAGATAAAATCTTATATATTCACATACACGGAGAGAATTTTTTCTTAGAATTTATCTTGAAAATATGACAGTTGTGGGACAACATTGTATTTCGAACAATTTTAATATAAATCTCTCTCATTCATTAATAAAACTACAATAAAGTATAATATAAAATAAGTTCGATAAATTTTACTAAAGTGCATGGTAAAAATCTTTAAAATATTGTATTGTAATTTGTACCACAATCATCATATTTTCAGGGTAAATTTTAAAAGAAAATTCTCTCCGTGTACGTAATTCCAAAATCAATATTAACAAAAGAAGTGATAAGTTATCGCGTTTAGTAGGGGAGACCGGGGCTGGTTGTCGTACGGGGTTGATTGTCAAAATGCTTATAATTCAAACAAGACACGGCAGAAAAATCTCTTTTTTTGACTATAGATGCTGATATAATATTAATTTGTTGCGTAAAATGGTTTGTACTACAAGCATTGTATATATTATTTATAGCGATTTTTGAGAAAATAAAGTTGGTAAGTAAATTTTTATAATCACCTATTTTGTTGTCTGACAAGTCTTTGGCATTATTAATCGTAATATTCCTGTATTTATAGAAAATGACATATCTTATAAGATCTTTGCTACAATTAAGTAATCATTATTCTGACTAAGTTTGTGAATACAATCTCTTTTATTAAAAATGGCTATGTGGGGTAGATTGAACAAAATGAGACGAGGTTAGGTGACAATTAATTTTAATATCTTTAGAGGACACATTTTCAGAGA
>NW_017296255.1:30088-43858 GCF_001594075.2 Trachymyrmex cornetzi
TATTATTTCTCAAAATATAGAACTGATATTAAAATAAAAATTGTGTTTTTTATGTGTTGTCCATAACAAATATGCTACTGCCAATCCTAGAACGTGTAACAATCAACCTAGAACGCGGGGTTAATTGTCATATTTTCGCAGCATTATTTAAAATTAAATAACTTATTTTTATGATATGATGAATTCACAAGTAATATTTTTTTTAATACCTAAAGGATGTAGGTATATTGTAACGTATATAATATTTAAAAATGAGGCATCCACTTTTTTCTAAAAATCAATATTCAAAAATTGTAACAATCGGCCCCGGTCTCCCCTACTTTGCGTTGTGCTGCTCCTGAGCGTGCCAACTTTAGACAATATAATTCGTTAATTTTAAACGCTTATAGTTCAAAAGTCATTACTAGTGTACCCGATGAATACAAAAATTTGTAATTGAGCTCCAAATTATGTTTATACAAAATTTTCATATAAAGAAAATGTAATCATTCAAAATTTTGGGTTTAAAAATAATATTTATTCACAAAAAACCATGAATATTTAACGAGTATTCGTATTCATTCAAACAAAATGTAAACTGAAAAAGAAAGCTCTAATAAGCAATCGTTACTCCTTAACTATAACCAGCACTGTGATGACTTTAAGTAAACAAAAATTAATTTGATTTATTTTTGTCATTGTATAATATTCAGATTTTATGAAGAAAACTTAGAAATTTTGAAAAATATTTTAGAAAGCAATACATTTTTTATTTATAAATATCTATATTTGATAGAGCGCCATACATATTCCAATATAATTCCAGTTGCATCATAGTAATGTTATAAACATTTTATAAGATATCTTGGGCAGGTCCTTCATTATGGTCTGTGGCCATTAAATTCCGAGATATATTATTTATTCCCAATAAAAATGTCTTTTTGTTTAACTTATGGGTTGAACAAGGACGCATTTTGTATAAAATCGTATAGATCGCGAAATAAGCACACGGTGTAATCGTAGCTATTGATTTTATAGATTTGTTTTTTCTTGCAGGCTTGCAAGCTTTGTGCGGATAATACAGAGTAAAAGCGAATACGAAACAAAAATATTCGTAATCATATTTAAAAAATATTCATTCAAATGGAATGAAAAAGTATTTATTCGTTTCTTGACGAATAAAAAATAAGTGTATTCGAATGAGTATTTTTATTCATTTTTTATTTATTTATTCTAATATTAGGTGTATTCACCGGACACACTAGTCATTACAGCCTCAATATTTTGATATTCGAATTTTCGTCTCAAAATGATCTCAGGGATCTCCCCTTAAGCGTTGTTCGTCTCTTTCCTGGACACCATTTATGTACAGGGTGTTCGATAAGTAATGATAAAACTTTCGCATAGGGATAAAGCGGACAAAACTGAGTTGAAAAGTCCTGTATCATTTTATAATTTTCACAATAGTTAACAAGATATAACTTAGGGTAACTCCGGTATATGTACGCCGCACTTATCAAAAACTTAATTTATTAAGTATTATTTACTATGTTTATAGTAAACGAACTATATCAATAAAAACTTTGTACTGTCTACTACTATGAAAAAAATATTAGAAATATTAGAATATTCGAAATACTTTTTTTATATTAAAAAATGAACTTTTTGAAACCCTTACATTTTTGCCGTATATCCCACAGGGATGGGATATATGGCTACTCATGGAGCAGAGGGAGGATATGTACGGCTCATGACAAATTTACAAATAATGCACATAAATAAGATGTATGATGACACAATAACTTACAAAATGTGTTTATAAAGTTTTATTAAGGAATAAGAATGGTAAATATGTATATGAAGTAATAAATAATAATTATAATCTTTCTACATATATTACAAATGTTATTACATGAGGTACATATTTCGTATAATGCGTTTATTACATTTAGTGCACTAAATTCAATCTGCGCACTTTGTATGCTTTGGGCATAAATCCCGCTCGCTAAAAATGTCGTAAATCCCAAATAGGTGGGATATACAAGACAACAAACTAAACAAAGAATACGAAAGCAAAGCACTTGTATTTTTCTACACAACGTGCTTTACTATTCCGCTACACGTATCACAAAATAATCACTAAGTCTTTTACACGCCCTATAGTAATCATTTTATGTAGATTATAATTTATGATGGCGATACCTATTACAGTGACAAATCGATTTAATTCACAATAATTTCATTAATATTAACAGTAAGAAGCTGAATACATAAGTACAGTAAGAACTGAAATCATAACACAATACTAATATAATATAACATAAAGACATGTAACAGAGTAGTTGCAGGAAAATTACCACCACTCCTTCTATTTTTTCTGACTTCTGCGGTGTAAATCTCAACGCGGCGTATTTGCCGGAGTTACCCTACTAAAATCGCCGAATATTGGTTTTCAATAATTTTTTTCTCAAATAGTATTAACTTTACAGAAAAACTGCAAGACACAAAAATTGTTTTGTTTCTTCTCATAGAACTCGAAGAATTCTTTCAGAATTTTTTATCAACTTTTTAGTACTGCATTTTCTTATTGGGAATTATTTTTTCCAACATGAGAAAATACGGTATTATAAAATTCTGAAAAAATTTTGGAAAATTCTCTGAGCTTTATGAGAAAAAACAATTTTGTATCTCGCTGTTTTTCTGTAAAGTTGATAATATTTGAGTAAAAGTTATTGAATACCAATTTTTCAGCGATATTTAATAATTAATATCTCGTTTACTATTGCGAAAATTGTAAAATGGTACAGGACTTTTCGACTCGGTTTAGTCCGTTCTATCTACATACGAGCATTTTGTCAAAACTTACCGGATACCCTGTATGTATATATATGCATATGCAGGGTGTTTCTGCATATAGTACCAAAACTGCTACAACGGTTTTAGCACGTGAAAATAAGTCGAAAATGTCTAATAAACATACTTATAAAATAAACCTTTTTACAAAAGAAAAAATATATTCCAAATGTATGAAAAAGGTATCGAATATTACATTCCTTTTAATAAAAAAACGGATACGACATAAATGCAATTAGCCAATTATTTCATAACATAAGGCACATAAGATTGAAAGTGACTAAAATGGTCAATTGGATTATAGTGAAGAAAAAACTTGACGTGCCCGAATTAAAATGCAATATTCTAGGACCAATATGTTTCATAGAGTACGGAAATTATTTGCAATACGAATTAATAAAAAGGTTATTACATACAATATTTTGCAGATATACACAATATATGAAATCTTCTTTGTTGAATTACTGTTTTCATATATTGTGCATATCTGCAGAATATTGTATGTAATAACCCTTTTATTAATTCGTATTATAAATAATTTCCTTACTATAAAACATATTGGCTCTGGAATATTGGGTTTTAATGTGACCCGGGCACGCTAAGTTTTTTCTTCATTATAATCTAGTTGACCATTTTAGTCACTTTCAATCTATCTTATATTTTTTGCGTTATGAAATATTTTAATTTAATTGCATTTATTTCGTATCCGCATTTTATTAAAAGGAATGTAATATTCGATATCTTTTTTGTGCACTTGGTGTATACTTTTCCTTTTTTAAAGGTTATTATATATGTATGTGCATTAATGTTCACTTATATTGCTAATTTTATTATAATATTATTTAAATTAAGGCATTGTGAAAAGCAGTTTGGACAAAATGCTTTACATGTAGTGCATATACATGTAGTACACCCATGTTAATCGATTCTATCCCTCGGAAATTTTCACAAACTGAGAAGTGATCACCTTTCTATATTAATGCTCGCAGTCCATGCATGATTAACGATACGGCTTTTTTTACTGCATGCATAATACAATGAGTTGTAAGAAGCATTGGTTATATTTCAATTAAATTAATAATATAATATGGTGCTATGAACCACTCAAGTTATTATGCGAGTAAAAATATTTCTATATCAATAATTTGAATTTTGTAACAGACGTTTCGACCACTATTGTGTCCTTTTCAATGTTAAATAATAATTTTAAAAAAGTTACCGGTAACTACTACTATTTTTATATTAATTTGTGAACATCTCGCGTAATTATTGGTAACTTTTTTAAAATTATTATTTAACATCGAAAATGACACGATAAGGGTCGAAACGTCTGTTACAAAATTCAAATTGTTGATATAAATATTTTCCGGATCTCACATAATAACTTGAGTGATTCATAGCCTTATATTATATTATTAATTTATTTAATTAGTTGAACCGTAATTCTTTATTGAATTTTTTTTATTTTAATGTTATAGTAAAATGGAGCATCAAAATATAGTAAACATATTGTATTTATAATTTATTATTTATAAGTCCATTTTATATAAGTCTATTTTTTAAATAAGTCCATTTTACATAAGTTTTACCTGGTAATGACTTCATTCTAGACTTTAAAATCTCTGAAAAATATAATAAAAATACCCAAAGCAATTGCTTTTTGTTTAATTCATGAAACTTTTAGAGAAAAAGAAACTTATTTGAAATGTTATAATGTTAGCCTAATAAAGTTGCTAAATGATATTTATGTTTTCTCACACTCCACACCAAGATCCGTGTACCTTATTGCTACCGTCTTTTCTATGAAGATGTGGGAAAAAAATACTAAAATAAAAACGGAAATGATTTACGATCCTAAACAATATTTAAATATAACAAATAATAAATTATAAATACCATGTATCATACATACAGAGTCATCGAAAAGTATTGGACCCCCCTAATATCTTCAGTTAGAATGCATTTTGGAGAAAATATCCAATAGCAAAGTTGTATGGTTTCAAGCGAGGAGTAAGACGATGACCTTGACTTTGATCTTTACCATGTCCTTTAAGGTCATTTCAAGGTCAACCTTATTTTTTTAAATGGAACCCTCTACATTTTATTGCACATTTTTATAGCTTATCTCGAGAGCTTTCCAAAATACTATAATAAAACATTTTTTCATTAACTATTTTTTGAGTTATAAAGGTTTGAAATTAACAATTTGTTAAGTGGCGTGTGATTCCGGCCAGTTAAGGCAAGAGTGGCGTGTGGGTCCGGCCAGTTAAGGCGAATTTCATTCCAATTGGTCAGCTTGGGCAAAATATTCAATTGTATCAAACAATTCACAACAAATGTTCAAATTGTTGCCCTTCAACAACCTGGCAATGTGCCAATCTGTTATAAACAGCTGAAACCGCATTCCGGTACGTTTCCGACAGTATTAGTTCTATCTCTCGAGTTATTCTCCCTCTTAAATCATCAAATTTTGAGGCTTGGTGGCATACACTTTACTTTTCAAGTAACCCCACAAAAAAAGTCAAGTGTGGTCAAGCCCGGAGACCGAGGTGGCCACTCAATATGACCCCTTCGCCCTATCCACCTGTCCTGAAAGACCTCATTCAAATATTGACGGACAATGACACCATAATGAGGTGGAGCTCCATCCTGTTGAGAATAAATTTCATCCATATTTCCACCAGCTATGTCTCGAATAGCTGGAACAATTTGTTCGCGAAGCATGACTGTGTATACCTGTGCTGTCAAATTGCCTTCAATGAAGAAAGGGCCAACTGGTCTACCATCAAGAATACCAGCCCACGTTAACTTTTTGTGGATATTGAGTATGATTGTCTCTTTTCCAGTGAGGATTAACGTCACTCCAGTACCTACAATTGTGTGTATTTACATTTCCAGTCAGTGTTCAAATGTTGCCTCATCAGAGAAAACAATATTATTAAGTAATAGAGAATCGTCGACAATCATGTCCATCATAAGATCACAAAATTCGATGCGTCTATCAAAATCGTCTTCGGACAACTCTTGGCACAAATGGAGTTTGTATGAATGCCATTTATTCAATTTCAAAATTTTACTGACAGATGCATGATCGATTTCGTGTTCTTGTGCAACGCGATTGATGGAAATATGGGGATTTTCAACGAAAGACTGTAAAATATCTGATGCCTTATCATTATTTGTTGCTGTTTTACGTCTACCAGATCTTGAGCGACTTTTAACGCTACCAATGTCCTCGAAACGTTGAATAGTACGGATTACAGTACTTTTAGAGATCCTATTATTTTCATTCCAAAAATTTTCATTAAATAATCACGTTACTGTTTTATACCCTCTTTGTTGATCTCCCCATCCTCGCATCATTAACAGTCTTATTCGATCTTTTTCAGAAAGCTCCGCCATTCTTAATTATTGCAAAGAAGAATTAATCAGGTAAGTGATAGGAAATTGATCTAAATAATCATGTAGAGAAAAAAACTAATTATTAAGTGTTGGTCCAATCATTGATTTGTTTATTTCAACCAGCACTAGCAAAAAGTTCGTTGAGCAACTGAAAATCTAATAGATCGATTAATAATATTTACGAAAAATTTCTGGGCTATTGGAAACAAAAGTGAAGATGTTTGAGAAAATCAATTGAAGTGCAATGGCTTCTTTTGTTACAGAAAAAATTGTTGGGGCTGTTTGTTTTCGTCCACGAAGTAACAGCTGCTCGCTAAGAAGAAGACAGCACTGCATCAAAGATTAAAATCAGTGACCCGTATTGTTTGCTCAAGAGCTCGTACATTGGTGCCTGCGAGAGTGAGAGAATAAAGATCTGTGTGCCCCGCCAACGCTTTCGGGCAGATTCCCGCTAACACCTTCGAACATCACGCATTCGAGCAACTTCTCGAGATTACCTTCTGGCAGTTTTCCGCCGTAACCTACTAGCATAACCGCTTGAAGCCGTACAACTTTGCTATTGGACATTTTTCCAAAATGCATTCTTACTGAAAATATTAGGGGGATCCGACAATTTTTGATTAATATATTGTCTTTAAACCAATTAATTGGTCTCATTATTCCGCGCACAAAAGTATTAAGGTTATGATTACTGAAAACTAAATAATATTTTACAAGATATTTTACATTTTGTGTCAAAAAATTGTTAACTTCAAACCTTTATAACTCAAAAAGTACTAATGAAAAAATGTTTTATTATAGTGTTTTGGAAAGCTATCGAGATAAGCTATAAAAATATGTAATAAAATGTAGGGGGTTCTATTTAAAAAAATAAAGTTGACCTTGAAATGACCTTAAAGGACATGGTCAAGATCAAAGTCAAGGTCAATATCTTACTCCTCGCTTGAAACCGTACAACTTTGCTATTGGACATTTTCTCCAAAATGCATTCTAACTGAAGATATTAGCGGGGTTCGATACTTTTCGATGACCCTGTATATGATATGTTTACTAGGGTTGACAATTTCACCCGGATCTACAGATATCCGGGTATCCGAATATCAGGATAGTGATATTATTTGGATCCTATATCCTAATATTGAAGTACTATGCGGATCCGCAGAGTATATCCGAATCAGTCCAGATCCAATCTTTCAAATTCATTATCTCATAAATCCGATTTCTGATTAAATTACAGACCTCACTAGAGGAAAGTCGCCGATACTGATATAGATCTCTTAAAGCAACATCCTCTTATTTTTCAGAAACTAGCTATTGCAAAATCAGTTCTAGAAATTAATAAATGCCTATTACGGTCGAAGCTGGATCTTCGTTGCTTAAATGATTCAATCTTGAATTACTAATACATATTATATATGTACTTGCATATATACCATAATCTTTCTATTGGGGGTGATCCCAATTGACCACGGCTCGATTGGACACCACCAATCACAGAGACCGGTGCTTTTAGGAGCTTTGTAGTCTCAAGCGCTGTGATTAGCTCGTGTGCAATTGAGCCGTGTCCAACTGGGTGCCACCTTTTCTATTGTAGTCTTTTTCAAATGCGCGCCGAATTATTTTTCCGGACTAAATAAACGTAATTAAAACTACTCTAGTAATTGCGAATTAAATTGACAAGCAATTTAATAATTTGATGCTACCATCAAGCATCGTATATTATAAAAATATTAATATACTAAAACTGTTAATAAATTTATTGCGAAAAATATTATCTCGGCCGGGACTTGAACCCGGATCTCTTGTATTCCGTACGAGCGTCCTAAGCCATTAGACCACCGAGGCCAATAAACTGTTGCACTTTATTACTACTGATAAAAACATGATCTGTTTAGTTAATTAAAATTATATTAATATATATATAATAAAATTATATTAATATATAAAAGTATATTTGGCCTATATTAATAGATATATATAAGCAAAATAAATATATAAAGTTTTTCTCTCGCTTTCTTGCTTCTCTATTTCTTGGTCTCACTGGTTTTCGCCCTTTTTCACACTTTCACCTTCTCTCTCTCTCTCTCTCTCTCTCTCTCTCTCTCTCTCTCTCACTCCTCTCTCTCCTCTCTCTCTCTCCCCCCTCTCTCTTGCGTCCTTACCCAGTAAACAAGAAACGTTCCAAAACATTTCACTAACGTAGCAACGTTGTAACATTACTGAAACGTTTCAAAACGTTACTGAAATGTTTCTTGTATAGTGGGTATTTTTTCGCTCTCTCATACATATATGTATATATACCCTCTGTATGTATAGAGAAAGATATTGAGGGATTCGAAATCCGAATAATAAACGGTTAAATCATTAAAGTTTAATGGTTCGCATATTTAAACAGTTTGAAACAGGTTCGGATCCGAAATCCGCTTTGATCGGATATTTTATCTTAGATCTATTTCTATCTCGGATATCCCGCTACCCGGATAAACGGATAATCGTCAACCCTAATGTTTACTATGTTTGATGCTCCATTTTATTAAAACATCTTAAGTAACACACAGCGCTTACAAAGCGTTAACAAAGCGCTAGAAATGCGCACACGATCGCTTTTTTAGCGCTTTGCAAGCACTGCTGTGCTACATGAGATTAAAATATAACCAATGCTTCTTACATCTCTCATTATTTTTCTTATCATATAATGCATGTTGTTAAAAAAGTTTCTTTCACATCCACTGCATTTATAATACTTATTTAAAATTTCTGAAAATTCCAATTATTTTGTCTTTATGTCAAATATTAGTAAGAGGACTTAGGATCTGAGCACAAAAATTATAACATTTACTTACAATTAGACTTAAGTTGTAGACGCAAGTAACGCACGAGCTTTCACGTATGACGTACAACTTATTAAGGTATTTCTTCGAGAAATTGAGTTTCTACGGGTTTTTTTGAAATTTAGATATTATGTTTAAAATAATTTTATTTATATATGATTAAAATTTCAAAGATCCTAGCGGTGCCAAAATAGAGATAATAATCTTCAAAGTTTCAACTTTTAACATGTAAACTCCTATATCAAGCCTTGCTGAAGTACTTCGCAGCGAAAATCTTCTACAGATTTTTTAAAAGAATAAATATGTAATGTAAAAACATCATAGAAAACTTATAAAAAAATGGGGAGGCTGAGCGGTGCTATTTCTGAATTAGAGTAGTTTAAATTTGTAATTTGATGGAATTTTCTCTTTCTCGCACGCCGAGCGGCGAGACAGGAACATGCTGTTGCCACATTTCAACTGTCTTCAATACGGACTAGTGTTTGTGCGCAAATACGATATTTATGCGTGTGTGTGTACGTTCGCCTAAAAAGTAAGGCTTTAAAATTGATTCGGATTTAAAGCTATCCGGATATCCGTTTATCCGAATTACGAATATACGTGATGCTTCAAATTTGGGTTTCCGAAGATTCGAATTTTCTAAGATATCCAAATATCTGAAATCCGAGTAATAAAAGTTGAACCCAGATCCGGTTATTAGATTCGGTTCCGGATTCGTAGCAAATTTATAGCGATTTTGGTTGAATGCATTAGTGCGGACTGAGTATATATTAAAGTCATTATATTATACACTTATTTAATCTGAGTGTAAAAGTGAAATACGAATATTTCTCTTATTAGTCGTGTACATTTTTGTTGTTACTCTTTTAAGACTGAGAATCTGTTCTAAACATTTATATTTATAAACAATATTAAATCTCATAGAATGTATATATGAGAAACAACCTATATAGAAACAAATGCCATAAACGGTCTAGTTGGATTTTAAATGCTTGTATAATTCTGTGTGAATGTATATTTATATTTTTTAATTTCATTTTTCTTCAATTATATATGTGAATCAAAATTCAATTTTTATTTAAAAAAAGTAACTTATGTTAAAATTCATTAAGTAATTACTTCGATGTTTTCTTTCTTTCTGGACATGGATCTAAATCCGGAGCCAAATTCAGATTCGGATCTGAATTTACTTCCGAATCCAAATTCAAATCCGCGGATTCGAATAATTCGGATATCTGGATTACCCGAATAATACGGTTTTGAATTCTTGGATCAGAATCGATTTCAGATATTCGAATATTTAAATATCCAAATACTTAGAAGTCCTACTTAAAAGTTGCTTTCTTCAGAGAGCGCGGAGTGGCATATTCGTGTACACGATTAATTTTCTAACGCGATTGTAGCCGGAGAAATACCTTAAGAGACGGCAATAAGTCGCCATACGCCAAAGTTTATGCGTTACTTACGTCTACAACTTAAGGGGGGTTTCAGCTTTGCTGGCCGTAAAATTAGCTCAATTTCATGAATTTTTTAAAGAAAATTTATTATATACAGAACAATATGGCGTTTTGCATGAAATTATGTAATGTCTAAACAGTAAAAAGAATATTTTTTAATTAGACGAATATGCATTTTAATGTCTCCAAATGACGATCGAATTAGGGGTCATCTGTAAAACACGTCTCCATGACGGAAGTAATATTGACTCTGCAAATTATATGAAATCAAAATTCTTTTTATTTTTTATTTTATTAATTATATGAGTGTTGCTATGGCAGGAACTAAAATAATGTCAATTGCCTGAAATTTGTCAAAATGGTGGCATTGAAAAAAAAATTAATTATTGTCTTAAAAATTTGTTATTTTTTTGTGAATAACAAATAGAATATTTGTTGTAAAATCACGATTCTAGTTCCTGCCATGCACAAAAGTATTAGGATCAAGAGAAAAAAAGAATTAAGTCAATATCTCAATCCATTTTTGGCATGTTATTAGTTCCATCAGGTCGAAAAATGTGGTTTTAAGAAAAACGCGTTTAAAGTTTTGGTTTGACTTTTTCCACATGTAACCAGTTTTTTAGTGCACTTACGATTCTGCAATACCAGGGCCATATAATAATCCTTCCTCGTCTTCATATAACTAGTTTTCCATCAATCTCTCCAATCGCCGAGTAGTTCTGGCTTCTCTTGATTCTAACGTGATGATTTGCGCTGGTAAGCGCTTAAAGGCCCCGTACGCACTTACGTATTTGAGCTCATAGCTCCGTTAATATTGCGAATTAAAAAAAAATCTTTTACAGGGATATTTTATATATATGTAAGAATCAAAATAAAAAAAAAACTCCGATTTTTTTTAAGCCTGCAAAGGTGAATCCCCCCTTAAGTTTCTAAGTAAATGTCACGGTAATTCTTGTGCTCAGACTCTCAGGCTTTAGTCGTATGGTCGTATCATTAATCGTGCATGGACTACGAGCATTAATATAGATCCTACACAGTAAAAGATATCTGTGGAATCTCGTCAAGATATCGTGCTGGGATATCGCAATATCTCAAAGATATTCAGTAGATATCTGGATATATGGCAGATATCAATAGGATTTACTAATGTCCGCACCAAAGAAGGACTAAGATATCTCAAGTTTAAACGAAATATATTCTTACGTTATTCCTGAGATATCCGTGATTATTGTTGCTTATAGTAAAATCTGAAATGTTATCGTAGGTATATTATAAAGATGTATTAAAGATAATTATAGTATCTAAACCAATAAATCAATCAATTGGGCTCTTGAGATAATTAATTAAAATACACAAAACTAAATAACGGGCAATTAAGAGCTTAAAAAAACGCAGAAATTCGTGTGGTACTTATATACATATAATTAAAAAATTATTTATTACATACAATAGATGTAATAGATACATGTAATAGATAATTTTTAATTATATGTATATAAGTACCGCACGAATTACTGCGTTTTTTTTTTAGGCTCTTAATTACCCGTTATTTAGTTTTGTGTATTATAGTATCTAGTCGGGATATATTTGGGAGAATGTTCTTTATAATTATAATGATGGCTTAATTTACACCGATTATACAGACATATTACGGTAGTATGTAATCTCGAAGGTTTTTGGCATGCTAAAACTGAATCGACAGCCCAAATTGCACCATTACGTCAGGTTTCTAAAATATTCTAACCTTAAAATTCCAAAAAGGCGTCCAATGTAGAACCAGCTTTATTTGGCTATTCTGAAATGTACGTGTAAGCACACCTTTCAACTATAAAACCTAATTATGAATACCTTAGAACATATACTACTGGAAGGAGCATAGGCCCATAATCCCATTCTTTCGGCTGAAGCTGAAAAGATTGACAAGGAGATAGAATGTGCCTAGTCAGCAATGTGCATGCTCATTCGCAAGGGGTCTGCGGAGTGAGAAGAAAAGGCGACAAGGATGCGCATTACAATCTAGGATCATGCATTCTATCTCCATCCTTGTCAATCTTCTCTGCATTCTACCTCCATCCTTGTCAATCTTCTCGGCTTCAACTTTTCGAGCCTATGCTCCTTCCAGTAGTATATGTTCTAAGATGAATACCACCTGAAGATATAATTTCCTTAATTATGCCCTTATATATGTACGTACATTATAATTACATGCTATTCTATAAGTTTTATATATAAAGAGATATCTTAGAAACGACTGGAAGATATCTTATCTGTTAGATGTCTTCAGAATGTCTGAGATATATTGTACACATTTACTTTGTTCGGGGTAAGATATCTCCTGAATATCTTATACAGGAAGTTTATTCATGATATAGTCATTATAATATACTGATGACATCTTAAAGATATTGAGATATATTTCGTATATCCACGATGATTTTAGTATATCCCATAGATCTCCATTGCTGTGTGGGATAGGTGATCACTATTCAGTTCGTGAAATTTTCGAGGGACAGAATCGATTACCGTAGGTGTTGTACATGTCATACGTATATACAACTAAAGACTCTAAAAATCTAGAATGGTCCCTTTTCAGAACTCCAAGGCATCTATTATGAAAATGTTCGGAATTATTCCGTTTATCCCTAGATATTCCTAGATGAGTTATTATTAGACTGCGGAACTTTATGCAAAATACTTAACTGAATGTTTTGCATAAAATGCATATTTTGCAATTTTGTAAACAGATGGGAATCTCAATTTTTTTACTTCACCTTTTAATAACTCTTTAACGAACAACGATTGACTGCTAAAATTGTCCGATAGTTAATATTCAGTTAAGTATTTTGCATAAAGTTCCGCAGTCTAGTTATTATGATAGTCCGATTGTTTCCAAGTCGATCGAAAAGTTTCCGATATCTCAGCACGTTTTTAAAGCAGAGAATTTGTGCTTTTAAAGCAGTTTGTTTTTAAAACAAAAAAATTGTGTTTATAGAACAGAATTGCGTATTCATATACAGGGTGCTTGGCGACTACCGCATTTTTTGTCATACGTGGGTAGAACAGCCTATACTGAATCAAAAAGTCCTGTACCATTTTGAGGTGTCAACAATAGTTAACGAGATATTAACGTTTAAAAGATAGCCAAATACGCGCGTTCCCCCGACCTACTATTGCCGAAGGCACATCGAGCGCACGGCGCGCGGGCTGCGAGGAGCGGGGATGGCTTAGTAGGCGCGCCGCGCCGTTCG
>NW_017296255.1:43998-44386 GCF_001594075.2 Trachymyrmex cornetzi
TTTGAAAATTATCGGCTAATCGATCACGAGCAGGTAGAACGGACCGAATTGAATAAAAAAATCTTATACAGTTTTGTAGGTTGCGCAATAGTTAACGAGATATTAACGTTTAAAGACAGTCGAATAAGCGCGTCCGGCCGGCCTACTCTCTGCTGCCGAATATACAACCTACCGTCCCCACCGATCGCACGGCGCGCGGGCCGCTGGGCGTGGGCATGGTATAAAGATAAGGGTATGCTCACGCGCAGCAACCGCAATCAAAATTGTCGAAGTGTGACGTCACACAACAAGCGGTAAATTTAAAACTGCTGTTTCCAACCAACTTATGTTAGCAGCATTCTCGTCAGATATTTTATTTTGATTTAAAGTTTACAGGGAAAAATACGTT
>NW_017296255.1:46741-48079 GCF_001594075.2 Trachymyrmex cornetzi
CAGCCTTTATGTGGCCACTCGATCGAGAGACTTTCCACCCTACAAAAGAGCAGGGTGCAAAAGTCTCCCGATCGGGAGCACCCGGCATGTTTCTGAACGGGCCACCTAGGTAACGCTGAGGTACTCTCAACTGGTTTCTGAACGGCATTCGGGAGCTTGGGTGCTCCCGAGTGTGGTATCTGATGCAGCCCAGGTGTGCCGTTTGAATCGTTTGAAGACGTTTAGTGGCAGTTCCCACTCTCAGCGGCCCGCGCGCCGTGAGATCGGTGGGGACGGTAGGTTGTATATTCGGCAGCAGAATAGGTCGGCCGGACGCGCTTATTCGGATATCTTTAAACGTTAATATCTCGTTAACTATTGCGCAACCTACAAAATGGTATAAGATTTTTCGATTCAATTCGGTCCGTTCTACCTGTTCGTGATCGATTAGCCGATAATTTTCAAACACCCTGTATATAAACAGGGTGTCCGAAAAGTGTGGAAACGGTCGAATATCTCGAGAAATACACATCGGATCAGAAATCTGAAAATATACGTATTCAATATTTTCAAAAAAGCTATCTTTTGACATCTAACATGACCCCCCACCCCCACCCGCTGTAGGTTAAAGAGAGGGTAAGTTTAAAATTTTAAATGGGAACCCCCCATTTTTTATTGCAGATTTTGCTTCTTCAGAAAAAGTTACATAAATTTTTCCCATTACAAACATTTTTTTGACGATAGATGGCGCTGTAATCAGCGAAATTAAAAAATGAGTCTAAAACGTTTAAAATATCTCAAGAAATACTCAACGGAGCATATTCTCACCCTGGAGGTGGATGGGCGGATAACTTTTCGATTTTGATTTTTTCTTTTTCTGTGTCAAAGCCTTTATGACCAATTACAACGACAGAATACTGAATAAAAAAGATGGAAATTTTTAAGCAAATAGTGATAAGAAAACGGAAGAAATATTAAACAATTAGTTAGAAGAACTTAAACTGGTATAAATACATACTTTCTTGACAACATTGAATACGTACATTTTTATTTTTTTGATCCTTTGAGTATTTCTTGAGATATTTTAAACGTTTTAGACACATTTTTTAATTTCGCTGATTACAGCGCCATCTATCGTCAAAAAAATGTTTGTAATGGGTAAAATTTATGTAACTTTTTCTGAAGAAGCGAAATCTGCAATAAAAAATGGGGGTTCCCATTAAAAATTTTAATCTTTCCCTCTCTTTCACCACAGCGGGTGGGGGTGGGGGGTCATGTTAGATGTCAAAAGATAGCTTTTTTGAAAACATTGAATAGGTATATTTTCAGATTTCTGATCCGATGTGTATTTCTCGAGAT
>NW_017296255.1:49791-51567 GCF_001594075.2 Trachymyrmex cornetzi
CCGTCCATATCAATTTTGGACAGAGGCTTGATCGATTTGGCAAAGAATGCCCCATATATATACATATATATATGGATATACCATCTGTATCATCAATCCCATACAGCACCAAACTTCTAAAGATGTTCATAGAACATTTTAAGAATGTACGAATATTCTTAGAACGTTCAAATACATTCTTTTAATATCGTGTACTATCTGGGATGTGACAGATTTCTTAACCTGAATATCTTAACTTTAACAATTAATATTTTGCGGGGCAGAGCGATACTTTTTTTCCAGATTCGTTCATTTCGTGCAAAAACGCGTCAAATAAGCCTAATTTTACTGATATTTTAGTTGCTGTAGCTAAACTGTCTAATTATCCCCATCGCAACATTCCGATTGCGATTCCGTTCATACGTTCTTTCTATTATGATTTACTAGCGGAATGTGCTCTCCGTCTATTTCTCTTGATAGGAATAAACGTAAGCAAAAAGGGAAGAACAGGGGAAATGGATTAATAACGACCATCAATAACGATGCAGTAAAAATAATTAATCTCAATAAAATGTCTGTTTGCATCGGCATGATAGCTAAAAATGTGTTAGGGTATATCCACACAAACTTGCATAGCTGCATAAACATATGTATAAAGAAAATTATCCAATTATATTTTAGATGCTACTTTCTAAGAGAAATACTATTGGATAATTTTCTTTATGCATACGTTTATGTGGCTATACAAGTTTGTATATATTCTTAACGTACATTTTCGTCAGCAAAATAAAGTAAAATATTTCACCAAACAATGTTAACAATAGTAATTTCATTTTAATAAGCTATAAACGCAATTCTGTATAATATGTAACGCCGACGTAGTTAGATACCCATTACGTTGTCGTTATAATTAATTTTTTTAATTCAAATAAATTTTTCTAAACTAATAGTGCCACGAGAGAAACGATTTCATATAACCACCAAAAGAATGTTACTTTTACACTGAAAAAAAGATTGACTGCTGTAACAATTTAAATGGTAAAATACGGTATAACATTTTTATTAGCTGCAATAGTCAATAAAACATGCTATGCCATATTTAGTCACCTTTTTTTAAATGTATGGTGGAAGAAACGATTGGCACATTATCGCTGGTTAATTTTTATTCCGATCGGAATCGACATTTCGACAACTTGAGAGATGTCGGAAATTTTCCGATCGATTTGAAAACAATCCGACTCTCCATAATAACCCATCTGGGGATAAACAGAATAATTCCGATTGGAAAGATTGCGTACCAATACGTCTATTAATTCGTTTGGATCTTGCTTATATCTGCGATTTGTTATTAGGATCTCAAAAATGTTCAATAAAGTTCCACTTTTCAACTCAATATTCACAGCTATGTACTGTTACGTTTTCACCGCATAAGTATCGGACATTTTGAATTTAGCGATATTTCTTATAAAGAACCTCCGCAGAAAATGCCCGTTTTCGGTACCTCGATTTTTGAAACTTTTATTATGCCAAATAGTTACATATAATGACCCAATAACTCCTGCAAAATTTCAAGATGAGCATACAGCCCGTTCAGGAAATAGAGGGGGTTAAAGTTGACCATATTCAATAACGAAATATATTAATTCAACATTTGAATTCGAACAATAACGTCTAAAGCAAAGTCAACATAAATTACTATTTTAAGATTTTTTGCTGCTGATTATAAATATGAATTCAGATTTACAAAATTCAAAATGGCGGATCCAATATGGCGGACAATTTTTTTTAAATTCATTG
>NW_017296255.1:54440-76494 GCF_001594075.2 Trachymyrmex cornetzi
CTATTTGGCATAATAAAAGTTTCAAAAATCGAGGTACCGAAAACGGGCATTTTTTGCATGGAGCTTGCGGAGGTTCTTTACATTGTGATTGGTTGTAAAAGTTTTTGCCCGTTCCTCTCGTTCGGTTCACTCCAGATCTAGAGAAATAAGCGGAAAGCCCATTCTGCTAGGAAACCATAATAGCAAAAACGCATGAACGGAATCGCGATCGGAAACTCATCAGTCGGAATCTCGTGTTTCCGATTAGAATCGCAAAATTTCCATAATAGGTGCTCTGATCTCGGTATCTTCGTTGTACCAATTCTATTCGAACTTGTCGCAATCAAAAAAAACTGATGATATGATATAATAAAAGTGTTTTTAGATTTTTGATTGCGGTTTTAGCTTTTGAGTAATTTTAATCTAAAATTTGTTGATTTCAAAGCTTCAAATAAAGCTAGTGGTACACTGAAAGAAAAAATGGGTTGCTGCAACAAATTAGATGGTAAAATATGGCATAGCATTTTTAATTGGCTGCAGCAGTTAGTTTTTGGTTGCAGCAGCCAATTTTTGGTTGCGTTAGCCGCAATGTCACTGTAGGATTTCGATAGGCTAAGGGTGAAATCACATGGTGCGGAATAGAGAATGCGTCATTGAAGCAACCAATCAGCGCTATTCTGCATTTAATGTTGCGGAATATAGAGTGCGTCATTGTGTCCTAAACCGTAAGTAAACATCTAAAGCGTGTTCTTGTAATAAACTATCGTATTTTGAGAGGTTAAAATAATTTGATGCTGATTAATATGATGGAATCGCGTAATGTTGAGACGAATAAAGCAAAATCTAAGTGCATAAATATAGACAAGATAAAAAAATAATGACGCATTACGTGCGATTTCAACGTGCCCTGTTCATACAATGCTGAAAAATAATAGTAAATGCGTTAAAGCAGTTCAAAGAATTATTATAAAATTATAAATATTAATTGTAAAATATTAAATACAGTGATAATTGTTTTTACAATTTGATAAATTATATTTCATTTTAATAAGCAAATTATTAACATAAAGTTATTAGTGTTTAAATTATATTCATCCTGAATGCATCTTTGAGGCACCATGTAAACATAGCACACAAAACTTGCGTGATGGAAATGTGCGGAATAGCGCTGATTGGTTGCTTAATGACGCATTCTCTATTCCGCAGTTCTATTCCGCACCATGTGATTTCACACCAACGGAACCTAAAATTGACTGCTACAATCAATTAAAAATGCTATGTCAATCTTTTCTTTCAGTGTAGCGTCGCGAATTGGCAACGGCATGAACATATACGCAATGACGTTCACACGTCAAATGATCAAACGGCCTGTTTTACATTTTTATGCACTTGGCGTCGCGACGCTACCGCGTCGCTTAATGTCCGATTCTGAACGATTTTGGAGTTACGGGATATTGAACTAAGGAAACATGAATCGTAATAAATGTTGTTTAAAATTTGTTATTTTATTTGAAACTTTTCTTTACAAAGATATGTTAAAAAATTCCTCCGTTGACTTCGACACACTTTTTAGCACGAATTAATAATGATGAATTACAAATTAATATAAAAAAAAACTAATAAGTTTTTACAAACTCCTTTAATATAATATATATATATAAATTAAAATAATTAATAAAACCATAAAATATGTATTACAGGCAATAGGAGTCGACGCTGGTTATCAGTTAGCGCAATTTTTCTCTTAATACTAAATATATAAACCTTAACTTTGAACGTTTCCACTCATGGTTTGAGTCTTCATCAGCAATCTTTCACCCTAGCGTAACAATTGGAGTATTGCATGACAAAATGATATCTCCAACGTTTTTCCTCTCGAATATTGAACCGTTTACTGTTATGAGGTAAGTTACATACTCACAAAGTTTGAAAGCTGAGTGGCAATGAGAACTCAAGCTAAAATTATATGAAAAATTAAATTATCGTATGTATAATTTGAAAATTGATATTCACTTCACCTCACACAGTCGACTTCTACACTAAACAATGAATCTCTCTTATTTAACATTTTGTAACTTGTTAATATCTTATAAATTATCGTCAAATTTTAAAAAATAACTGCGAGAACAATATGTGTCTTATCATTTCGACAGTCAGTTAAATAATGATTTCAAAACAAGTGGCATAGCGGTCAATTTGAAGACAAACAAGTTTATATAATGTATAATGTATTACGAACGAGCCTTAAAGTTTATTAAGAATTTCAATGTACGAATTAATAAATTGTATCGGACTTTATAACAAATATTTGGAATTTTGCGGATGATATCGGCAACGTTATCAGTTATCATAATTGTTCCGCATTCTGAATCTCATTCTGTTAGATTAGATCTTTCATTCGCCCCAAAGAAAAAATCCAGTGGTTTGAAGTCGGGACTTCTCGCTGGCCATTTAATAAGAGCGTCCAGTAAGCCTATTCTGTAACTTCTTAACGACAATTTTACTAGCTAGGGATGTCGTTGCGCAGATATTTTACATAGTAAAAAAGCTGTGCAACGACAATATAACGATACCGAACTGTTGTTAAAAGTTACCGAATAGACCTACTGCAGTGGAATTCTGTAACTCGTTATGCAGTCGTTATGAGTTTGTAACGACAGTTGCGCAGCTTTTTTACCATACAAAATATCTGCGCGGTTGTCGTTATGAGCATATAACAATCGCATAACGAGTTACAGAATTCCACTGCTGACCTCTTTCAATTCAGTGAGGATAGTGATCATGAAAAAATGTTTGCACAGGAAGTGTAAAGTGAAGTGGTGCCCCGTGATACTTAACATATATTTATTTACATTTCAGGGATAAATGGAAGATCTAGGGCGGTATTCATAGTCCGTTCTTATTTCAAGATTGTCTTAAGTAATATTTACTATGTCTTAAGTAATAACGCTAATATAGCCTTCTGATTGGTTCGTGACTTCTTAAGACTGTCTTGAATATAAGATCTGACTACCGGCACTAATCTGGGCACCTATCATGGAACAAGGGCACCTATTATGGAAATGTTCGGAATGGATTCCGATCGGAAAATTATTTCGTTTTCCCCAGAAAACACAATAGAAATCTAGGGAATAACTGACTAATTCCATATTCCCCGAAAAACACAATAAAAATCTAGGGAATAATTGAATAATTCCGATCGAAATCCATTCCGAACATTTCCATAATAGGTGCCAAAAAAAATATTTAGGATTCAGGATAACAGAATAACGAACATTAAACAACATTTACTACGATTTATATTTACTTACTTCAATATCCCGTAACTCCGAAACCGTCCGGAATCGAACATATGTTTACTAGACATTTTCAATTTGTTTTCATGCTGAAGCCGCTGTAGCAATTTTGGCACTGTATACAGAGACACCCTATATATTCGTTAACGAAAAATTTTTTATCAGGACGCTATATATATATATATATAATGATTTTTTTATTTACTTAAATAATAACACTCCTATTGAGCTTTATGTCACGAATGTAACGCAGCAGCGTTGCAATACCATAAAGTTCTCAAATAATCCATAAGAAAATATGTAAATGCAATAATTAAATTTTTAGGTGAGGTCGTGCGATTTAGAGACCGATGCAATTTCAGCAACTTTACCCTATATTCAAAATTAGTAGATATTATTTGGAGACACTGGTAGTGTCTCGGCGCTAAGCCAAAGCGCAGCGACACTGCCGTGCCTTATGTTAACACGTGAGATAAACTGTTGCTATTCTATTGATCAATAAATTGAAAAAAAAGCAAAATTAAAAAAAAATCATAACAAAAAATTTAATAAAATTGTTATGATTTTTAATAAAATTGTGTAAAACTGATCAATTCCGCTAAATAAAGCTACAAAATAAGAAAATATGAATCTTATCCAGTTATTTTTATTGATTATATAAAATTCGTGCCATTTTTCCAATTATGTACCTACTGTAAAATAAATATTCAACGGGTGAATTAACAATTGTATAAATACCTATTTCGTATGATTAAAATTTTACTATAATATAAAATATCAAAAATTCATTTCGTTTATGTTGTATTGAGTCGGAGAAAAAGTTCTGCGGAATTTTGTTAGCTCAAAATTATATACAGAGTATATTGTTGCGAAATTTTCGACTATCTGACGTGAAAGTGTAAAGTTTCTAAAAGTTCGTTTTTAAAAAATGTTCCTACGACTTTTTGTTACCAAATTACACGTTGATTAAATAAAAGAGCGTTCTGATTTTGATTGCTCATAACTCCGTCAAAAATCATCGTATTGTAATTAATAAAACCGATTCTTAAAGCTGAAACGTTGTTATCAAGTGGTGAAATTGCCAATTTAAAAAAAAATAGGATATATGTACATTTGAGCTAAAAAATATTACTGTCCTTTTTTTCATTGCGCAATGGTTATTTATATATACCCAAATAACACGATCTATAATATACAGTGTATACGAAAAGTGTGGAAACGGTCGAATATCTCGAGAAATACACATCGGATCAGAAATCTGAAAATATACGTATTCAATATTTTCAAAAAAGCTATCTTTTGACATCTAACATGACCTCCCACCCCCACCCGCTGTGGGTGAAAGAGAGGGTAAGTTTAAAATTTTAAATGGGAACCCCCCATTTTTTATTGCAGATTTCGCTTTTTCAGAAAAAGTTACATAAATTTTACCAATTACAAACATTTTGTTGATGACAGATGGCGCTGTAATCAGCGAAATTAAAAAATGAGTCTAAAACGTTTAAAATATCTCAAGAAGTACTCAACGGAGCATATTCTCACCCTGGAGGTGGATGGGCGGGTAACTTTTCGATTTTGATTTTTTCTTTTTCTGTCAAAGCCATTATGCCCAATTACAACGACAGACAGAATACTGAATAAAAAAGATGGAAATTTTTAAGCAAATAGTGAAAAGAAAACGGAAGAAATATTAAACGATTAGTTAGAAGAACTTAAACTGGTATAAATACATACACACATATGCAATATTAAAAAGATAAGTATGTATTTCCAATACAAATTTTGCTTGGAAACATACATACATATGTACGTACATATTTTTAAAAAATCGAGTAAAGGAAATAAAAAAAAATTAAACTAAAAAAAACAAAAAAAATTAAAAAAAATTCTAAAAAACTAAAAAAGAAAAAATAAAAAACAAAAAAAAGATTCTCAAAATCGTCCACCTCCTCGCGGTGAGAATCGAGAAACTTTGAAATATTCACAGGCAAAGGACGCTACTTCAAATTTTGAAAATTTGGTCTGCCATTGTAGGTACGTCAAGTTAAATTTTTGGATTCTGACTTCACATTCGTAATCAGCGATCCCAAAAACCCCTGAGTAACAAGTTTCAATCGAATTCGGGCATATTTTTTGCAAATTTACTCGCCGTACGTAAAATTTCGAAAAATTTTGAGCTTATAGGCGCCATTGTGAACTCAAAATCGAAAAATGAAAATTGTATACAGTACACGTTTTCGAAGTTTAACTATCGGGAACACGTTTCTGATACCTTATTACATACAAATGGACCTTCCGATACTTGTCTACGTTCTTTTCTGCTAATTGTTGGGGGTTGAAATCCATGTCAAAATTCAGCACATCTCGGCGTTAAAGGGTTAATACGACTTTTTCTGCAGAAGCGAAATCTGCAATAAAACATGGGGGTTTTCTCATTAAAAATTTTAAAGTTACCTACCCTTTCACCCCCGGCGGGTGGTAGATGGGGGGTAGAATTTTTGTGTCAATGGATAGCTTTCTTGACAACATTGAATACGTACATTTTTATTTTTTTGATCCTTTGAGTATTTCTTGAGATATTTTAAACGTTTTAGACTCATTTTTTAATTTCGCTGATTACAGCGCCATCTGTCACCAAAAAAATGTTTGTAATAGGTAAAATTTATGTAACTTCTTCTGAAGAAGCGAAATCTGCAATAAAAAATGGAGGTTCCCATTTAAAATTTTAAATTTACCCTCTCTTTCATCCACAGCGGGTGGGGGTAAGGGGTCATGCTAGATGTCAAAAGATAGCTTTTTTGAAAACATTGAATACGTATTTTTACAGATTTCTGATCCGATGTGTATTTCTCGAGATATTCGACCGTTTCCACACTTTTCGGACACCCTGTATTTGCTGCAACAGCAAAAATGTGACTGGCACAACTTTCTGCCAGCCTTAATTACAACTATTTGGCAGCCACAGCTATTTTGGCTGTATTAATAGCTGTACAATCGTTGTGACAGCTAATAAAAAAGTAAAAATACAGCCGCAGCTATTTTGGTTGTATTGGTAGCTGTACAGTCGCTGTGACAGCTAATAAAAAAGTAAAAATACACATGCGCATGGGTACAAGCTAAAATACAGCCAAAATAGCTGTAATCTAGCTGTAACTTGTATGTCACAGCAAAAGCAAACAGTAACATATACAACTGTCCGTTTTAGGTTAAAAACATGTATCAGCGATGGTCATGCGGACCCATGCGTTCATTTAAGCGGCTCTAAAATTATTACTTAAGGATCTGTGTGTAGTTCTGTAATTAGCGTATTTATGAATTTGCGTCCGCGTTAGTATTATATGTGTAAGTTATAAATTGTAATAAGTTGTACTGATTAATTAATCCTTAAATTTGATCTAATTCTAGTGAGACAAAGATTCCGGGTTATTTCAAGTTCAATTCCAGCTAAAAAAATTATTTTATTGTATTTTAAATATTCTTTTGTAATATTTTAAAATTAAAAGTTAAACTTTCATTAAATATTAATTTACATATGAAGAATATTCTACTTATTAGTTTATTTTATTCAGATTATCACTATAATATATATGGCTGTGACAGCCTCTTTACAGCAAAATGGTTATGCAGTTGAATGGTTGCGACATCGTTTCCACAGCCCAAAAATGTCCCATTTTTGCTACAACAACTTTGTAACAATGTCATAATGACGTTGTGGCAGTGTCTGTCATAATAATGTTGCGGTGTAAGCTGCGACAACATTATTGAAGACATTTTGAAGTTTTGCGGTGGTTATGACAACCTTTCCGCAGCAAAATAATTGCGCAGCCAAATGGCTGCGACATCGTCTTCAAAGCCCAAAAATGTTGTCCCATTTTTACTGCTACAACTTTGTTACAATGTCATAATGACGTTATAGCAGTGACTGTCATAGACAAAAATGTTGCGATTTAAGCTGAGACAACGTTATCGCAGACGTTTTAAAGCTTCATGTGTTACTTGGGTAACGACAGTAATGTCACATTTTTAATTCAAATTTCTATATATGTTACATTTAAAAAATTAGCATGATACTATTCGGTAGAGCAACGTTTCAGCTTTAAGAATCTGCTTTTTTAATTGCAATACGATGATTTTTAATAGAGTTATAAGCAATCAGAATGCTCCTTTTTACTTAACTCGCGAATAACTCAAGAAAAAAACATCGTAGAAACATTTTTTAAAAACGATTTTGCAAGGAAAACTTGAAACTTTCACGATATAGATAGTCGAAAATTTTCGCAAATTTTTTTGGCACGTGACAGACCTACAAATTGAGAAGAAAAATTTCCCTTTTTTTTAGCTCGTAGTTTTATATATACAAGAATTACAAAATTCACATAAATTCAAAAAATATAGTAACCATTCAAAAGTACAGATTTCACACACACACATACACACACAAGCTTTAAAACTATTCATTAAAATTTAAATTTTGATCATTATTAACGGAGATATTGTGTATATAATATTAAGCTAACAAAATATCGCAGAACTTTTCCCCCAATCTAATACATGCATTAATTCAATACCTGTACATCATAAAATGATTTTTTTATGTATATCATTATCAAGTATATTAGATTATATATATATATTATATAGGGTGTTCAGCGTAACGGTCCGTACGATTTTTTAGACACTTCCGAAAATTAAAAAAAAGGGTTGAAAGGTGATTATCCATCTATTTTGTGTGGGCTACAACATGTGATACAAAAATTAAAAAAAAATTTTTTATAAAAAAAGTCAAGATTATCTTGAATTTTTTAAATAGCACGATACAGTTTTTTTCCATAATATTGTAGGGAACTTCAAGACGAATTCATCGCACTATCGAGATTATCACTTTCATTGGTATTTTATTGATTTTATTACATAATATTTATCACAAATACATTAATAAAGGAATACTTATGTGAACAAATTTTATTGATTTTATTGATATTTAATATCAAATTTGCAGCATTATAAACATAAATTAATGAAAAAAAACTGTAACTTATGCAAGGAAATGTTCAAATTGCTTGCCTCTTTCTGCAACACAAAGTTCTGCTCTTTTTTAATAAATTAGTATGCCTAGCAACTATTTTTATTCAAAATTATCTTTGGAAATCATGTTATAAGTACATATGGACCAGTTCGATGACCGGCACGTTCTCCGGATTTATCTCCGATAGATTTTTTCTTATGGCGACCATCAGTCAACGAGTTTTCCGCTGGCCACTATAATATTCGGTCCGGCCCTCTAAAGGTTAAATATCAATAAAATCAATAAAATTTGTTCTCATAAGTTAATAAGTTCACATAAGTATTCCTTTATTAACGAGTATTTGTGATAAATATATATTATATAATAAAATCAATAAAACATCAATAAAAGTTACAATCTCGATAGTGCGTTGAACTTGCTTGAAGATCCCTATAATATTATGGAAAAAAATTGTATGGTGCTATTTAAAAAATTCAAGATAACCTTGACTTTTTTTATAAAAAAAAATTTTTTTTTAATTTTTTTATCACATATAGCCCGTATGAAATAGATGGATAATCACCTTTCAACTCTTTTTTTTAATTGTCGGAAGTGTCTAAAAAATCGTGTGGACCGTTACGCTGAACACCCTGTATATATTATTTTCTATATATCATTTATGTATGTCGTCGTACACACACACAAATAGCGAATTCGGATTAGTTAGAAACACTATCAAAGCTGTTAAATCTGTTTAAAATACAAATATTTTGAATTATAAAATACAGATTTTACTTAAAAGCGTAAATAATAAAATGTATTGAAGATTTTATGGTTTAATTTCTTTATATATTAAACATATATTTATGTAAATTTGTGTACCACGGCTATAATGTGCACCAGTGAGCACTGAGTGCATCTAATTGAATTCGTTATTAATTTCACGTGACTGTTAAAACTGTAGCCGCGAGTTTCATTTCTCATTCTCATGTGGCACGTACTTTTTATCTAGATTTTTTATATCGAAAAATACTTCAAAAGTCGGGTTATTTAAATGTATATCAATACTTGAATATAGACTGAGAATTCGCAGAGTCGTGTAATAAAAACTATATAATGAACTTGATTAATAAACGATGATGATGATCAACTCTAGCAATAAATTTAAAAAATTAATGGAATTATGAGAAACGTACACTGACCTGACGACGACGCCCGAACATGTACTCGGTAAGCAGATCGGCCTGAGGCCCGAGGGGCGACAAATACGGGCCCGCCATGATAAGCGACCGCGCGTGCTTGGTCCCGCGTCGTTTCTTCGATTGGATTCGCAAGATTGACTGCTTACTTGGAATGAAGAGTTCGACCCTCCTCGGCGACTTCACCGGCTGACTCCAATGGAGATCCTCACTGTAGTAGAACGGGCTACACGTTCAGCGCGAATATGGCGAGAGCACTGCGAGATGAATCGTCACTACGTTACGGAAGGGTGAGAGTGTAACGAGGGGGGTATTTCCGACTCTTCGTTAGCAACCCCCAAGCTCGCGCATCGGAGACAGTCGCGCCATTGGCTGCGCGGCATCAGGGGGCGGTTCCGCTGCATTAAGAGTCGCGCACACCCCTACGCGAGATGTGCAGCTACGTTGAAAATCCGCTGAATCGTAGTCTGCATCCTCTTCCTCTCCACCCTTCTTTCCTTCTTCCCCTTTCACCCGTATATTCTATCTGTTTATCCCCGCTGGCCCCCTGACCGCTAACTCTTTTCCGCCCACGGTCTTTCTTCGTTATTCTTCGCCCGCGTTCTGTTCGCGCTTCACCCGTTTTTTTCCTTTTTCTCGACCCTCTTCCATCGGCATGTACGTATGTGTGTGTTTTTTACTTTCCTATATTTTATTTTCTTTTTCTCCATCTTTTTGCCTTTCTTCTTATTCCTCGTCTTCGTTTCTCGAGGCGAAAATAAGCTCGATCGCTCGACAAGGTAGTTTCCTTCGACTTCCGAATCAAAATCTCGAAAATATATCAAGGACGATATCAGAACGCAGGTTGTAGCATCGATCATAGATAGGCTTTAAACATGACGTAAGTGCTTACATATACATTGGGTGTAACAAAAGTTTCTCGTTGAAGTGCCTTTTCTCATCCACAGATTCTAATCCGGAATTGACTTTCTTTTTTTTTAGCAAAACTTTTCTTAAACTCTTTTCTTCCAGAATTTGAAAAATGAAATTCTTGAAATTAAATTAGGTAATTAATTCCCAAAAATTATTTCTTTACTTTGGAAGCTTAATTTATTAGAAGTAACTTACAGATCTTTAATCATTTATTACCTGAAAAATAATTTGGTAACGAAATAATTAAATTGCTTTAATTTCGTTTTCGATATATGCATTTAAAAAAAAAACAATTTCTCTAATACACACTTAATATTACATATCATCTCTAAATATTATAACACAGAGACGTCTAGTTGCTAAACGGGACATCGAGTTATATAATTTCATGACTCAAATGAACGCCTTATTATATATATCCTACATTCATCTACAGGATATAGGAATCAGTAGTTCTAAGGACATTCATCCATAATCATTGGAACAATTCTATTACTTTTATACAACGGAGACATTCTAAAGATATTCAAAGGATGTTCCTATATTCTGTAAATATCTTATGGACGTTCGCAGGATGTTTCTTGGATAAAGTGTAATGAATTTGCAAGATCGAAATGTTTCACAAAATATTATTATATTTATTAGGTCTGTTAGTATAAAAAAATACATCTATATCTCGCACTAAGTGCACGCGAAAACCATGCATGATTGCGAAATATATTACCTCGACCGAGGATTGAACCAGGATCTTGATTTCCGACTGAGGTAATATTTTTCGCAATAAAATTATTTACAGGTTTGATATATATCAGCATCACATTAACATCTTCTAAGATGCCTATAAATACCAATGTTATTAATTTGCTCGTCAATTTAACTTGTAATATTATTCTTTAGTTCTGTTATAATTGCGATTTGAGACTGAAAATTAAATTTGGAGCGCAGTTTGAAGGAGTAGATATATAGTATATAAATTCACACGCTGGAATTATTTGTAGCACCTAAGAGTCAACTTGACTATTTAGAGCTTGTATTTCCGATTTGTTGTGTATTCACATTATGGTCTTATATAAAAAATATTGTACTTAATATATTAATATCTATAATTAACTTTACGTACATAAGCTTTTAGTTATGAATATTAATAAAAGATTTTCATAGGACATACACATTTGTATAGTCGGGTAGGTAGTCCAACAGTGAACCATACTACGAACCATTGCGATATTTCGTAAATGCTATGTTACCAGATTGCGCTGTTATCATGCAACGACTCGCATTTGAACCCCTTCTCGGCTTTCCAGTCGTCTGGCAGATCGCATCAAGGACGGCCATATAAGATTACATTTCAAAAATTTTGGTTCGCAAAGTAAATTTTTTTCTTAAGTTTTACGCATTTTTTAATGTTTTTGTTGTTATACCTGTTTTTTTTTCATTTTATAATTGTTTTGTGTGCACATTTGGCTTTATTATTCTGTAAGCAATTTTTTCTGTTGTAGGGGAAAGTGGGGGAACTGTGCACAGCGGGTAATTGTGCACACCCTGGTTTGGTACTTTTCCAATATATGAAGACATCACCGTGGCGAAATTTTTACGCAAGAAGTCGTCCTCTTAAGATATAACTACAAAAGATACGACGTACATATATCACTAGCCAGAGAAATACAAAAAAGTGAAATTACATCTTTTCTTGTTATTTTAGCATTCAGAAAATAAGGTGGTAAGTCCGTATTTTTAATTTGTTTGTTTAAAATTGTATATGTTATTAAAGTACGTTATTATGTGCATCTTTTGAGCTGTTATTTATTAAGTTTGGTTAGGAATTGTTGAAGTAACCGTATTTCATACCGAGTCAGGTCACGGCGGGCAACTGTGCGCAAGCATTTTAAAATGCACACAATTACCCATCTTTCATATACCGTATGACTAGCACTAGTTTTTTCGTTTCTTTTTGGCATTACTATTTTATTTTGCCATTTCATTTTGCCAAAGCTATGTGCATTATTATTATATTAGTTTTGTATTTTTTCTTGATATATATACAATGTACATTTAAAATATGTTTAATACATATTTATATTGCAATATAATGAATGTATGTTCTGATTTCTATGTCAACATTCCACAATTCATTCATTTCTTACGACTTTTGTTTTGCGCATAATTACCCGACGCGAGAGAAGTTTTATTGCTTTTCCGTTTTTTCCTTTTTGCCAAATACAACCTTATTGAATGAAAATCTGTTTAAGATAAGAATACGTAATAATAGAAGAATGTTTATAGTTTCTATTTCCATATTTATATCGCTTTGATCTTAGAAAACCATCCCAAGAAAAAAAATATCCCTTAGGTGCGCACAATTCGCCCACTTTCCCCTATCATTTTACCGCATTATTTTGGAGGTTATCGTGGAAGAGGTTACATGGTCTACAATGGATCATTTTGATGTAGTGAACAACGAACGATGATTTATCGTAAACCACGTAACCTTCTTTACGATAACTTTTAAAATAATAGTTTATTGCGATAATTATTTAGAATGCGATTCCATTCTATCTAAAATCTTAATAATAGTATACTTTTTTCCAGTGAGAAATGACAATGGAATCGACATCGAATTGATGTCGATTCGACGTCGAAATCATCGAATTGACGTCGAATCGACGCATTTTCACTCAAAACAAAAGAATCTGGCAGAAAAACGCGGCGGTCGGCCTCGTAAATTCTTATCACCTTATAATTATCTATCTTCTAAATAAACATTTTTAAATATGGCAAAACTAAAACAATCTTAATAATGCGTAGTATAAAACAGTGGTTCATTATTAAAAATAGCACGGTTTATTGTGTACACACCCATTGCAATGAACTACTTTCAATTTTTTGAAATAATCGAAATTGTGGCTAAACGTAAAAATTAACTCAAAAGTTATTGTTTATAGTATGTAGCCAACTAAATTTACAAAATTGTATGCAAAAATTCAGACCGTCAACTCAATAACTGAGAAAGATATAAATCTCTAAATATGAAATTTATATGGTTCTTTGTTGGACCATTTATATACAGAGTCTTCAAAAAGTCTGGAAACGCTAAAATATTTCGAAAACGATCAACTCTAGTGAAAAATATATAAGAACAAAGTTGTAGGACTTGAAAAAATCTACCTAACTGATGATAAGAGGTTGACCTTGGGTAGAATCTGCAAGGTCATATAAAGGTCAAATTCAATTTTTTAAATGGAACTCCCTTTTCATTACATATTCTTGTAGCACACCTCGAGAGCTCTTTCCAAACACTATAATAAAATAATTTTTCATGAAGTATTTTTCGAGTTATAAGGCATGAAAGTTGCAGTAACGTCGGCATTAGCATTACGCAAAGTATCCGAACGACGGCTAAAACCTCTTAAATGTCGTTCAGGATATCATTTGTCAGAATCAGGACCAATGGAAGTTATACCTCTTATTTTCATATTTACGTAGAAATGAATTTTTATTAAAAAATGAAAATAAGTCGGACACATTGGGTAATGCTAATGCCGACGATACTGTAACTTTGAAGCCTTAAAAAGTATTTAATAAAAAAATATTTTATTATAGTGTTTTGAAAAGCTCTTGAAATAAGCTATAAGACTATGTAATAAAAAGAGAGGGTCCCGTTTAAAAAATTCAACTTGACCTTCATATGACCTTGCAGACTCCACCCAAGGTCAACCTTTTATCATCAGTTAGGTAGATTTTTTTAAGTCTTACAACTTTACTTTTATATATTTTTCACTAGAGTTGATCATTTTGGAGATATTTTAGCGTTTTAAAACTTTTTGAAGACCCTGTATATATATATGTATATAAATATATATAGAGGGTATATTTAAAATGTTTGGCTAAATATTTTACTTTATAATTCAAAACTTTATATTTCTACTAATTAAAGTGAAGTAAAAGGTATTGTATGATATGTATAAATATGACTTTTCATATTTTTTCTAAATAACAGAGAGTTGGTTGGTAAGTTTTTTATCGATACTCTTCTTTAAAGGAAGATTACGCGAATATATATCTCACTTATATTAAAATCGTATTTCTTTTGCTTACATTGCATAGATATTAAATAAATGACAACGAGAACACCCGTTAAGTTTGCCTGTAAATTACGGGCTTGCTTCGGTTCGCCTATGTCCGCGAAAAAGTGAATAAATATGCAATCATTTGATTGACGCAATCTGGTATATTTGATGATATTATGGCCTCTGTCTCCAGGGTGCGTCATTTACATTTTCCCCGAGCTCACATCCCTTTGATACTTGGCGCATTGACTGCAAATACATCAATATTATAGACTTTGCTTTTATTCTTTTTTTTCTTCAATTAGCAAGCAGACAAGTGTATAAAACAAATTCGATTCGATGTAAGACAGAGATGTATATTCCGATCAGCTTACTTCGATATACGGTAGAATTTCGATTATCTACAAACTTTTTTTAACGTCAGTTTTCGTTAATCATTTAATTATGTCGTTATCATAATACATTTTAATATTATTTATGTGCCTTAATGCCAATTTTTGTGCTCGATCTGTTAGTAGAAAATCGCGATTGAATGTAAGGGGGATCTAGCTTAATGTTAAGGTCTTAATGTTAAGTTAAGGTAGCACATACTTCATTAAATTAAACACAAAATAAAAAAATTAGTACAGATAAATTAAGTGCTTTCTATGTGTTTCCAAAATAATAAATCAAATTAATGTAATCGTAACGATTTAAAAGATATACAATAAAGTTTGATATATATACAACACCGGTACAAGAGTAAAGTTAAAGTACCAGTTAAAATAAAGATAGCGAATTGGTTGTTAGCTCAAATTGTTTCTCCATTTATGTGCTTTCAAAATATATGAGATTTTTGTGCTCATCTCGTTTGACCGGAAAATCACACCGGAAGTGATTACCCATTGCCTCTCTATATGAGTAAAGTGCTTACGTCTTATAAGTTAACAGAACAAAGCGAGCAGAATCAATTCTAACTAACATTTTATTTATTGCTCATTTGTTGTTAAATAGTTGCCAAAGAAAAAATTTGTTGTTCTGTCGGTTTTTTTTAAGTGATGTTCCGCTGAAAGAAAATTAAGTTAGCGGAACAATATACATATAACAAAGCCGATTTATGTAAAAATAACGTAGAAATTTGTTGCTCATTTGTTGCTGTCGAAATATCATAGTTTTGAATGCATTACCTACGAAATAAGTATTAATAACAACAAAAAACCTCAGCGTGTTAACGGAACAAGAGTAAAGTACCAGTAAAAAATCTGTCGCTCGCTTAAAATTTATACTGAGGTGTCGTCAGAATTTATTACTCTCGGAATATCCAAGGTACGAATTTATTGCAGATATGTCCCTTTAAGTTTCTGTAGATTCCTACTTTTCCCATGGCATCATCTCAAAAAATGTGCCTAAATCGTTCAGCAACATTGACGACAGTTTCCAATATATTCCAATATTCCAATAATTCCAAAGTATAGAAACTTAAAGAGACACGATTTGAAACTGATCATGGTTTAATTTTATTAAATTGTGTCCTATTTACGAATATTCCTATCGACTTGACCATTGAGAGTATAGATAAGAGATCAAATTTTTCTATGAATAAAGTGAACATTCCGAGAGAAGAATTTATTTTGGATAGTTCTAGATTTGACTTATTTTTGCTTCGATGGCTATTTTTACAAACAAAATTGCGGCATTCTTATAGGATCTCCTTTCTCCCTAATTGTTGCTGATTTGGTGATGAGGGATTTAAGGAGTCAAGGAGACTATATGTTTTCAATTCTTGTTTTATTATCATTATCTTGACGACGTTGTTATGGCAATTTCAAAAAATCTTGTTAATTTTACACTTGAGACTTTAATTCGTTGCATAACAGATTAAAATTTATTTTAAAATTTGGTGAAAACGGAATAAATTTTTTGGACATTACTATTATCAATAATAACAATTTGATTGAATTTGTCTGGTATCATAAGCCTACGTTTTCGGATAGATTTCTAAACTTTTTATCTTCGCATCCACTCTCATAAAAAGAGACATAAAAATACGCATGGCAGATACAGCTTTTTTAATAATTAGATCCAAAATATCATCAAAAAAATGTCGAGCACCATAATTAGCACATTATTAAAAAATGATCACCCGGCCGATTTAATTTTTAACAATATTAATGTACGATTGAAAGTTTTAATTCATAAAGGCATAAAATAACAGACTAAATTAAAAGATAAAATTAATAAAGATTGCACCTCTTGGTTCGTGCTTCCTAGCATCCCTAAAATTTCGGATGAATTTAAAAGAATTAGCAACACTATATTATCAAATTAGCTTTAACCAGTTTAAACAAACTGGACAGTTTGATTAGGGTACAAAAAGACATTCTCCCATGAGAAAAGAAGAAAAATGTCGTTTACAAAATTTCATGTAGATTCTGTGCTGCTTCATATGTTGGACAGATAGCAAGGAAACTTAAAACTAGAGTGTCGGAACATCGTAATCTGGAGACACTGGTAGTGTCTCGGCGCTAAGCTGCGCGAAGCGACACTGCCGTGCCTCCTTTACGCGAACCGACGAGTTGCGGCAGATCGGATTTCAATAACAGCTGAACCGATCGCGTTCTATGTATGCTCAATCGATGGCCACCACATGGATTGTGTGATAAAAGTGCATTTATTTTTTTTCTACGTGCCCTACGAGCGGAGATATCGCGACGCAAAGTCCGGTCTACGATATAATTTCACCTCATTTTAAGAAACGTTGTTGTTACTACCATCGTTATCGTTATTGTCATTATTATCATCGTCGGACCAGGAGAAAATGTCCATCTTGTTTTTTCGACACTAGAGGGCTTTTGATTTAATCTAGCGATGGCAGCATTGCACATTCGAATGTAATCAACCACACGTGACGTGACGGCTGTGATAATCAGCGATAGCAACATTGTCACATATATAATAATTAATTGAAATTAAAATGAAATATAATTATTAAAATGAATTATTAAAACAAAATATTAATTATAATTATTAAGGTGTTCGCCGTCGAGGAATTATCGAGGAATTAAGCGTCTAGATGTTTATCGTCGAGGAAGTGGGTGTCTAGGTCGAAGAAATGGGTGTCTAGGTCGAAGAAATGGGTGTTTAGGTGTTCGCCATCTCATTCTGACAGGTTTGACTATAGATAGCAAGAGGCAAATGTGGCATTTTTTAGTATTAACTGTTAAACTATTCAGGTTAGAATCTGTCACATCGATTGAACAGAGGAACACGTATGAACACGTAATTGAAGATAGAATAAATATTCTCTGCTCTAAAACACAATTTTCGGTGTAAGAATACATTTTCTATTCTGGTAGTTTATTTCAATTTTTTTATTAATTATAATAATATTACAGTAATATAATGTATGTATAAGAAATAAAAATAATTCGTGAAACTACCAATTAATGCAAGCCAAAATTTATTGACACTACTTAGGGCGACTGTTACCAACGCCGACAAGTCTGTATATCGTTCTTAACTTTAATTTAAGTTTGTTCACGTCGCATGCTCCAACATGCTCTTACTTCCTCCCAACAGTAGCTCCTACTCACTCAACGCGCTCGTTAGAATGAGTAGGAGTTGTGATTAGAGGAAGTAGGAATATGTTGAAGCAAGCGACGCGAACAAACCTCTTGTTACAGTAATATGAAGAATGTAAGAAATAAAAATAATTTGTGTAATTCCCAACTAATGCAACGCAAGATACTTCACACTACATAGGGCGACTGTGACGATCGTCGATTAACTTAATATAATTTACATTTTATTACTATACATCACATGTATAGCTAAGTCAATAATGTATAAAAGTTAGAATATTACAGGCGATTATCAATTAAGTTAATCGGCGTTGCTAACAGTCGTTAATAGAATACTATAAATGTAGTGTATAATTATAATATTACAGTAATATAATGTATGTGTCTATTATAGACAGAAGATTATTATTACTTTTATCACAGTTGATTGAGTGAGAACGCAGAGATAGAAGTATATATATGACGACGATGCGATAAGAGGTTGGTTCGTGTTGCATGCTCCAACATATTCTTACTTCCTCCCAACAGTAGCTCCTACTCACTCAACGCGTTCGTTAGAATGAGTAGGAGCTACGGTTAGAGGAAGTAGGAGCATGTTGAAGCAAGCGACGCCAACTAATCTCTTATCTCATCGTCGTGATATATGTACTTCTATCTCTGCGTTCTTACTCAACTGTGATGAAAGTAATAATAATCTTCTGTCTGTAATAGAATGCTGATTAAGTTAATATACAATAGTTCGTGATAATTTTAATAATTACAGTAATATGAAGAATGTAAGAAATAAAAATAATTTATGTAATTGCCAACTAATGCAACGTGAGATATTTCACACTACATAGGGCGACTGTTACCAATGCCGATTAATTTAATATAATTTACATTTTATTACTCTACATCACAATTATAGCTAAATCCATAATATATAAAAGTTAGGATATTACAGTCGATTATTAAGTTAATCGGCGTTGCTAACAGTCGTTATTAGAATACTATCGTATAAATGTAGTGTAATTATAATAATATTACAGTAATATAATGTATGTATCTATTATAGACAGAATATTATTATTACTTTCATCACAGTTAATTAAGTGAGAATGCAGAAAGAGAAGTATATATATGACGACGATGGGATAAGAGGTTGATTCGCGTCGCATGCTCCAACATGCTCTTTCTTCCTCCCAACAGTATCTCCTACACACTCAACGCGCTGGTTAGAATGAGTAGGAGCTACAGTTAGAGGAGCATGTTGAAGCAAGCGACGCGATCAAACCTCTTATCTCATCGTCGTGATATATGTATGTGATGAAAGTAATAATAATCTTCTGTCTGTAATAGAATGCTGATTAAGTTAATATAAAATAGTTTGTTATAATTTTAATAATTACAGTAATATGAAGAATGTAAGAAATAAAAATGATTTGTGTAATTGCCAACTAATGCAACGCAAGATACTTCACACTACATAGGGCGAGTGTTACCAACGCCGATTAACTGAATCGACGATTAACTCAATCAGCAGTATAGCCAACAAGTCTGTATATCGTTCTTAACCTTAGGTTTGTTTGCATCGCATGCTCCAACATGCTCCTTCTTTCTCCAACCGTAGCTCCTACTCACTCAACGCGCTTGTTAGAGTGAGTAGGAGCTACCGTTAGAGAAAGTAAGAGCATGTTGAAGCAAGTGACACAAACAAACGTCTTATTTCTTCGTAATATACTTCTAAAATATACAATACAAAAATGAGTAAAAGACTTATAATTCAAACATAAAACAATAAGTAAAGAACAATTAATGCCCATTTCCACCAACGTGAATTAACTTTAACCTCGGTTCAACTTATCTTTAGAATTAGAAAAAGACGAAGAGCAAGTTCAACCGACATTAGAGTTAATCTACATTGATGGAAATGGACATAAGAGTCTAAAACATCTAAATATTAGAAATATAATTATAAAAGCGAAAATTATCCTACCTTTTTTTCGCGTTTAAAGTATCTATAGAAATATACAATACAAAAATGATTAATCGTTCTTAACTTTAAGTTTGTTCGCGTCGCATGCTCCAACATGCTACTACTTTCTCCCAACAGTAGCTCCTATCACTCAATACTCACTCAACGCCCTCGTTAGAGTGAGTAGGAGCTACGGTTAGAGGAATAGGAGCATATTGAAGCAAGCGACGCGAACAAACCTATTATCTTTTCGTTGTAATATATAAATGATGCTTCTCGTAAAGAATCACCATTTGGGCCAGTTGCACCAACGCCAATTACTTAATCGGCCGAGAAACTGATGACTAATCACGATATGTTGAAGCAAGCGACGCGAACAAACCTATTATCTTTTCGTTGTAATATATAAATGATGCTTCTCGTAAAGAATCACCATTTGGGCCAGTTGCACCAACGCCAATTACTTAATCGGCCGAGAAACTGATGACTAATCACGATATGTTGAAGCAAGCGACGCGAACAAACCTATTATCTTTTCGTTGTAATATATAAATGATGCTTCTCGTAAAGAATCACCATTTGGGCCAGTTGCACCAACGCCAATTACTTAATCGGCCGAGAAACTGATGACTAATCACGATATGTTGAAGCAAGCGACGCGAACAAACCTATTATCTTTTCGTTGTAATATATAAATGATGCTTCTCGTAAAGAATCACCATTTGGGCCAGTTGCACCAACGCCAATTACTTAATCGGCCGAGAAACTGATGACTAATCACGATATGTTGAAGCAAGCGACGCGAACAAACCTATTATCTTTTCGTTGTAATATATAAATGATGCTTCTCGTAAAGAATCACCATTTGGGCCAGTTGCACCAACGCCAATTACTTAATCGGCCGAGAAACTGATGACTAATCACGATATGTTGAAGCAAGCGACGCGAACAAACCTATTATCTTTTCGTTGTAATATATAAATGATGCTTCTCGTAAAGAATCACCATTTGGGCCAGTTGCACCAACGCCAATTACTTAATCGGCCGAGAAACTGATGACTAATCACGATATGTTGAAGCAAGCGACGCGAACAAACCTATTATCTTTTCGTTGTAATATATAAATGATGCTTCTCGTAAAGAATCACCATTTGGGCCAGTTGCACCAACGCCAATTACTTAATCGGCCGAGAAACTGATGACTAATCACGATATGTTGAAGCAAGCGACGCGAACAAACCTATTATCTTTTCGTTGTAATATATAAATGATGCTTCTCGTAAAGAATCACCATTTGGGCCAGTTGCACCAACGCCAATTACTTAATCGGCCGAGAAACTGATGACTAATCACGATATGTTGAAGCAAGCGACGCGAACAAACCTATTATCTTTTCGTTGTAATATATAAATGATGCTTCTCGTAAAGAATCACCATTTGGGCCAGTTGCACCAACGCCAATTACTTAATCGGCCGAGAAACTGATGACTAATCACGATATGTTGAAGCAAGCGACGCGAACAAACCTATTATCTTTTCGTTGTAATATATAAATGATGCTTCTCGTAAAGAATCACCATTTGGGCCAGTTGCACCAACGCCAATTACTTAATCGGCCGAGAAACTGATGACTAATCACGTTTGCTGTTTAGTAGAACTAATGATATGTATTATTTGTATAAAAGATTTGATATCAACAACTGGCGCCAAGTTAAATTTTACCATTTTAATCCTCCCAAAGAAAAAATATGATAGTAACTTTAATTTGTTTCTTAATTTATTTAACACTAATGATATGTATTATTTGTATGAAAGATTTGTCACATTAACCGTAATACTAATAATCGCTCGGTGATTACAGAGCATCGAATTAATTTTGAACGTGACTTCGACTGGGAGAATGTCGTAGTACTACCAGGTATGTAAATATGAAACCGGAATTTACCAATAGATGGTCATAGCTGTCCATGTAGTTGCCGTTAGACCACGTCATTGACTCCATTTCTTTGTTCTGACATCTGACAAAGATTTTCAACTCACAACAATACAAGTTTCATACAACAGTATAGTTTGTAATAG
>NW_017296255.1:77030-78504 GCF_001594075.2 Trachymyrmex cornetzi
TGAAAAACGACCGGAATATCAAAAAAGGCAACACAAAGTGATTTTGCTTCATGATAATGCACCATCACACACAGCAAAACTGGTCAAGGAAACGATTGAGGCGTTTGGTTGGGAAATACCTTCGCATGCGGCTTACTCACCACACTTGGCTCCGTCCGATTACTACTTATTTGCATCGATGGGATTCACGCACTTGCTCAGCTTCACTTCTTACGAAGATGTACGAAAATGTCTAGATGACTGGTTTAGCTCAAAAGAGCAACAATTTTTGTGGCGTGGGATCCACAGATTGTCAGACAGGGAAAATGTATATCTAGCGATGGGCAATACTTCGAATAAAATATTTTTTATCATTTTCATGTAAGAAACGTGTATTTTCTGTTAAAAAATTCCGGTTTCATATTTACATATCTGGTAGATAAAGAGCTTCCTTAAGAAACGGATAATATCTGAATGTCTTCATATCCTTACGCAAGAGTACAATCTCAATTTGTATTCGGATATGGAGGGCCTTCATCACACTTATGCACAAATATTAAAAGACATAAAATAATTTTATGTTGATGATTTTTATAATTCCCTGCAATTGTTTATATATCGACGTTGCTCCTTCTTTTAATATTTACTTCAGTGACCGATACATCTCACTTATTATACAGGGTGTCTCAGAAATAAGGTAGGAGCCGCATTGGGAGCGCAGAATGGGTCAAGGGGAACAAAAAAGTCTGACACTATTTTGAGATATTCGTTGTAGTTTTCGAATTAGAAAAGGAAACATATAAGCCAATGTGCGATGAAGCCGCGTCGCGCGAATTTGTAGCACGTCTCATCGCGCCTCACTCGATAGCAGCGACGGTAACATACACAATGGACCAAAGCACGTAAATCATCCTTGAGCCGATGCTATAAAATGATTGTTCGACATATTTTCGGCATGTACAGGCTTATAGGTATTCTAGATAAAAATGTTTATCGTCATTTAGACGTCTTACGACGTATTTAAACTAAAAACATATATAGATCGCTGTCATGTAATTGTTTTCCTGTAAAACGTGTGTATTCCCAAACTTATCGAAGGTACCGTACATATATTATGGTTATTTAATATTGTGGCGATTATATTGCCACGACTCCGGAGAACCGAATGTATACCCAGCACACAATACACAAAGTATACATATACGAAGATTTTGTCTGATACACGGCCCGTCGTTCGTGGAAATATAAACAATAGATATAAGTCTTTTGAACACATTAATTTCTGGTGCCGATCTGTTTACATTTCTCCGATCATTTAAAGCATAGTTGAAGCATTTTGTATCGGTGTGTAGAAAATAATAATTTAATATGTGTTACGTCTAAGCTCTTGGAAATGCGCTTAAGGGGGCAAGATAGGTAACGAGGCCGAAAAAAAGCAGATTTTTGAGATTTTTTTTCTCGGTTCTGAATAAATATAATTAGTTGTAAGTTTTGA
>NW_017296255.1:78863-80007 GCF_001594075.2 Trachymyrmex cornetzi
TTTTTAAATAAAAACGATCGTTCAAGAGCAAGTATTTATCATATAAAAGATGCCTGCAAAATTTCATTAAGATCGGTGCATTACTTTTTGAGTTATGTTACGCACCGACTTCAAAAAAGTAGTTTTGAGAAAAACGCGTAAGTTTTAAGAGCAAATAAAAGTATAATGATTTGTTTTTCCAACTTACATCAAATCATCTATTCCAGGGCCATACTGGGCATCCTCTGAAGCAGTTGTAGAGTCCAAAGAATCTTTTTTTTCTTGTCTACGAGCTGTACAAACAGCTACCGCCGTATAGGTACCTGCCTCGAGCGCTTTCTACGACTTCGAACACTATTAATCTGTTATCGAAATAACCGGTATATCTCAGCGAATTTTAGTCCGATCGACTTGAAATTTTCACAGGATATTCCTGAGATGTTGTACTTTCATATAAAAAATTATCAAAAAAAATGTTTTTTTCAAGTTGCTAACCTATCTTGCCCCCTTAATATGTCGAAGGGAGAGACAAGGATGGAGTTATAGAGGGTATGGAAGGACGTTTACGGCTGTTCTACAATGTGCTTCTTGTTTCCTGTTTCTTGCTGTTTGTCTCTATTTGTCTCTTGTCTTTTTGATCAAGAAGGCAAGAGACAAACAGCAAGAAACAGAAAACAAAAAGCACATTGTAGACCAGCCATTAGACTTGATCTCGCAGATATTCACGCAGTGGCGAACACCTGAGAGTCGGACGCACTTCTTATCGCTCCGGAATATGGGTCAACGTCCTGAAGGGACGCTATAACGCCTATTTCCTTGAGCAGTGCGTACGTCGGTCCAATTTTGAGTCAAAGAAATGAATCTTTATAACTAGGGAGTGGACCAGGTGGGATCCTTGGGAAACGGCGAGAGTACGAGGTCTTTTGAATTAAAAATTTAACTGAAGGAAATCATTTTAAATCGAATTTCGTTTTATTACTAAAGTGTAAACTACAAAGGAATGTGATAGTTATTTGTATAAACTTCATAATCTTAAATTTTATAATTAAATTAAAGTATACATAATTATCGGGTTTCCACAAATTTTATAATTAAATTAAGCACAAGTTTTGAATTTACACATATTTTGCAATCGAATTAAGTTACAGGTTATCATTAGGTTCGC
>NW_017296255.1:81536-82548 GCF_001594075.2 Trachymyrmex cornetzi
CGCTGCGGGCGCCGTGCACGATCTTCATAGTTTAAAACGGGAAAGGCTCGGGCGAGTCACCCAGTAACACATGCTCTGGGGAGGTCAAGGGGGGGATACTCCATCCGGACGAGACCCATCGGCATAATTATGATCGAACTTCACTTGGTAAGTTCGTTTATGCGGCGTGGATTTCCTCGAAATCTCACTGCGAATCGATTCTCATTAAAATTCGCGAAATAGCAAAAGAGAAAAGAAAAGGGGGGAACTTACTGTTATTTGACAGAGCGGTGAGACTGGATGGTTAGCCCTCGGTCCTTTGGTCTCGGTCTGGCCTCTCCAACGGCGCACTGATTTTAATGTTTATAATATGTTTGAAAATGTACGCACTGAGTTTAAAGAAAAACTTTTTCTATCTTTATGACTGACTTTCTGAATTTCTATCTCTCTGACTTTCCTATTTTCCTCTGCTCTCTATTTTTTCTCCTCTCTATTTTTTCTCTTCTCTATTTTTTTCTTTCCTCTATTTTTTCCTGACTTGTGTCTCGCGATGTCGCGGTTTATATAGGGATAGTTTAGGGGGAGGTTCCATAGTAGGGTGTGTCTAATTGGGAAATTAGGGAATCAGGTTTACGAGATTCTAAGGTGATACAATTTTGATTCGTCGTTGGAAAATTGCCTTCCGGTTAGCTCCGCCCGCTATGTCATTTTTTATTCGTTCTCACGTTGAACGATGGATAGATATCTCTGGATTAGTTAATCGAGAGTCGCGGTTCGTGTTGATTTTTCTCAGTGTCGGAAAAAGTCATTACTAGATTTATAACCCTATCTTAAGCCTAAGCGTGGGACCATTATCGTTCGGCCCGCGTAATATCGGTGTGAGATGGTTAAATATTTCATCTTCTTTCGAGCGTCGGTCCGCGCTATCACTCTTATTATCGCGGGGATTATTTCGTGGCTTAGCTTAGCCTTGGTACCAACGCTGTTTGATGTTGATTTTCGTTTTATCAAAAAGAGGTTTGATAGTCAATGC
>NW_017296255.1:83027-91809 GCF_001594075.2 Trachymyrmex cornetzi
CTCCATCCGGACGAGACCCATCGGCATAATTATGATCGAACTTCACTTGGTAAGTTCGTTTGATCTATAAATTATGCCTCAGGTCTCGTCCGGATGGAGTAATAATTGTAGATGTTTAGAACGTGACTCGTCCGTGTCACCATAGGTTGGGAAGGGAGAAAATTCTCTGAAAAAAGTCTGAGTGTAATTACAGCGCCAATGACCAGAAGCCGATGTGGCATGTTATTAAGTAAAATAAACAAGTAATATGAAGCTATAACTATACATGTTTGTAATAATGTTTCCCTTAAGAGTATTATATACATCTGTATTAATGTTTGTGACAATATAATTATTGGAAATAAAAACTAGCTAAATTAGGAAAAATCTCCGAAACGGGGTGATGTGCCCAGCTAGGATGTTTCTTGGGCTGCGCGTAAAACCGCATTAGGGAACGTATCCGTGTCTATAATCTGCCTATTATAAAAGTTCGCGAATACACGAGATTCGCCAGACCACCCCGCTGCACGTTTAATAATCTACCGCGCCGACACCTTTTCGCGCCGCGAGAGATGTGGACGCGTGCCGCGTGCTGTGTGCGGAAAAGGCATTACTAACTCCACAGTCCGTTAAGGTGGATCTAATCCAGCGACTGATCGTCTGGGAACTCACCGCTGTGTGTGGGCGTTTGAGCGCGATAAATAAGGAATCACAGGATGGAGGGCGAATATCTCGAGTCCGCGAAATATAATCAGACAGCAAGGTGACAACGCATAGATTTTTGTGTTCTTCGAAAGAGGGAAAGGATAACAGCGGCTGAAATCGACCTGGAGCTGAGGTTTTTAGACGGTCTGGGATGCGAATGAGAGCCCTCCCCGCAGAGATCGAAATCTGTGAGACCCGAATGGCCGCTAAGGTCTGACAACGCTGACCTGATGCCAGAGCCAGAAGCAAGACTAACTTTTTCGTGAGGGCTTCTAAAGATAAAGATTCGTGGGGAAAGAAAGCGGCCAATTTAGTCACCACTGGGGAGGGATCCCAGATATAATCGTAACGCGGACGAGATGGCTTCAATACGCTGACTCCCTTACAAAACCTTCTGATAAGAGGTTCGTCACCGATCGCGTTAGTTGAAATAAGCGAGATCGCCGACCTGGCGACGTTAAGCGTAGAGTAGGAACCTATTGTTTGCGAAAGATCTGATAGAAATAGCAGGACATCTTTGGTTTGCGGTGTAAACAGTGAGCAGTGATGGCGATGAGCGTACTCTCACCAGGAGCGCAGAGAGCTTGAATATTGGCAGATAGTGGATGGCGCGAGAGACGCTACGATGGTGTCAATGGCGGGCTGAGGGACGCCTCTGGCCTGAAAGGCCTGCCCGATAAACGCTCTGCTGCCAGGGAAAGCGAGCTGGCTGCTGGATGACGGCTCCTAAAAGGAGAAGACAATAAGTCATTTGCTGGGCTTAATATGATCGGTTCTGAGATCATGAGGCGCCTAAAGAGAGGGAACCAGGGTTGTGACGGCCACCACGGAACGACTACTACTCCCTCCGCTTGGTCATTAACGATTTTTCGTAGGACCCGGGGGAGTAAAATAAAAGGGGGGAAAGCGTAAAAGTAGAATTCCCCCCAGTCAAGGGTAAACGCGTCGACTGCAAATGACTCTGGATCCGGAAACCATGAAACGAAAATGTCACATTTCGTGTTAATGTTGGAAGCAAAAAGATCGATATCGAAGGGGCCGAGTTCTCTATCAATTAGCTGAAAAGCCTTCCTGGACAATGACCATTCCGTGTCTGCATCTCGGCAGCGAGATTCTTCATCCGCAATAGTATTTTCGGAAGAGGCAATGTAGGAGGCGAACAATCAGATATTTCTAGCTTCGCACCATTGCCAAATATCCCTAGAAAGAGATGATAAATGGGGATATTTAACTGACCCGAAACGATTAATGTAAGACACCGCTGTGGTATTGTCTATTCTTAGCAGAATCTCACCACTGAGATGAGACGCGAAACATTTCAAACCATAAAAGGCGGCCTTAAGTTCCAGTACATTGATATGTAAAGTCCTTTCTTCGGCCGACCACCAGCCGTGAGTCCGGTCTGAAGCCGAGTAGGCGCCCCAGCCTGTAAGAGAGGCATCAGAAAAGATTTCGCATACAAACCGGCCTGTTAGGATAGAGTTTGCTTGGATCTGATCGGCCAAAGTATTGAGCCACCAACGAAAATCTTCGGTGAGATCTGATGTGATAATCATTTTTGCATTGAAATCGTTATTCGATTTTTCAAGAGCTAAAAATTTTTGCCTTTCAAACGCCTTCGTATATAGAAGACCATATCTTACCGCGGGGCAGATGGAAATAAGGGACCCGATCATACTTGCGAAAAGTTTGATCGAGCAGTGAGATTTGGCCGAAAAGCTTGAAACGAGTGAATGTAATTTGGTCCGACGCTGTTGTGGGATCGCAACAGACTGTGTCTCAGAATCGAACACGAAGCTAAGATATTTGCGTTGCCGTGCGGGTTCTAGCTCCGACTTCCTGGAGTTTATAATGAAGCCCAACTTTGAGAGGATGTTAATGTGTGCCTGGACATTCCGACGACAGGCCTCTTTCGAGTGGGCTAGCAGAAGAAAATTGTCCAGATATAATACTGACTCATAGCTTTTGGCCCGAAGAAACGCGACCACTGGACGTAGAATCTTGGTGAAGATGTACGGGGCCGTGGATAAGCCAAATGGAAGAGCGCTAAACTCGTACGTGATGCCCTGCCACTGGAATCTCAGATATTTCCTGCAAGAAGGATGAATTAGTATTGATAAATAAGCGTCTTCAAGGTCGAGGGAAGCCATCTCGACATCCGACAGTAATAAGCGTACTACCGTTCGCCAGTCTTCTAACTTAAAATGAGGGGCTTTAATGTAAGCGTTAAGATCTTTCAAATTGAGAATAAAGCGCATGCCCCCAGAGGCTTTCTCAATTAAGAAAAAGGAAGAAAGAAACTGATCCGGCGATGGCTGTACCGGATAGATGGCCCCTTTATTTAGCAGTCTCTCTATTTCTTCGGTACAATAAGTAGACGTTACCGTGTTAAAGACTGGTTCTCTGAGTTGAGAGCGCGGAGGTGGCCTTGAAACAAAGGGGATTTTATATCCTCGAATGGCGCTCAGGATCTCAGGATCCGACGTTAACGCTTTCCACTCGCGCAGAAAACTAGCTAAACGGCCTGCGTTTCTTACCGGATTTAACGGCGGTAAGTGCGGGAGCGGGAGTGCGCTCTGCGAGGATGATTCCTTGATTGGTAAGCCCCTGCTCGGCGATACGGCTGATTCGACTGACGGGCAGGGGCTTTCGCATTTCCCGGCGAGGCTTGCTTCCGTGCCGTTTGGACTCTTCCCGCCGACTGAGAAGGGACGTTAGAAGTTGTTGCCGGAGCTCTGGCGAGGACACGAGCCACTTTCTCGCAGGCCTGTGCATCCTTAACCTCGTCCACGAACGAGGCACCGAAAAGCCACTCATCTATCGGGGCCAGATCAGCTGTCGATTTACCTAGTAGGTTTAAGGCCGGTTTTATGAAGGCCCGTCTGGCCAAGGACAACCTGTATTGATGATCCGCTAACAGTTGTATAGCCTCAGCGATTTGACTGAGCGCCAACTTAGCATCCTCTGGTAAAAGCGAGGATACCTCGGGCTTAGTGAGGTAAGAAAGACCCATGCCCGAAGCATTGAGGGCGGCTGCCACTTGCGACTGAGCCCGAGATTGGTGTTCGTCCCTCTTGGATACCGTCGAAGAGGCCTTCAGTATCGGTAGAAGCATCCTGTTGAGCTTAGGTGGGCCCAAAGTTGAGAGTTCGTCTTTAACCTCAAATCTTGATAATAGCCGTGAACGCACAGCGTCTGACAGACCGGTACGAACAGTCGACCTGGTAAAATCCAGCATGGTTTGATTCCAGGATAACTTCTCGAGCGAATCGCACTGAGTGTGAAAAAGCTGATTGACGAGAGATAGTTCACCATCCTGCTCGGTATCCGCGATCGCAAAGGTGACCGAATGATCCATCGAATTCGGTGTCAAAGCTGAAAAAATACCGGCAAGCGGATGGTGGAACGTAAATATATGTGCCGCGGAAGAGCCGTCGGTTAAGCCCCCTCTTTGCCAATTTTCGATAAGAGAAAAGAGGGTCGACAAGGGAGCTTACCTGGTTCGGTGCCCCGGCTCTTGGGAGCCGTCGGCTCTTCTTGTGGCTGTGATTCCGGGGAATGCAAGACATGCCCCCTAACCTCGTTTTCCAAACAGGTTAGCTTTCGTCCCTGGTCTTGTATTGTCTCGAGAATCTTTTCTAGGAGAGCTGCGTCGCCGACCGCTGGGGAAGTCCTTGTTGAAGATGACTGTGAGCGATTCCTCGAGACGCGACGAGGGCGCTTAACCTCACGCGAACGAGAGTGACTTGTCGCGTCTTCTCTCATACTCGTGGGATCGTTTCCTATATTTCTTGCGCTCTCTCGATCTTGAGCGACTGTGAGAATGTGAATCCGACATATTCTGATCACAAAATACAATAAACTAAAATAACTCAAAGCAAGAAACGTTGGCTGATCGCGAACAGAAACACAATGAAGATCCTGCACGGCGCCCGAAGCGCCACCGTACGGGGAAGGAGACGCCTTTTTTCCTTCCCCTAGACTCTGAATTCTGTTGGCTGAACGTGCGCAGGCGCACTACTACAATTATTACTCCATCCGGACGAGACCTGAGGCATAATCGGTAATTATATGCAATAATCCGATATAAAAAGGTTACAATAATTTGACTAAAATTTAACTGATTGTTCAAAATTGTAAATATACAGCGATAAACTTATTTTGTGTGCGGAGAATATCCGCGAAAGATACGAGCGACCGAGTGCGAGAGCGTGAGGTCAAAGAGTCGACTTCAAGACAGAGGTAGGAAGACGCCCTTCAAAACCGTTGTAGAATAAATTGTCTTTTAATATCTGATCCGACGACTTCGATTATTTCGATAACTATCCAACCATCAAAATACATATGATTCTTAATATAATACAATTGTATATAATGTTGGCAGAATGATAAAATCTTTGTACGGAATTTCATAAACTTTTACGCATACATTTTTACAAAATTATGATTCCATACTTGCGTTTTGTTTGACTATAATTATTCCAACATGTAATTTACTGATAGTGTAATAAACCAAGTAATATATAATAATTTATACCAGGTATTAATTTTTACCAAGTATTAATTTTTTTCCTATAATCTACAGATTATCTGGATTTTTAATATTGTAGTATACATAAATGAAAGGATAAATGTTCCTATTTAGAAGAAAGCCCCCTCCAATGATCTTGACCTTAACATATGTTGTCATGGTCATGACCCTGACCCACATAGCACACTTTATCTTGAGGATATCTCAAATTGTTCCATATTGACAAAGCGATCTTACGGATATCCTATTCGGGGTATCCAAAGAAAATATTGTGAAACATCGTAAGATACCATAAGATATCCTATTAATATCATATCTTAAGATATCCTATCATATTCAAATCATTTCGCCACACAATACTGTTCTCCAAATGCCCAACAAAGGTTTGCAGTTGGAGTACAGCAAATGTTTGCAGTTGGAGAGTGTCAAAACTAAAAGACTAGAAGTAAAGAATGTCATAATTATTTTAGACACAAACAATACTGTGTGCCAATTAATATATACCATATATCAAACTTACAAACATTTTTAATATAATAAATATTATACTAAGGCTTTATTCGAAAACATTACCCAGGTGCCCCCGTGTATCATCTTACCTTGTTTAACATTGGGTGAACTACGAGGACAAAACGACGACAGGAGGTACTCGGATAACGTATTCGAACACAGCTTAAGAATATTTGGAGACACTGTTATTGTCTCGGCGCTAAGCTACGCGCAGCGCCACTACCATGGCTACTTTACGCGAGCCGGTGAGTTGCGGCAGTACGAGATTATCGGATCTCAATAACGGCTGAACTGATCAAGTTCTAAGTGTGCTCAATCGACAGCAACCGGTCGGGATATATAATGAGAGTGTTTTTATTTTTTCTCTACGTGCTTTACGAGGGGAGACATTGCGACGCAAAATACGAATGTGAAACTTTTATATTAAGAAACGTCATCATTATCATCGTCCACGTCGTCGACCAGGAGAAAATGTTCATCTCGTTTTTTCGATACTAGAGGGCTTTTGACTTAACCTAGCGATGGCAGCATTGCACATTCGAATGTGATCAACCATACATGACGGCTGTGATAATCAGCGATGGCAATTTGTCACATATACGATGTGACGTGAACGCGGCGCATTATTATTATAATTAATTGAAATTAAAATAAAATATAATTAATAAAATAAATTAAAATAAAATATTAATTATAATTAAAATGAGATATCGTATCGAGATTGTCGTTGAAGATCTAGGTATTTACCGCGTCGAGGAAGAAGGTGTATAGATATTCAGGAATTAAGCGTCTAGGTGTTCGCCGTCGAGGAATTAAGCGTCTAGATGTCTGTCGTCGAGGAAGTGGGTGTCTAGGTCGAAGAAATGGGTGTCTAGGTGATCGCCATCGAAGAAGTGGGTGTCTAGGTGTTCGCTATTGGGGAAATGGGTGTCTAGGTGTTCGCCGTCGAGGAAGTGGGCGTCTAGGTGTTCGCCGTCGAAGAAGTGAGTGTCTAGGTGTTGTCAATATGTTCGCCGTCGAGGAAGTTGGTGTCTAGGTGTTCGCCGTCGAGTAAGTGGGTATCTAGGTGTTCGCCGTCAAGGAAGTGGGCGTCTAGGTGTTCGCTATTGGAGAAATTGGTGTCTAGGTATTCGCTGTCGAAGAAATGGATGTCTAGGTGTTTTCTACATGTTCGCCGACGAGGAAATGGGTGCCTAGGTGTTCGCTGTTGAGGAAGTGGGTATCGAGGTATTTGTCTTCGAGGAAGTGAGTGTCAAGGTGTTCGCCTTCAAGAAAGTGGGTGTCTAGGTGTTTGTCTTCGAGGAAATGGGCGTCTAGGTGAATGTCTTTGAATGAATTGTGATATAATAATTTCATTTTAGTGGAAATTAAACCATTTGGATTGGAATAGGAAGATTCTTCAATAAGTATACGTATACTTAGGTTTCATTGCATAAAAATTAAAGATGGTACCATTTGGATTAAGTAAATAATAAAGATAGTATCACTTGAGTTTTACTTTCCATTTTGTAAAATTTAACTTGGCGCCGCAGTTGCTGATATCAAATCGTTCGTACAAATAATACATACCATTAGATTAATATTTATTATTTATTTAATTTTTGTCATGGTATAAAGAAGTGAAATTTAACTTGGCGCCAGTTCTTGATATCAAATCATTTATAGGAGTGATACAAATCATAAAAGTTAATATTATTTATTTAATTTGGTATTCGAATTACATGGAATTTAATTTGGCGCCAATTGTTGGTATCAAATCTTTTATACGATTAATACTTAAAATTTTGATAAAATTTTGATGAATTTAGCTTGGCGCCAATTTTGTTGATATCAAATCATTCATACGAATAATACATATCATTAGAGTTAAATAAATTAAGAAAAAAATTAAAGTTACTATTATATTTTTTTTCTTTGGGAGAATTAAAATGGTAAAATTTAACTTCGCGTCAGTTGTTGATAGCAAATTTTTTATACAAATGATACATATCATTAGTTCTACTAAACAGCAAACATGATTAGTCATCAATTTCACGGCCGATTAAGTAATTGGCGTTGGCGAAACAGGCTCACATGGTGATTCTTTACGAGAAGCACCATTTGGGCCAGTTTCACCATATAAATTACAAAGATGTGACATATATTACTTCAAATTAATCTTTTATTTCGTTATGTAATAATGGGACAATAATTTCTTGCTTTCATAATATGGTATTCTAAAACATATTCCCTTTTTATTTTAGATAACAACCACATATATACAGGGTGATCCGTAATTCGCGCATTCGGAGTACAGTACATGATACTCTATGCTAAAACAAACAACTTTTTCCTTTAACAAAATTGCGTCCGACAAATAGTTTTTGCATGAGAGCTTGTTGGAGTTAACGAATAAGCGCTCGGATCCATGTAGCACTCAGGGCCGGCGCGTGCGCCTCACTTGCGTGTACCAGTCCGTGTCTAGTATTCATAAATAATGTCTTTTAAGACGCTCATACGGCTATGTTATGATTAGTTTGTGACATCTTAAGACTGTACTTGAGATATCGTATCTTAAATAATAAGAAAAAACTCTGAACGATATCGGCATTTGACCTTTTTCCATATTGTGTTGCCTAAATAATGAAAATTTAATAAAATAAGTACTGCCTTTATTTCTTACATAATACATGAATAAAAAATTGTCTGCTTGCATAATAATAATCTGAAAATAAAGACAAACGTAAATAAAAACATGCTTCGCAAGCGTTCTTATATTTCGAATATTGTACAATTACATGATTGTAGTTAAATAGTATTGTTAAATTTAAACAATAAACTTGAATTTCCTGCTCAAGCGAGTACATTTGTAACGGTGATTAAAAATAAAGTAAATTCGTCCGGCTAAAGCTACAATAATAAAGTAGACAACACAATTCGTGAGTACTTATGATGTAGGAAGATGTTCTCAGGTTTTAATAATACACTCAGGAGCAAAATTAAATTAATTTTAAAATTAGTTAATTAATTAATTTAAAAAATTAATTAATAAACAAATTAATAAATAAAATAAATAAT
>NW_017296256.1:0-8572 GCF_001594075.2 Trachymyrmex cornetzi
TATCGGAATTAGTATTATTAAAATGTATTTGCCATTCTTCCGCTATTATAGCTAGTAAAGCTTATAGCTTGTAAAGAGTTACCTGAATCTTGCGAAAATTTGATTAGAAACGTTGTTACTTATATTTCGGGCAGTGCAAAAAGATGTGCAATTTTACGCGAATTTCAAGAATTTTTTGAAGTTGAAAAAAATAAACTCTTAAAATTATCAAATACGAGATGGCTTGTTTTGCACAATTGCGTTAGTAGACTTTTAGATAATTGGAACGTTTTAAAAAGTTACTTTATTTTAGCAGTAACAGAGGACAAGTTACAATCCGCAGAAATAATTTTAGTACATTTAAACGATGTTACAATTAAAATTTATTTGTTATTTTTAAAATACGTTTTACATATCTTTAATACCTTTAACGCGCTTTTTCAATCACGCACAGTATTGATCCATAAATTATTTGAACGTAGCCAAAAATTAATTAAACAGTTTGCACAAAATTTTATAATTCCCGAGGCTTTGGCGGACATCACTACTTTAAACGTAGATGATGAAAAAAATATACAAGATCTATATAACATATATGTAGGGCCGGAATGTGAGTCTTTTGGCAGAACAATCTTCAGAATGTGTACAAGAAATTAAATTAAAATGTTTACAGTTTTATAAAACAGCAGTTAAAGAAATGTTAAAACGTTTACCATATAAAGACACTTTTTTTGAAATGTTAACTTTCATAGATCCTAAAATAGCATTATACAACGAAAGCAGAATTAAAATTAAAGATTTAACTGATATTGCTGTACGCATAGGGCTGATTGGGCAAATTGATATCACAAAATTAGCGTTTGAATGGAGAAGTCTGCCCTCCATGTTTAATGATATTGAAAAACAAGAATTAAGTTCTTTAGATATTGAAGAAATGTGGAGAAAAATATTAGAATTTAAAGATAGTAACGGTGACAAAATGTTTTCAACTTTAGAGTCTTTAATCGAAGTAGTGTTTTCTCTTCCACATTCAAATGCCGAAGCTGAACGTATTTTTTCAATAGTTTCGGATGTAAAAAATAAGAAGCGGAATCGATTATCAAATGATATGGTTTCCGCAATTTGTATTATTCGATCAAGTTTTCAAACTCAAGGAAATAATTGCTTAAATTTTAAAGTCGAGCCCAGACATTTAGAATTACATAATTCAGAAAATTTATACAAAAAATAATGCCGTTTATATCTGATGTTCTTAATATTGCCATTTTAATTTGTGAGTTTTCTTTCATATTTAATGTAGACGCTTTTTTGTATGCATGCTAGTATTATTAATTATATATTAATCATTATTCTGAGTTTCAGAGTTTATTACAATGGATGTTGCAATATTTCCCAAATACAGTGATGTTTATACTTTTCAAATTATACTTTTATTGTAACTGTTACACGTATAGATTTTGTTTATTTATTCATTGTTTATTCGAATATTTATTATATATTATTTACTTCGATTAACTTTTGCATTGTCCTTTCTAGTTGATAATAAAACTATTTTTGTTTAGATATTTGAAAAGATTATTTTATTTTTTTATTTTATGCAATGTTAATCACATTAAGCTTTGTTTGTATATTTTTGTACTGAGTTTGTATAATTACTTAAAAAATTTTCTGTTTTTGTAAAAGTATATATTTTTATGAATACTGGTAAGGTTTTTGGCAGTTTCCCTTACCCTTGCAACAAATGTTGGTATTCTTTACAATTTCTGCCAAATAAAATATTTAATTTTAAATTAAGAAAATGTTTTGTTATATCAATATCTTTTCCCTTTCCTTTTGTCTCGTCCCTCATATAGGTAAATATTATTATTTATTAAATATTTAATGTTGTATAGTTGCATTGTACATACATACTCTTGTATACATGCACAAACATATATCTACACGTATATCTGACTATTTTTTGTACTTCTTCTAAAAATTCTTTTGTAATTTTCAATATTGACACAAAGGCTTTAAAAATACCTATTTTCTTACGATTTTGGTACGTTACTGAGTTCTTCTCCAATACGCATGCGCCAGAAAAGCGACACATCTAGCAACACTGACCCAACGAGGAGGTGATGGAGGTGGAACGATCGCCGACAGACCAGCTCTGCCAGACGATTTATATAGAGGATCTATTACTGGATCCTAAACCGGAAGGATTAAAAGAAAGCAAGGAAATACTACAACCACCAACAGCATCCTTCTTCAAAAAACCCGGGCCGAGGTCCTACAAAGGGAAAATGGCGGAACGATACAGCAGGGACACCTCTGCGATGGACACCGACACGCAGGAGATTAGCTCGTCGGATAGCGAGGCGACGGATTATGAAATAAAAAGAAGAGGAAAAGCGAGGACTGAGGAAGACTCCGAGGTAAATTCCCCTCCCGAGAAATTAAACATAGGGAACAGGGGCCCTCAAAGAGCAACTACCAGCAGAAAAAGGGACAGGCTAACATCAGAAGCCGAATCGGACTATAGGAAGAGCAGAACGACTGGGGAATACGTCGGAAGGAGGGAAGCGATCCTCAGGTACAATGAGGCGAAGGAGGAGGCGCTGCGACTCGACAGGGAGAAATTAATAAGGGACTACAGCAGCTATGAACTTTTTAAGAAGTCGAAAATAAACTTAGAAAAAATAAGAGAGAAGATGGAGGATAACTCAATCGAGGAGCTCGCGGCCAAGGTAAACGAAAACATGACGGAGGTACTCAGGGTTGCAAAAACATCCAGCAACCTGAAAGGGACCTTTCAAAAAAGCCTGAGAATTGCAGCGGCATCCTCCCTGGGAATCTTTGACATCCTAAAGGACAAAGCCACGCGGTCAAAGGAAGAGGTGAAATCAGATGAGATCAACTCCCTGAAAAGAGAGATCTCCAAACTAAAAGCAAAGCTCGAAGAAGAGGTAGAAGGGGAACGAAGAAAGGCCCTGCAGGCAACGGGGGAGGCAGAAGCCTACAAGCATGAACTACAACTACTTAAAAGAGATAGACGAGAAAAAAGAAAGGACAAGACTCCGAAGGAGAGAGAGAAAGAAAACGGCAATAAAAGCAAATATTCAAAAGAGACTCCAAAGAAAACGACAAGAAGGACACCATCCGCAAGCATAAAAGCGAGGGAAAACCTCATTACATCTGATTCTGAACAGATGGAGGTAGAAGAGAAGTCCTCTACAAACAAGGTGACGTTAGAGAAACCTGAAGAGTGGCCAAAAGTGATTAGGACTACCCTCTGCGGAAAGAGGAAGATAATACAGGAGGATCCGAAAACCCAAGAGGCAATCTACCTCGCCCACAAGAAATATGTGGCAGACTCGGGCAAGGATACGAGAGAAAAGCGTACAGAACACAAAACGGGAAAGGAGGAGACCAAAAGGAGTAAGAAGGAAACTAGCTATGACAAACTGGAACTAGCGGACTTAATTAGAAAGATTGTGTCGGAAGAACTACTAAGACACAATAGAAAACCGATTATCACAGATATACAAACCCCTAAGGTCCCGGTAGTACTCGAAAGGAGCAAAGGAAAAACGGCGGAAAGAACTACTCACAAGAAGGGAGATAGTTATATCAAATCTAACGAAAAGGGGTCACAACAACCCGAGAGAGAAAAGAGGAGGAAAATATCTATCAAAGGAGAGTCTGAAATGGAGGAAAGGGACAGCGAGCCACTATGGTCAATGGTCATAGGTAGAAAAGGAAAGAATACGAAAAGCTCGCAAGAAAAACTGCCGGAGACGAGAAACAAAGTGCTCTCGTCAACACCTAGTAAAAACACCCAAACAGTGCGCAAGGAAGGGGAAAGGAGTAACAGAAAAGTTCCCAAGACAGCTGCGGTACAGATAAGCTGTCGATGGGAGACATCATATGCAGATGTCATGAGAATTGCAAAAAGCAAGGTTGACATTGACAGTCTAGAGATATCGGACCTGCGCCCCAGAAAGGCCAGGACGGGGGCACTGATACTAGAAATTTCAGGGACAGAAGGGGCCAAGAAGGCGGACAAACTGGCCGAAAAATTAAAGGAGGCTCTGAGTAGTGAACAAAATGTTCTTATAACCCGCCCTGAAAAAGTTGCGGAGATAAGACTTAAAGACCTCGAAGAATCAACAACCAAGGAGGATATACTGACAGCGATTGCCAAAAAAGGAGAGTGTCCCAAAGATGCTATAAAAATAGGGGACATCGTCAGAACAAATAATGGACTAGGGATAGCGTGGCTAAAATGCCCACTAGCCGCCGCCAAAAAGGCGACAAACGAACGTAGAATCAGAATTGGATGGACGACAGTCAGAATCGAGCTACTGCCGGAGAGACCAGTACAGTGCTATCGTTGCTTAGAAACTGGTCACGTGAGAATCCAATGTCAAAGCGACAAGGATAGAATCGCACTCTGTTATAGATGCGGACAAGGAGGACACACCGCGAGGAAGTGTAAGGATCAGGTACATTGTATCGTATGCGCCGAAAAAGGATTTAAGGCGAACCACAGACTGGGAGGACAGGCGTGCAAACCCCACGTGCCAGGACGAAAAACAAGAGTCATTCCAACTCCATTAAAACTAATACAGGAGTCCACAAGGAAAGATAACGCGATGGCAGTCGACGTTGACTTGGGGGTAAAAGACAATCCAAAGGAATTGACAAACGTAACAGGAGAAGTGGAAACTAACGTTACAAGATCCATGGCTGCATGCAGCGTGAATAATCCCAAGACGGCGGAGACGACCCAGGATTCCATGACAGAAAATATGGACATGGAAGTGGACAATCCTCAGGAGTGGAAAACTCCTGAGGCAAAATTCACCCTGGAAATGGAATGGCCTAAACAAGAGCAAAATTGGAGCACTGAAGGCCTGGAGCCGGAAGCAGGGAAAGAAGGAGAAGGAGGAATCTCCAAAACAACAAACAATGGTCAATAAGATATTACAAGCAAATATCAACCATTCCAGAGACGGGCACGACATACTGGTGCAAACGATGGCAGAGGGGGATTTTGCTCTCGCTATAATAGCAGAACCCTATGTAATACCGGAAGACCATCCACATTGGTATATGAATGAAGGAGAAACGGTTGCGATAATGTGGAGACATGCAAGCGAGGCAATGCCATGTACCCCTTTCAGTAGAGGGGAGCACTTTGTAGCCATCAGGTGGGGGGACATGTTGGTGGTAGGAGTTTATTTATCACCAAGCATGAATGTCCCCCAGTTCGAGGAAGCGATGGACGAACTGGAGAGGTGGACGATCCAAAACACCGACAAACCAGTCATAATCGCAGAAGACTTTAACGCCAAGTCCGGCCTCTGGAACTCCGATGTAACAAATGCCAGAGGAAATATGGTGGCGGAATGGGCAAGTGCCCTTGGAATGTGCTGCCTGAACAAAGGGAAAAAAAGTACCTGCGTTAGAATAAACGGGGAGTCCATAGTTGACATCTCGTTCGCCAATCCAAACGCAGCAAGGAGAGTACACAAGTGGTTCGTCTCGGACAGAGAGTCGAAATCGGACCACAGGTATATCGAGATGCACCTACATCTTTCAGATATGCAAAGGCAAAGAAGGAAACTACCAGGCACTAAAAGATGGTCTATCAAAAAGTTAGATAAGGACATCTTCCTGGCAGCGACTATGGCAAGGACATGGCCAAAGAGGGAGGTAGAAACAACAAACAATCTGAACGAACAGGCAGAATTCTATCAAAAGGCACTGACGGAAGCCTGCGATATGGCAATGCCCAGAACAAAACCCAGGCCCCGTAGAGCAATGCCATGGTGGAGCGATGAGTTTAATCGTCTTCGACAAGAACTTTCTATCGTTAGGAGAAAGTTATATATCTAGGAGAAAGATGAGGAGACTCAGACGAAGAAGGATTCCTCCAGAACAAGAAAAAATCGAAATCAATTTAGAAGGGTTTCGACAGGCGAGAGACAAACTTGGCAAGGCCATCAGAAAAGCGAAGGCCAAGGCCTGGGAGGAATTTACACTCTCGTTAAATGAAGACCTATGGGGACGACCGTATAAGGTAGTCATGGGCAAATTAAGAAGATGGACTCCGCCGTACACGGAATCATTGGAGGAGGATATACTCGAAAGAGTATTGAACGGACTGTTTCCCCCCCCCCCCCATGGGGTGACGACCTGGTAGTAACACACGAGGAGCTACTGCACGCTGTAAACCGCATGAAAAGGAAGAACGCAGCCCCAGGATACAGCGGTATCCCGTCGAAAGCGTGGGCTTTGGCAATGGAAGTTATGGCAGGCGACATGATAAGACTATATACGGAATGCCTCAAAAGAGGACAATTTCCAAAAATATGGAAGAATGCAAAATTGGTCCTTCTAAGAAAAAATGGGAAATCGGACGACCAGGCAGCCGGCTACCGTCCAATCTGCCTATTAGACGATGAGGCGAAAATACTGGAACGTATCATCGCGGAACGAATCACCAAGCACTTGGACGAGAAAAGCCCGAACCTGAACGCTAATCAGTACGGTTTTAGGAAAGGTAAATCCACTATGGACGCGATTAATGCTGCCAGGAAATACATGGAGGATGCATTTTCAATCAGGCATAAATTGATCGCAGTGTCGCTCGACATAAAAAATGCTTTCAACTCGCTGCCGTGGAGCACAATAGGGAGATCCCTTAAGAAACACAGGATCCCGCTATATTTAAGGAGGATAGTAAGGAGCTATCTGACGGAAAGAAAACTCACCTATAACAAAAACAATGGGTTGGCAGATGAAAGACCAGTGGAGAGAGGAGTACCACAGGGTCGATCCTGGGTCCACTCCTCTGGAATCTGAGATTCAATGAGGTCATGAAAGAAAATGAGTTACCAGTAGGAAGCACAGTTTTGTGTTATGCCGACGACACGATCATATTGACATCGGGAGCAGACTGGGAGGAGACAACGGCATACGCAAACATTGCCACGGACGTCATTGTACTGAGGATTGGTGATCTAGGACTGGAGGTAGCTCCAGCTAAAACGGAAGCGGTAGGCTTCTATGAGCGAGGCAGACAACCTGGTGCGACACTCAGAATAGCCGGGGTGCCAATACAATTAGGCATGAGTATGAGGTATTTGGGTCTAACACTGGATAGCCGGTGGACATTTGAGACCCACTTCATACAGCTAGCTCCAAGGCTAGAGAAAGCAGCTCTGAGCCTAAGCAGACTCCTCCCGAATTTAGGAGGACCTGAGAATAGAGTAAGAAAACTCTACGTCCAGGTCATCTCGTCGATAGCTTTATATGGGGCCCCAGTTTGGGCATACCAAATATCAAGAAGCAAAAAGACTCTTCAAGTCTTAAGGCAGGTCCAAAGGAGGATAGCAGGTCGGTTGATAAGGGCGTACAAAACTACGTCGTGGATTGTCAATACTACGCTGGCGGGCACACCGCCCTATGAATTGGAGGCCAAGAGACAGGAGGAGGTGTACGAAAGAGTAACAGAGATCCGGAAAAACACCCCCATTAATATCCCGATCTGTAAAGCAGAAGTGGAAAGGGTAAAACTAGAAACCAAAAGAAAACTTACCAGGAAATGGAAGGAATGGCTCACCAGTGTACAGGATGAGGATACCATCGTAGGTGCGATAAGCGGACAGTTAGGCGAGTGGCTGGAAGCGAAAGTGGGGCTAACCTTCCGAGCGACGCAGGGCATGGATGCTTCGGAAGGTACCTGTGTCGCATCGGAAGAGAGCCAACGGAGGAGTGCTGGTTCTGCGAAGCCGAAAATGACTCGGCTAGGCACACGCTCTGGTACTGCCCGGCCTGGGCGGAGGAGCGAGCGGTAATGATGGAGACGGTAGGGCTAGAACTTTCCTGGAATGCGGTTATAAGAAATATCAGTAAGGAAGAGGGAAAGAAAGCCTTCCTAAAATTTTGCGAAGAGGTAATGCTCAAAAAAGAAGCTAAAGAGAGGGAACGAGAGGGGGTAGTCATACCACCGGCGACATAGGGATAGGGGAATCGAAACGCGCGATATAAAAGCGACTGGTAGGAGGGGCCACCGCACCGAGTAGCGGGGCGGTGAGAGGTGTACACACACACACCAACTAGGGTGTGAACCTCGAAACCACGGGGGGGGGGTACCTTCTCCAACTTTAACTTAGGCGCCCCTCCCCGTGGCCCTAATCTGCAGAGATAATAGGAGAAGACAAGACAGCCACACCGAATAGCGGAGTGGCTGGTCTCAATTTTAATCGATATAAGGACAGGGCAGTGAGGCCGAGTTAGACCCGTTCTGGCCCTCACGGAAAGACCCATGGGGCCTTGGGCGGGGGCCCGAAGGCCCCACGAGATGGGTAAGGGAAAGGGAGGGTGTGTTGCCGGCGTCCTCACACCCTCATACATTACATAGGCTATGCTACAACAAGTAGCAAGGCGGGGCCCATCCGGATGTACTACCGCGATGAAACTCCCGGATGGGTCCCAATCGCTTCGGGTTAGGCACGCCCGCAGGGGTTTTAGTGGGTAGGCTCCTCGAGGCAGTGGCCTCGTGGAGAGAGTCCCACATACCCCGTACCCCTCCCCCGAGGGG
>NW_017296256.1:8623-17141 GCF_001594075.2 Trachymyrmex cornetzi
GCGTCACCACCGGTTGCCGACATACTGCCAACGTTGACCCAACCTTGGCCCGGCCGTGGCCTGAAGTTGTCTTGAAATAAAAGTCGGCTAACTTGGCCTGTGCCGACGTCGCGCCGAGGCTGGCGTAACAACCAGTTACCAACATAGTGCCAACGTTGGCCAGACATTGGCCAAAGGTCGTCATCGAGTAAGTGTCGGCTAATGTACGTCGGGCCGACGTCGCGCCGAGGCTGGCGTAACAACCAGTTACCAACATAGTGCCAACGTTGGCCAGACATTGGCCAAAGGTCGTCATCGAGTAAGTGTCGGCTAATGTACGTCGGGCCGACGTCGCGCCGAGGCTGGCGTAACAACCAGTTACCAACATAGTGCCAACGTTGGCCAGACATTGGCCAAAGGTCGTCATCGAGTAAGTGTCGGCTAATGTACGTCGGGCCGACGTCGCGCCGAGGCTGGCGTAACAACCAGTTACCAACATAGTGCCAACGTTGGCCAGACATTGGCCAAAGGTCGTCATCGAGTAAGTGTCGGCTAATGTACGTCGGGCCGACGTCGCGCCGAGGCTGGCGTAACAACCAGTTACCAACATAGTGCCAACGTTGGCCAGACATTGGCCAAAGGTCGTCATCGAGTAAGTGTCGGCTAATGTACGTCGGGCCGACGGCGCACCATGTTCGATTAATGACTGTCGGTTTGCCGTGAATTCGCCAACGTCGGCCCAACGTTCAACATCGGGTGAGAGTCGGCAAATCTTACCTGGGATGTTATATTATAATTGTGTGTTCATACATGTGTCCTCTTGAAAAACAATGTTCACTCGCCAATTGTTGGTTTTCAATATTATTTAAAGCGCGAACTATTCACATTCTATAATAGAAGCTTTATCATATATTTTGTGAAAAGTACTTACAATACTGAATTTACTGATAATACAACTTTTGGCGTAAAAAAATTATTTAATTTCTTCACTCATACTGTTTACATATTGGTACAATTCAAAGTATACGTGCTCCACGCAATATTTTAGTTCAAACATAAAAACACAGTTGACGGATTCATGTACAGACATGTACCAAGTAATGACAATTTTGCATTATACGCAACGCGTATTGTAACAAGTTTTGCAATCAGAAAGATTTCAAAGATCCGCGTGGAAAAAAAGCAATTACTGAGGATCAAATAAACAAAAATGACACACAGTCATTGCCGGATTCGTATCTTATAGTTTATAAAATCATAATTTGTCTGCATTTGAAAGTGACTCGATTAAAGTCCAGATGTTTGTAATGGATTGCTCAATTGTTATTAGTATTAATTATTTAACTTTTGAACGGTAATGTTAAAAAAATTCGTACGTGCCCAGTAAACATCAGATATCCCACGTATGTACATAATATAGACATTACATGAAAAAAACATACTGAACTTAATGCATACATACGCAGAATGTACATAAACTAACCTACATTTAAAAATGTTAGTAGGACATGCTATGGATGTGTACATGGAATATATATTCGACCTTGACCTCCGCCTGTATATACATAGAATAAACCTCATGTACTTTCTATGTATATACATCAAATGTATATACATACGATATATGCTGATGTAGATGCATTTATGGATATACATGGAACATCGATTGGATATACATATAAGGTACATTCGATCGAGACCGCTGCCTGTACATATATAAAGCCTACGTCATGTACATTGCACGTATATACATCAAGTATATATACATACGATATATGCTGATGTAGATGCATTTATGGATATACATGGAACATCGAAGGATATACATATAAGGTACATTCGATCGAGACCGCTGCCTGTACATACATAAAGCCTACGTCATGTACATTGCACGTATATACATCAAGTATATATACATACGATATATGCTGATGTAGATGCATTTATGGATATACATGGAACATCGAAGGATATACATATAAGGTACATTCGATCGAGACCGCTGCCTGTACATACATAAAGCCTACGTCATGTACATTGCACGTATATACATCAAGTATATATACATACGATATATGCTGATGTAGATGCATTTATGGATATACATGGAACATCGAATGGATGTACATATAAGGTACGTTCGATCGAGACCGCTGCCTGTACATACAAAAGTCTACGTCATGTACATTGCACGTATATACATCAAGTATATATACATACGATATATGCTGATGTAGATGCATTTATGGATATACATGGAACATCGAATGGATATACATATAAGGTACACTTTTTTTGAATTTATTCATAAATATATCAACATCAGCATATATCGTACGTATATACATTTGACGAACACGATCGTAGTGGACAGAGCGCGAGTCTTACTATGCTAAAAGGAATTCGAATACGATTCCCGGCAGATACGTGAAATTTTAACGCGTTCGTAGCTCCTCTTTGGCGATCTGGCAAACCACCAAGCGTATCTATTGCCAAGGAGACTTCTCAAGAGTAATGCATCGTCTACAATGGGTAGTAGCAGTAGTGAATTAAAGAGTAGGCGTAGAAATCGACCTTAGAACATATACACATGAAATGATAATAGGACGCTCAGGCTGAAGCCAAGATAGGTGTAAGAGAGAAAGGTATAGAAGACCTAAAATTCGCAATGCGCATGCTCAATTTCGTCAGGTGATTCCATCTATTACGTTGTTCCATTCGTTCCAATGGATTGACGAACGGAATGACGGAACTGAACATGCGCATTGCGAATTTTAGGTCTTCTATACCTTTCTCTCTCGCACCTATCTTGGCTTCAGCCCAATGCATTGGCGGTATAGGCAATGAGTGTTCCATGTGTATAAATGTGAAAGTTTCTATACATATTTTCCTAAACATTCCTGACTGTTTTATTTCCAGCTGTTCATCTTATTTGCTTCACCCGTCGTTTTTCCTTTGACTCTTTTTTTATGTCTTCCCTTAAGCTTATTAATGTCTGCCCATTTTGAAATTCAGTCTAACAAATATTTTGTGACTCATGTCTGAACGGATTCTTGAGTCATCGACACATTCTTTAGTTTCCTTTACCCCTTTCACGTACATTTTTGGTACTCGTCTGACGTCATTGGTTAGAATTGATAGAGAGCTCCACCTCTTTCGTCGAAATAAAGATCCTTCTAGCTCCGTTCAGTCAGTCTAATTTCATAAGTAGTACTAACAACACCTAAAGTACCGTCTTTTGCTCGCTATATATGAAACATTACGCATAAATAGGTAAAACATTACGCATAATAGCAATACTGGAAATAGCCAATCAAATATGTCCGAATATGCACTTTCCTACTACGCATCCATCAGATTGCTTCACCTAATATATTTCCACCATGTTAGCGCTATTTCTGTCATTCTACCCTTGTTTTACATCTAAGACCTGAATCAGACGGGAGGATCCCGTTTGCCTACAATCCCGATTGCACACACTACTCATATCAGCTGGTGCCTAGTAATTTTTTACTGCTTTACCAATGAGAATATTTTATTTTTAAATTGGCCAATTAGCGACACATGTGTGCAATATGCAATGAGTGTTTTCCAATTGCTTAACACATCTCAACACAAACGTACACAGGAATGCACAAAGTATAAGGCGTCGTCTACAATATACGTAGTAAGAAGTAAGAGTAAGAAATTGACCAATCACAGTCGATTATTCTTCTCACATTCGACTGTGATTGGTCAATTTCTTACTCTTACTTCTTACTCCGTGTATTGTAGACGGGCCTTTACAACCGTTTTATGCGAGCTAGTCCGCTCGCTAGGCGAATGAATATGATTCGTCGTTATTTATAGATCCAATCACATTTGATCGCTAGGTGAGCAGGCTAACCACTTTGTCTGGCTTGAACGCGTTCATTGGTTGCGTTCAGTAGAAATAGCAGCTTTAAAACGAATATATATCGGCTGCGTTCGGGAACGTCGGTCGGATGCCTCGGATTCACCATCTGTCCTTATTTAACATTTAATGTTAAACAAAGACGTATGATAAATCCGAGGCATCAGAGGCATTCGAGCGACGTTTCCGAACGTAGCCATTATTTGCCCACATTGCTAATTGGCTAATTTAAAATAATATAATTTCATTCTATATATTCAGATCCAGTGAGGAATTACGGGCAAGACCAATCAAATTAAAGAATTTTACAACAGTTGCAAAGTTACTTTTTCTGCTGAACGCAGTCAAGGGTGCATTCAAATTCTCTTCCATCCCTTCGAATTGTGTTTCTCGAAATGAGGTAAATATTACAAAAGTAAACAAATTTACTAGTTGACCAATGATATGAATATTCTAATAAATTCGCTCACTTTTGTCATTTTCATTTCAAGATTCTCAATCAACTTCCTATTATAACGTTATTTAGCTCATCAGAGAGTTAAAAGAAAGTGATTATATACACGCTAATTTAAAATGATTTTATTGTTTTTCATTGTCACTAATCTTTTATAATAACATAAAAGCAATAAATATATAGCATACACATCTACATACGTAAGTATACATGTATAATCGATTTAATAATAAAGCTTTTGAATTATCAAGAAAAAATAATCAAAAAAACAACTTTGTCGGAAAGAGATAGAATTGAAAAGTACCAATAAAATCAAATGAAAATTCACGATTCTTAAGGATAAAAAAGATGGATCTTTTAGAATTCTAAGTTTTTTAATTTTTCCTAGAAGCGAAGTAATTAATAGTAAACTGGTATAATTCTACTCGAATTTGTTAGCAAACTATTTATATTTCAAAGATATTAATAAAAAATAGAAACTATTACTTTAAATGAACAAAATAATATTATTGTACAATAGTATTATATAGTAGTATTATATGTAAAATATTACAATAGTTAATGACAGAACCTTGCAGAGAGAATCTGACTAAAAGATAGTATTTTGTTAACATTTTGTGTGAGAAAAATACATATTTATATTCTCTGTCTCATTCTTTTTTCATTTTGTTTCCTCTTTTGCGCTAGTTCTCTCTCTCTCTCTCTCTCTCTCTCTCTCTCTATCGAATTAACAAAACATGGCAGGTCAATTAAAACAGACTGTCTAATAGCAAGACTCAAGAAAAACCCTAAGGGCCTGCGCACAATAGAGGAACAAGAATTAGATATTAAGATTTCAACCTATCAGAAACCGTGTATTCCGATGTAATCAGTTTCTGATAGGTTAAAATCTTAATATCTAATTCCTGTTCCTCTATTGTGCTCAGGCCCTAACCCTACAAGATATAGGGTGCTTTCCAGCAAGGACACAATCAAACACAGTGTAACACAGTGAATCATTTCATCCTTATTTAACGTAAGCAAACAACAAGGACATATGATTCACTGTGTTACACTGTGTCTGACTGTGTCCCTTGCTGGAAAGCACCCATAATTTGGTGCCTCATCTATACAAACGGGGGTCACTAGAATCCGTCCATTTTTTTCACCTATTTTTCAGAATGACTCAAAAAATCACTAAAAATTCACCCACATACTTTCATCTTTCTAGAATAAATATTGGAATTTCAGTTTGGAAAATAATAAAATGTAGTATAATTTATAATTACTAAAAGACTCAAAGAAACTTGCACGAATAGAAATCGCTCGGTCACTACTATATAGTGACCCAACTTGTAGGATAAGGCCGGATCCTCATACGGGCAACAGCGCTTTGACACCGAACGCTGATTGGTAAAAAACGAGTGATGGGGGTAAATTTTACCCTCACAACCGGCTTTTCACCAATTAGCGTTCGGTGTCAAAGCGCTGTTGCTTGTATGAGGATCCGGGCTAAGGGTTAAATGTATAAAATATATTAATGTTTATTGAAAAAAAACAGCGTTACTTATAGCGTTTTCGATTGGGCAAAAGTTAGTGCGCACCAGTGCGCACTCAGTTCACACCAACACTGGACGAGTTCCATGGGTTGCACTGAATAGTGCAAGTTCAAAAGAATACGCCAAGATTTTCAGTGCAAAAGCTGAAACTCATTTTTGTTCACTTTGAAGCAATGTTTAACAAAATGTTACAAAACCACAGTAAAAGATATTAAGAGTAGGACAAGACCCCATTTTCAATTCAACTGCGCAGATTTGCTTGTCCCTATGTATATCCTTAACTGTGATAAAACGTGCACTGAACTGGCACCGTCAAAATATCTCGTGCCACTTAGTGCGCACTGAGTGCGCACTACGCGAGTGTCGTGCGATCAAATGAACACGTGACACTACCCAAGTGCGCATTGGCACTGCCAATCGAACACGCTCTTGACACTGAGTGCAGCCAGTGCACCCCAATCGAAAACGCTATTAAATATTAATATGATAGGCAATTGTGCTTATACCCATACTTTGGGCTCTCACACATGAAATGCATAACAGAGCATAACAGAACATAAGGCCGCTAAACCAATGAGCATCTTATGTAAATCAATATGGCGACATTATGCTAGATGCTCATTGGTTTAGCGGCTTTATGTTATGCTTATGCTCTGTTATGCATTTCATGTGCGATAGCCTTTATTGTAGAAGGCCTATTAGACGGGGAGTACTCTTATAGCGTTTTCGGCCCGATCGGGTTTGCACCAACCTGGGTTGGATTAATCTTTCCTATTGGTTGATGTCACACGCTCTACCAATAGGAGAGCGCAAAACGCCATTATCCAACCCAGGTTGGTGCAAACCAGGTCGGGCCGAAAACGCTAATACATAACGCATAATGCATAAGAAAATCATCCAATCAAAATTCTCCTTTTCCGTGAAATGGGAGGAAAGATTTTGATTGGTTGATTTGCTTATGCACTATGTGTTATACGTTATGCAAAAGTCTGTATTGCGGCCCTTAGGACATCGAGTGATGATTTTTTATTGGTTCCGCCATATTCAGGGAACGAAAGCGAATAAGACACGAGTAAAACAGTTTGTTTTCGCTATCTCATAATCATGTTCCCCTTAATGGCGGACGCGCACGCGCGCGAGACGGGTGTTCTAATTCTTATTAGAGAAGCGCAAATGCATTCAGTGCATTCTATTAACTTTGGAGCAAGCACTTGATCTAGTTTAGTTTGCCGCCATTATGCACAATAGAATACTTTATATTCTAAGGGTGGATTCAGACCTAGGCAGAAAAGTATAAAGTAAAAAAAAGGCAGCCAATCAGAACTCGCGCTAGTAGTCGCTTGTTTCGGCTTTCTGAACTGCCCCTGTATTCTCTAATTTGTTGTTCAATCGTTATGTACCGTTACGTGTCTGGAGATGGGGATCCAAACTCTAATGGGGGTCCGATGTCCGATGTCGGGTCTCTTTTATTTACGGGACTCTAATCGCAGGTAATGTGAAATTTTTCTAGATTTCTAGCATCTCTTCCCAGATATCTTCTGGCGTTCTTTCTGGCGCCACTACGCGGCGACACCGACTGTCGCGAAGACGTTACGTCACGCAGAAACGACGTGCTAATGGTTAATGGCTTCCACGGCATTCGGTCGAGCTAGGCCTTTATGAGCGAGCCAGAATCCAATCCAAAGAAAACACATGAGACATGATGCGATCGGCCGATAGAACTATAAAAATATGATCGCCTGAACTCTGTACGATCACGACAGAGATTCATTTCTGGCCGGGGACATCGGTCGTCCGCGAATTACGTGCTGGAACTTGTTTGCGCGAAGAGGAAAACGACGTAACCATTACGAATTCTCATCGACCTTTCGTCATTGGTTTCGGCCCTGATGCGAACAACATCGAGGCTCCCCGCGACGTTGCAGGACATACATCGCACGTAAGTACGATTGTGATCCCCGTTGTCGTGTCGTTTCCCCGATTTTCCTCCGTGATCGTCGGAAACTTTCGCTCGGAAAAAGAAACTGGGCGAGTCCGTGCCATGTAGGAGCAATGGCGGCCGTACCAGTTCGTGATACTCGTGGTTCCGCGTACCTCACTCTCTCCACTACGCTCATTGTTAATTCGTGTCCGACTAAGAATCCGAGCGAGTGCGACGCGGCTTATTAGCATAACGCGATCGTTCCGCTCGCAAGGTAAACGCGTCGTTCTTACGATTTCGTTATATACGTGCGCACCGTTAATGTGTGCGTGCGTGCGTGCGTGCCCGCCTGCCTGCTGCATGAATGCGTGTGCACATATATGTGTGGTTGTGATCGCGCGTGAATGTCATACATATCCATGACGATCGGCTCCGAGACCTGCCAAGAGTGCCGAAACACTGTCGAGGCACGTTCAAGCAATAGCGTTATTTCCGTTATTTCCGATCATTTCCATCGATGTCAGGGTAAGCCAGGAAGGAGAGCCTCACGCTTATTCCTGTTGATATTTTCCCTACTACTCAGCGATGGCTGATGACAATACATCGCAATGTGAAATTATCTTTATATGCTCAAAGAGAGTACAACATATTACACATATAAATTTTTTTATGAAAAAATAAAAATGAATTTGTATTTATGTATATATATATATATATATATACGTTTATTATAT
>NW_017296256.1:17523-80872 GCF_001594075.2 Trachymyrmex cornetzi
ATATTAATATTTTATCAAAACAGTAGAAATTTTATAAATGTATTAATAATTATTATGTGTATCTGTATGTGTGTGTTTAAAAAATACAATCTAAAATATAATAAATATGTAAACAGAACTCTACTGTTTATTTTCCTAACTGAAATTTTTTATTTTTACCTTTAGGTCAGTGTACAATAAAAACATTCTTTTATAATTGATATATTATGTATTTGTGTATATATACATATAATAAATTTGTATACATATGTATGTATATAATTCTATTGAAATATTTGCTTTATTTATATAGGAGGTGACATGCCTAGCACTCGTGATATCGAACGGGCAGAACGTAATGGGAGATTTCGTTCACGAAGAAGAGGCAGTGCGAGCAGCGACGTGGTGAATCGCCACAGCTTCGATGGTATTGACAAGCGACACAGGAGACATGGCAAAAGTAAGAGTTCTGGAAAAAAAAAGAAGAAACGTTCACGAGATAAGTCATTAGAGACAATTCCAACTGTAGCTTCATCTGTTGTAAAACCATTGGTCGAATATTCCGACGTAAGTAGCGAAGATCTTTCAGAGCCTGAAGCGGGAGAGATACAATCGGAAGATAGTCGTGCCAATAGCTACACGGACGGAGAAGTACCTGATTCGTCGTTTCTTCAAAGGCGATATTATGGCAGTAGCCCAATTCGTACTCTTGGAGCGTCGCCTATCAGCATATCTCCAACACCGTCGGTTCAGCATCGACATTCCGATATGCGATACTCCTTGTCAAACGAGCAACAACAATCGACGACGATGCATGGTACGACACCAGAGTACGAAGAAGAATCGAGGCGATACGCCCGACGAAAAGAAAAGAAGCATAAACGCGAGAAGAAGAAGAAAAGAAGTCTGAGCCCTTCATCAAATTCAGGGAAAAAGAAAAAAAGAAAATCTAAGAGACATTCTCATAGCTTAAGCCCGCATCACGGTATTGTCGAGGAAATTGGTTCAAGTCCAAGTCGTGAGAAACAATCAATTATCGCTTCCGCTAATTGGTCTGAATCACCATCGTTGCCACTCAAGGACAACATGTCGCCTATTTCACCGGCTACGCCACGCGAACAGAGATGTCCTAGTGACGACGTGGAATTGGAATTGTCGAGGCAATCTCGCAACGTGACACCACCGTCTCTTTTATTGACGCGGCAGATAGAATCTCCGCATACACCTTTAATGCCTCCATGCGCCACGACGCCGGAGAATTTGAATAAAGGACTAGTTGCCGTGCCAAAGCACAGCAGTCCTGATCGACAGAAACTTAGTCCCAGTATCCACATAACGCGCCGGGCCAGCGTTAGTCCTGGACACATCGTTATAAATCGTAGGAAGCCGCACAGCCCGAGTCCACCGTCAAGACGAAGGGATCACAGTCCACCGCCACGAAGAAGAGACTTTAGTCCTACTCCGGTACTCCATAGACTTAGGCACAGCCCAAGCCCGGCTACCGTCAGACGACGAGAGTTTAGCCCGAGTCCTGGAAGTAGCCACAGACGACGAACGGATAGTGGAATTATCTCCCCTAAACGTAGAAGACGAGACGAATCCGATCGACGTGGCCACCGGCTTCATGATAAGGATAGGAGGGACAAACGGAAATCGAGATCGACAAGGAGTCCTACTGGGAGCAGGTACATTTTCGAGAGTTACTCTTTTCTATCATATTGAAACGTAATGTTGTAGTAAATTAATTTATCACGTCACGCATTCGCATAATAATTTCTTCAATTTTAGATTACATTTACCTTTGTCTCGATCACGATCGCGCAGTCCAGGAAGATGGCGGAAATTATCTCGCTCGAGGTCACGTTCGCGTCCCAGAAGAAGTCGCACCCCAAAGAGATCTCGCTCACCCAGCAAGTCCTGCAAGGCTTCGAGGAAACTCAAATCAAAGAGCCCGCGTCCTAGGATACCTTCTCCTTCTCCTCATAGATCCCGAGCTAGAAGCCCATCGAGCATTACCGCCCGAAATCTTCGAGTACAAGCGAAAATTAGCGAGACCAGTCTGTTTGCAGAACTCGTTAAGGACCGTAATATGAGAGAATTGGCATTTAAGAAGTTGCAGGCTGCAAAGGAAAAGGTCGGGAATCAAGATGAAGTGCAAATCATAGAGGGCTCCGACGAGAAGGACGGCGATGGCGGCAACGCGTCCTGCGAGAATAAAGCTTCCACTGACAATAAAGACAAACCTATAAATCACAAGGAGCAGCACGCAAAGGCTGGCGATAGTGTGGTCGACGTAACCGATATCCCTGTTCCGATGAGTGACGACAGCACTATAGCGTGCAAAACGCCACCATTGCCACCAACTGGTCAACCACCTAATGTACCATTGCCTAATCCGATGTCTGCTGCAATCAATCCGCTTGCTTCTCACACAGTTGTACATACTTCGCCTAATCCACCATCGGTGATGCCCAACAATTGTCCGATCGTCATGTCACACAGCCCGAATTTCCCGGCTCCTGCTCCTGCAGTGCAACCACCACCACCGCCGCCGCCACCACCATTGCCGCAACCTGCCGAACCTGCACCAACAGTCTTGGTTGGCGGGCAAGTGCCTACTCCTATACCCATGTCGGTGCCGCCAATCCCGTCGACACCGGTTCTGCCCAACATGTCTGTCCCACCGCCACCCATTCCACCTATTCCCGTTCCAGCGCCCAATACAATCATGTCAAAATTTAATCCACCCAATAATCTTGTACCACTTAAATCTGTGGATCCTCCCAAGCCTCCCATAGTAACGTTCACAACCAAAAGCTTAAAGAGACTACCTTTGCCACCTGGCATTAATCAGAATGATTTGGAAAGCATAGATTCCCCACCGAGCCGTTCTCCAAGTCCTCCAAGCAAAGCGCAGTTGAAGTTCTCGGCATTAACGAAACCAATGCAAAAAAAGGGTATCAAGGACCTGCCAATGCCACCGGGTGAGTTTTCAAATGAACTTTATACATTATTGTTTACTAACGACATTTTAACTTATCATTATCTTATCACTTAAACTATAGTTGTACCTGGATCGGAGGATTTGAGCGGCGAGGATGATCCAAATGCAACGCCGCCGCGTTTGAAGGTCGAACGAGTAGCACCAAAGCCAAAATTGAAAAGACCGAAAATACTAAAACGCAGAGGATCGCGAAACTGTCATGCTCCCATGTCGGCTTCCGGCGGTAAAGATTGGGGTGAACGATGCGTCGACGTATTCGAGTTTATTGCTCAGATTGGAGAGGGTACATATGGACAAGTGTATAAAGCACGAGATAAACGATCCGGTGTAATGGTAGCTTTGAAAAAAGTCCGACTTGAAAATGAGAAGGAAGGCTTTCCTATCACGGCGGTCAGAGAAATAAAAATCCTGCGACAACTCAATCATAAGAACATTGTTAACCTTAGAGAAATTGTTACTGACAAACAAGATGCATTAGACTTCCGAAAGGTACCTTTTTAATCATAGCTATATGCAATCTGTAGCAGCATTCTGTATTACAATATATTTGTCGGTGTTTTATTTATTAATAGAGTATTATGTAGAGTAATGTGATATAGTATCGTAGCGTAAGATATCGCTATCATATATAAAAAGAAAAAGAGAACAAACTTGCTATTATACTCGTATATTAAGTATAGAATTAATACGCTAATTTAATTATCTTCTACGCTATATTTCTCATTAATTTAAGATACTGACAAACACATTCAATTGGAGAGTATAATAATTTTACGATCTTTAATTTTTACAGAATTAATTAATTATGTCATCTTCTATGCTTTAGGATAAAGGTTCCTTTTACTTAGTTTTTGAATATATGGACCATGATTTGATGGGTCTGTTAGAATCTGGCATGGTGGATTTCAACGAAATGAATAATGCCAGTATCATGAAGCAGTTGTTGGATGGTTTGAATTATTGCCACAGCAAAAATTTTCTTCACCGGGATATTAAATGCTCAAATATATTGATGAACAACAAGTATATATGCGTTATTTATTGAGTAATTTGTTTTGTGCAATTACTCAATATAATGTAATGTATAATTTCAATAGGGGCGAAGTTAAACTAGCTGACTTTGGATTGGCACGACTTTATAATGCAGAGGATAGACAGAGACCGTATACTAATAAGGTGATCACTTTGTGGTATAGACCCCCCGAACTTTTACTGGGAGAAGAGCGTTATGGACCTGCAATTGATGTCTGGAGTTGCGGATGTATCTTGGGAGAATTATTTTCTAAAAAACCTTTATTTCAAGTAATAACCATTTCTCAAGCTAAAAAACATATTAATATTAATTTATTATTAACAAGAGTAATTTTTTTATTAACAAGAATAATTTTTTATTAGGCCAATGTAGATATGATGCAATTAGAGATGATTTCAAGGGTTTGTGGGACGCCCACTCCTGCTGTATGGCCTTCTGTGATAAAATTACCACATTGGCATACACTTAAGCCAAAAAAGCAGCATAGGAGACGTCTCAGAGAGGATTTCGCCTTTATGCCAGGAGCAGCCTTGGATCTCCTGGATAAAATGTTAGAATTGGATCCTGAGAAGCGGATAACGGCAGCTGATGCGCTTAAAAGTGCTTGGTTGAAAAACGTTCAACCCGAACAGTATGTTATCTTTTTGCGTCAGCTTTTCGTGTGTATTGGAATATGTATGGTTCTTCGTTCAAATCTTATAAAATGAATTACACTTTTACAATATATCAGGATGCCAGCGCCACAACTTCCAACTTGGCAAGATTGTCATGAACTCTGGAGTAAAAAGCGAAAGCGTTTGTTACGGGAACAGCAAGAGAGTGCTACAACAAAATTGCCTCTGCTTCCCTTTCCAAATAAAGGAGGTCCCAACAAGGATGATCTGTCAGATGTCGGGGGGTGAGTAAAGCCGTAAAGAAATCTAATTTACGGGTTGCTAAGATGTACGTCTTAATGCCAATTGAAAACTAATTTGCTTAGACATTTAGATGGCTGTGTACGACAGTTGTGTTTGGCATTTATTTTCTTTAGCAAAATGTATTGTTCAAGTAACGAGAATTTCTTGAAAGTGAGAAGTGTCATCGAAAAGAAAATGTAGTAGTATCTCTATGTGTTCCTTCCGATTCTCGTTTGCATGTCGACCTTCTTCCTCTAAACTTAATGAATCAACGAGTTAATTTTAGTTTCGTTCACAGTCGTTCGAACACGACGATGCCAATAATGCAGAACAATGGAAAATAGAAGCACGAAACATCCTTCTCTGTTCGTGGCTTCGCTCTACAGAGATTGTTTACTTTTAAACGATTGATTTGATAGACTGTATGAGATATACTTAACATATGTATTTTTCAGGGCATACGCTACATGCCTCGGCGATAATATATTTTACCATTACGAGATACATTATATTATTTAACTCTTTGGCTGCATCATGTAAAACTTTTATTTTAATTAGAAATAAAATAGTACAATATAGCTCAATTTTATTATTTTCATATTGATTGATTTAATATAAAAGGGCAATGTAATAAATTTATAAATTTATAATTTCTTCTATAGCTTTTTCTCTCTTACTACAAAATTTTCGCCTTTAATTATATTTATGATGTGTTTAAATTATGTGTTAAAGTATATACAACATTTGCAGCTAAAGGGTTAATTATCGTCCTACTGTTCATATCGAATCATTTACAAAGATTATAATGAAATAATTTTTATGATAACTATTATTATAATCCTCTATATGAATACCTAATAATCGCCACTTATAACGTACAAACTTCTGTACAAGAAGTATATGTCCTAATAATCACTGTGATTCAGTCTACCACTCGTTTCTAAGGACGATTGTAAAAATTAAATTATCAGTTTATTCAGTTTCTATTTAGATATGTGTATATATCTTGTCAATAATATACGAAAGGGAAAAATACATGTATACACGATATACAGCAGCATGTATATCCCAAAAAGATATATATAATGCATGCGCTCACGTTAATATATATCGAAATGAGGAACATTTGTGTATAATTTTTGCGCATATGCGTACTGATTTAAATTCTTTTAGAGATTGATTTAGCATATCTCTATATATAAATATATATATATTTGTATTTATATTTAAACACACACAAATGGAAAAATTATAATTGAAAGAAATAATTATTGTAAATAAATATATAGAGGTGTCACGTCAAAGTGATAATCTTGCTGTTTTTCGTAAAAAGACTTCAGTTTAGATACCTGTAAGTAAAGCGTAAAACGACAACATGTATAAATAGATGAATTCTGAGCTGTAAAGTTCTATAATATAAATATGTAGGCAAGATATACAGGTACAAAGGATATGCTACATCGGAAGACTTAAGAAGGCGAATACGAGAAGACCAAGACTAAAATCGTTGTTAACCTTAATTCTGTTAATTTTATTTATAATTAATCCAATTTATTCAAACATTCACATTTTTGGCGTACATTTATGCTTTAATCATCCTAGCCATCCTCCGTATTACAATTTAGTAATTCATACTATAGATAGTTTTGATGAGTTTCTCGTAATATACGAATGGCGAATCATTGTGTATTTATTTAGTATTTACATTATTCGTTTTTTTGCATGTACGTTACGTTAACTGACACTATTTTTATAATGGAATTCAGTCTTCGGATGTTTTTGAACATAATGTCATGCAAAATAATATTGTAAAATAATATTCGAATGCTGCAATATACTTAAGCGTACTCAGACATTCGCTTAAAATATTTCTATGAGCAGTGAATGAATCTTTAACGCTATCAAAACATTATTAAAATTTTTTCTAGATTCTAGTATTTTTTATTTTATGGTTATATTTATGTATATATACACATGTGTATTAATATCTCTTCAAAAAGATCCAACAAGCGCAGCATTCGACAATTATGGAAAATACTTATTTACCAGCGTTCACTGATTCAATATATGTAAAATAATCATAAAATATATGTTACTGTTTTTACTTATTCCACAAATATTTTGACACGTATAACTTTTTTCGTTATTTATTTTTAAAAATAAAGGCAGGTAAATCGAATGTTTCATTTCTTTAATATATAATTGTTTAAATCATGTTTTTGATAGTAAATCAAGCACAATACCAATAGTATAAATATGAGAATGGTATAAAATGAATATTAAAATGAAAATTAAAATTTACTATATTAAATAGTAGTAATTAATATTAAAACTTTCAATAGATATTTTTTAAACATAATTTATATGTATTTATGATATACTATTAAAACATGTACATATACTGCACATTCTCATATATATATATATATATATATATGCATTTCTCTACGTAATAATAGAAATTATTCTCGAATTTCTTTATTGTAAAGGGTGTGTTCCGCATGGTGTATATAATGTATCATTTTATCCCCGATATTATTTGAATATTAAAAAAGGATAAAATAATACACGCCCATCATGCATGAAATGGAATGCATCAACCAAAAATATCTTATACATACATATATACATAAATAATATATATGTAATAGTATATATTTATATATAAAATAAGTATATACAAAAACGATATAACAAAATCGTTTTAAATACCAAAGTTTATGATGCCTCCTGACACATTTATATACATATATCTATGTGTGTGTGTGAGTGTGTGTGTGTGTATACACACATGTGTACATATGTGTATATATGTATGTATATATATAATATGTATATATTTACCTGACAATATTAAGATTAATTGAACAACACAAATCCTTCCTTGTGTTAAAAAAAAAATAGAAAAGCATATATGTATTTGTCTTTTGAGTTGAAAAACAATAAAATCATGATCTTTACATAATTTGCACCGTCTTTAATGGACCAGTAGATTACAGTACAATGAGAATTTTCATGTTTTATATTTAAAAATATATCATGTATTTCAAGAAGTTAAAAAAAAAAAGAGATATTTGATCTTTTATATTCTAATATATTCTGTGCAAAAATACATAATGTAAGAAATGCAGATGAAGAGATCTATTAATATAAATAAAATAATGTTCGTATATATAACATATACATTTATAAATAATGATGTAAAATGCTTTGAAAAATATAATGTTTTAAAACATGACACATATTTTTACATATAACTTTTATTCAAGAATTTACAATAAGTGTAAAATCTAATATATTTTATTTGCGTATATTATCTGTTTGATTTATTTGTATCGGTAATATGTAGTAAAAAATTATGTTTATGGTATGAAAAAATAGTTACATTGTTCAAATTGTAATATTCGATATTAATAGATTCTCTTTCTTTTTTTTTTTTTTAAATATAATCTTCCAAAAATTTGTTTATACGAACATATTCAAGTAAAAAAATATATTTATATAAACATCTCTATATTTTCATTTATAATGTTATAATAAATATTGTTCCATTATTAATACGTAAAATGCAGTTATCATTCGTGAATATTATACAAGATAATGCTTTAGAATGTTGTAAAATTCTGTAAGAATGTAAAGTGTAATTAGAATAATTTATAAATGGGTTTACATATATAATATGTAAACTTATATAATTTAAATACATATATATATATATGTATTTTAATACGTAAAATATACTGCATATAGAAAAATATATATATTTGAGTTATTCATATATATATATATATATATATACATATATATATGTATAGTAATTATTGTCTCATATGAGACATGATATTAATATAATTGAATCACATGCCTATACCACTTTGTATTGTGGAATATGTAAAAAGTGACATATATGACTTTAGATAAATTATAAACAAAATAATTGGCACAATATCTAATAGGAAAAAATTATGTTTCAGGAGATAATATAATTGTGGCTGAATTATAAATGGACAATTTTTGTAACACTTGTAAGAATATATAATAGGTAATGAAAGCTTCAAATCTTAATACGTGTTTACATCCAGTGTGTCCAATTTTTTACTCATATTTATCAAGTATGTGAATCATATAACCCATTCGCTTGAGCTAACCAAATGATAATTGAAGTGTACAGCGATAACAACCGCTGTACAATATTGTTTTATATAGGATATTATATGTATGTACACCGATGCATTAACTCGTAATCGAGGAGGAAATACCTTGCTATTCTTCATTGTTCTACAAGATTGTTACATAAATAAACAATAAATACAATTTTACGCTTATATCTTTATATATTAATACGTATGTATGTGCATGTATATATGTAGTTTTAGTGCATATTTAATTGAGCTTGCTTTAAGACACGTTTGTATGGCTTGCTAGTTGCATGATCTTCCATTATTCTTTCATTATTCTTTAGACTAAATACAACAATATTTTATTAATGACAAGTTAAATATAATGTTCATAATTTTTTGTTAACAAGTTATATATAAATATCTATATGATTGGAAATTAAGAAAATATCATTAATCACTCAATTATAAATGAATTTCGTATAAATTGCAAATGAATCAATTTCATTCATTATGTATATTCGTTTCTATTTTATTTAAGTCGCATTTATCAAATCTTCACGCATGGCCTGTAACTTTATTACAGGTCCTCTAAACGACTAAAGATGGAAGCAGGCTATAACTCATACCCGAGCAGGCTTGGCGCAGAAGCTCATTATGGTGAAGATAATTTGTTTAATCAAAGCGGGCCGTACATAGTGTCTACGCCATCGTACTATTTTAATACTTCACCCATTAAATCGCAGTCGAATCTGAAGGGAGATAAATCATTGGAGTGTACAGAAGATAGTCTATCCCGGAGACTGATAATTCTCTCGAACGCCTTGAATCAGGGAAAACCGATTCGAGTCGACGATCTTCTCGCGTTGCGGTCAGAACAGAATGAGGTAATATGTAAAGAGATTTTTTTTTTTAGACAATTTTTTATAATAATGTATCTTGTATCAATTATAATAATCGCTTCGTTTACAATAACTAATTTTTATATTTATTAAAGATTAAGGAAATATTTTTTAAGAATATAAAATTTTTTCTCATTCTTAACATCTATAATATTTACAGTGCGATCCCAAAGTGGTACAGTTATTGGGAGATCTACGCGCGGAGCTTCGTCTTATCGCAAACGCTCGACCAGGTGGACAACTGGATCCTCATCTTCCCATATTGATCCCACCTCTTCTAGGTATACGCATACTTAATACTCCAGGCATTATATCCGTTGCATTGATATTGATAATTGATAAATAATTTTTCCTGTAGATACACCGCATATGTCAGGCAATTTTGATGCGCACGCGGTGTATGCCGGCGACGATGCCGTGAGCTCTCACTGGAGGTGGTCCCAGTTGGCCACTGCTGGTGTTCGGAGCGCTTTGTCGGCGCTCATATCGTATCATGGTCTGGATAACGTCTATAACCCTGCTACTTCTGCGTCTGCCATCGGCCGATTATTGTCAAATAAACCGCCAGGACAACCCAACCTGGCGCAAAACCTTTTCCTGCCCTCAACTTCCTCGCAACAATCTACTTTTAATTCGTAATGTGATTTTACAAAGTCGTACGGTTCATGACCGTGTTTCGTGTATGTTGTATGTGTGCGTATGTATGAAATTAGAAAGAATCTATAAATCGCTATTTTTCAAATTACGCTGGTGACATAGAGAGATAGAGAGACTGAGAGAAGAGAGAGCGAGCGAGCGTGCGAGAAAGAAAGATGATACAATCATATCATCGATTTGTGTACAGTCTCCATTATCACTCCATTAGTTCTAAGTGCACGTTCAATGTATAATTGTATAATATGCGACCAGATACTTAATTAGAATACAACTTCTCTTTCAATGACAATGGTATTACAGTTATCATGATACTTATCAAATTGCTAATGATACCGATTATTTCCAAGTTATTTTTCGATCAATCATGCGTTGAAGAATATTCTCTGACGTTTCTTTCCTGCATCATTACGAAAGGTCTGTGATACACATGTATATTTATATATATATATACAAATATATATACATATATACATTACATATTGCGAGTGGGAAGATGAATCTAAAAAGGAACTCAAACTCCGATGCTTGTTTTCATTCTGGTGAAAAGAAAAAGACAAATTTTTGTTTATGATGCTCGACGTGAGATTTTTAAAAAGCTTTGCGTTCTATTTCAATCTCATGAAAGAATTTTATTTCAAGAGAAATTAGGCGACGCTATGAGGGAACGTTGATAAATTTATGTAACATTATAAATGTGAATATTTATTTATCGTTTAAGATTTTTTATATAAGATACTACTATATATTGCGAACGCTTATTTATTACGAATGTATTTACAGTATACAATGTACATATATGCTAAGACTATATAATAAAGATGTCAACGGATGAATCTCAAGGCTTATTAAATCAAAACATCTATTTATGCGCTTATTATAATGCAAAAAATATGTATGTAAATATACATATGCCTTCAAATATACATATGAATTCTTATGTATTATTTTTCAATTGATCAGAGCTGTATGAATATTTTTATGGCTCTCAGATATATTTTTACTTTTCTTTCTGTAAAATTGAAAAAAATTATTCGGAATTATATCTTTGGTGTCCACGACTAGACGGTCCTGAACTCCTGAGTTTATATGTGTACAGTTAGCAACTAAAAGATTGTAACACTTTTTTCAATGAGTTTCAAAATGCAACCTGCTCATTGAGTGATTATTACTTATGGATCCATAAGAACTAATCGCTCGGTGAATTCCGTTGGTTGTATTCCGAAACTGATTTAAAAAAATGTGTTGCAATCTTTTAGTTGCTGACTGTACATATATGACACATCTGATACATGTCATCATACACATACATATGTACGTACATACATACATACAACATACATATGTAACGGGTAAACTGTTATGGCGGAGTGGGTTAGAATGTGTCGAAACGTTGATGATCGGTACAAATAAATATTAAAGATTGTATAACTAATTAGTAAAGGTACATTGTGAAGACAAATCGCGTATATGCACTTTTACGATTTTTTGAGAACAATTTAAGCAGGTATTTATTGAAAAAACAGGAAAGATACATCAAATACACGTGTTGCTCCGAAAAGATCGAAGTGTACTCCAAACAACAATGTCAATAATTCAGCAGTTTAATTATTTGACGCAGAACGAGACTGCGAGAAAAGCAATGGAGAGCTACGTTGAAATCTTGCAAAAAGCATTTGAACATTATCAAAGTAAGTATATATTCTTACTATTATTTATATCTAATTGATATGATATTCTTTTTCTATTAAATATTAAAGGAATGTTAAAATATTTGAAAAATAACATTTATAGTATTTAACTACTCACATTTCACATGAACTTATGTATTTTTGGAATCGTAGAATTGATCAATTTAGAGTTATAAATACTTTGGAAAACTTTCATATAGAAATACTCAAGTAAGAGATTGATCATTTAGTCAGCTTCTGATTGGTCCGCCATGTTTGGTATGGTGCTTAAGATGAAATGAGATAAATGCATAAGTCATAAGATATATGTATATATAAAGTGCGTCAGAGGCACACGTTATTAGCGCTATTTGTGTCGTTTTATTTTTGTTTTACGTCTAATTAACGATGAAGATAGAATGACAAAATTAATAGCACTAATAGCATTTTGATCCTTGATCGCACCTATGAGATACATGAATAACTCATTCTTATGCATTATCTATCAGCTATCTCATTGTATCTTATTTTTATGGCGTTAAAGAGAAAGAAAGCTAAAATGCTGATTGCTGAATGCAACAAGTGCAAGCAACGCGAACAAACCCAGTATCTTCGCTTTCTTTCTTTTCAATGCCCGAATATATATTTCTCTTTTAGGGGCTCCGCACAATAAAAGGAACAGGGTACAGAGAACAGAGAATAAGAATTTCAACCTATCAGAAATCATATATTGTGGAATACGCAGTATGTATTCCATAATACATGATTTCTGATAGGTTGAAATTCTTATAGCGTATTCGATTTACTGACTCGACCCGACTCCGACTCAATGGTCTGTTCTGTTTAGCTGCAAAAGAAGAGCTAAATTATACAAGAAATGCAGCTAAAAAGAACAGACTTGATTCAGAGTCGGTCGAGTCAGTAAATCAAATACTCTATTATTCTCTGTTCTCTGTTCCCTGTTCCTTTTATTTTGCAGAGCTCCTTAAAGTGCAAAAATTTGTAGGGATTTTAAGCTGTGTGAATACATCACAAATCACATGAGATCTGTTCGCGTTATTTGCACTTTTTGCACTCGGTATATTCGCTTTCTCTTTTCAAGAATATATATCTATTTCATTTTAAGTGCAAAAATATTTGAGAGCTTTATGCAACGTGAACAGATCTATGAAACACGCGAAAATATTAAATTTGATTTATGCTGCTATTTGCAGTCAATATATAGGTCTAGGGATCGATTCTGTATCTTGAAACGAGGTGAAAATGGGGTGATCCCGATTGACCACGGCTCGATTGGACACCACCAATCACAGCGACCGGTGCTTAGGAGCTTTGTAGTCTCAAGCGCTGTGAGTGGCTCGTGTCCAATTGAGCCGTGTCCAACTGGGTGCCACCCGGTGAAAATGATAAAAGTGAACAAATTTACTAGGTGTTGACCAATGAAATTATCAATATTCTAGTAAATTCGCTCACTTTTGCAATTTTCACTTCGTTTCAAGATACAGAATCGATACCTTATTCGTGTTACATGAAATTTAAAATGAGATGGATACATATTTTGTCTTGAAAAGAGAGAAAGCGAAGATATCGAGTGCTAAAAGTGCAAGCAACGCGAACAGATTTAATCTTGTAAAGCCAAATGTCCACGATGCTAGAAATCGATCCAAGATCTCGGACAGAGAAAAAATTAACAAATCATATTTGAACAATTTGATCACATGACCATTGCGATTGGTCAATTCTTTCTTCATCTGGGGCTCGGACCGATTTTTAGCATTGTGGACACAAGGCTTAACAAACGCTGATAGTAAATTTTCGCACGACTATCCAAAATTTACTAGACCACTAGACCAAGCATTAGAAGCGCGCCAAAATTTAAACATTGCGATATGCATTAATGCTTTTTGAAAACAATTTTCTAAATTAAGCCATGCCGCTAGCTAAATATTTAAAAGCTATTTATGTACTGAATTGTTTATATAAGCGATTTGTATAATTGTTGTAATATTTTGTTTTACAGATTTGTGGGAAGATTATATAAAATTGCAGGAAAAGTATCAACAGTGTAATGCGTGAGTTTACAATTATTGTTTATTTATATAATTCACATTTATATAATTTATAGATTCTAAGTCAAAACTTAAATTATTTATAACTTAATATATAACTTAATAAATTCTAATAATATTTCGCCAATGTGTATAAAAGTTTGTGCATGTGTGTGTGTATCATATACACATATCATATATTGTATAATATACATATGAACATATAATTTTGTAGACTGCATTCTTCATCTCAAGTGACGATTGATACGAAAATAAAAAATGAAGCAACTTCGCAACAGTCGCAACAGTCGAATAACGCTGAAGGGCAAGAAAATAGTAGTACTCCATCTTATATTCCATTATTGAGATTAGTTACAAATTCGATTGATTTTAATTCCGATACAGAACCTAGTCTGTCAGATACAAGTGAAGTGCACAAAGATACCAACGAAAATAATCGGCCAGAAAGTCCAATATTCTCTAAAATATGTCCAAAAACTGATGCCAAATCTGCAAAGAAATTGCGTTTATCTAAAATGTTATGCAGTGACTCAACTTCAGATATGAAGACGCATCATGGTGAAAAAGTTTCTTCAAAGTATAATCACAAATTAGCAATTTGTACAACACATCATGTGGAAACCACAATTTTGCCAGATGGAAAGAAATTGAAGCAATCTCGACTTGCATTTTATCCAGTCAAAAGTAACGAAAATACGGTATTAGCCTCAAGTGTAGATAAACGTAAGCCAACTAGTAGATTGTATAATGTCGAACAGAATTTTACTGAAGAAATTTCTATAGTAAATGCTGAAGAAATTTCTACTGAAAATGCAAGTATTACTGAAAGTACTAAAAAAAGTGCTACAAACAACAGTATTGAAATTTCTGAGGATGTGATAGAAGTCAGTCCTACACAGAGAAATATCACATCTAAAGTCAAGCGACGTTTAAAATTGAAGAGGAAAAATCCTGCAAGACATATAATGAAAAATTCTCCGAATAAAAATAAATATCTGAATCATAGAACTGGTCCTAGTGTTCCAGAGATAATAAATGTAGATTTTGGGTTATGTTCTTCGCCGAAACATACTTCTACACAAATAGACAATGATAAATCCTTAACGAATACTACAGTTAATACAGTTAATACATTGAGAGATAAAATTAGCACAAATTATCTTTCACCAATAAAAATGGATAATAAAACCAATGTTCAATTTAAAAAATTTATTAAAGCTCAAAAGGAAGATCTATTATTAAAACAGAATCTTAATAACATGAAAGACTTTGCCTACGAAGATGAATTGTTTGATCCGCCAGTAGCTACAAAGAAAAATGACATGGATAATTTAAAGGACGAAACATGTTCTGATGATTCAGAAAACAAGCCACCTGAAAAAAAGGCATTATTGAATAAATTTAATGTGTAGGTATTAATTAATAATTGTGTTAATGTAAGTTGCTTTTATATATGTATCTAATGGAAATATTATTTACAGATTCCCAGAAAGAAAGGCAGATGTTTCAGAACAGCTCAACATGCGATGTAAAGCTGATAGAGAAAAATTAAATGGTTTGGATTGCTGGGAATGTAGAAAAGTAATGCACAATATTAATATGTATAGTTACATAAAATGTATATTACAAAAAGCAATACTTTTTCTGTAGAAAAATAACTCATATTTGATTTTCAGTATTATCAGAATTTATCACTGTCAAAAGAAGAACTAAAAAAACGATTGAACCAATGCTCACGACATCGACACAAGTATGAGAGGCCAAATACACCAGAAGGTATAAAATTTTATTTCCTTGCTTTTTTATTAGATATGATAAAATATAATTTTTTTTTAAGGTTTTTGGGATCCAGAGTTTCCTGAGACGTTGCCATGTACTTATCGACAACAAGAAAATTGAAGTATGTTTTGTCATTTAAATCTAATTCTCAAGGTTTTAATATGATTTGAGGTAGAAGTTTATTATTATAATAATGTAGCGTGCACAATCTTTCATTATCTTGTTTTAAGTTAATTGAGTTTGTTATGATTATTTCTATTGTACATGTGCTATACACGCACGAATAAGAAAAAGAGTAAGTAACTTCAACCTGTCGTTGATGCAATTGGCCAATTCCAACTAATCATTGATTAAAGTTAATCGGAATTGGTCGAAGTGGCATTATAAAAGATTAACGATTCCAGAATAGAATTTCGTCTACATGTTCATTTGTACATAATTATATATCCTAAATATTAATGATGAATAAATATAAAAAAATATCATAATTCTATTTCTTAAAATAAAGACTTAAAAAAAAAATTAAATATATAAAATGTTTACAATCAAATATAATGTACTTGTTAAAATATGAACGAAAGGAAATATATAAGCATATTCATGGCTTGAACATAGATCGATTTATTATTTTACAACATATATATAGTATTATATATTGGGTAACATAGTATAGATTTATATAATTATCATTTATATATATAAGTCATCCCTTTACATAAAAATATAGAATTTGTTTTGTGAGTCAGTCGGTGCTAAAGAAGGCTAATCAAACTCAGTTGCGGTGACCAAGCGAAGTTTGACACAGTTTTAAGGTACATTAGTGTTCCTGCTTTTCAAAATCCCTTCTAAAATAATATTTGCATCATGTAACGCTGTTAAACAATTAATTATAGGCTCGCGAAACATTAATTCTTAAACCTATCACTGATTTTATCTAATACCAATAGCTTCCAAAAATATACCAAACAGTAATAAAATAGTGATATAATATTAGACGTACATACATTTACGTATGTAAATCTCCATCTCCATCATTTAACATCGTATTCATCAAGCTATATAATTTCCCAGCAAAACGATCACACGCACACACAATACTTTAAAACATCAAGTCATATTACCGATTTTTTTATAGTAATTCTTGAAAGCAAAATGTTGATTCATGATTGACTAGATCATTTCGTAATACAAATTTACGCGGTTTTTTGTCTTCTTTTCTGCGAGTTGATATAATATGTTTGTGGCTGTCCGATCGATCATTCGCGTACTTAAAATATATATCTGATAATTCTATAGTGCAATCTCATATTTGATATATACTTTCACGAATGATCCAATTTGTTTGTAAAATAAATAGATAGAATATTAATATTTTATAAAGGAAATAACGAAGTTAACTAGAAAGTGACTGTTCCGAAAGTGTATACAACTTTATTAATGTAAATTCTTATGTTCTGTCATATCATATACGTATATTTTGGTACCGTACAATTGACTTAGCTGATTGGTTTACGCTGATTTTAATTATTATTTATCGAATTTGAGATTAAAAAGTTCATCTATTTTAAAGCTATTTTAAAGCACATTAATTGAAGGGCACGTAGGAGTTAACGTAATTCAGTGTACATAAACAATGTACACGTAAGAAAACCTTGTCTTTTTGCGAATGTTTTACAATATAACAGGAACATCCTGTTATATTTCGCAAATATGTTTTACATTATAAATAAGTTGAAATAATTATAAACAAAAAATAAAATGCACATGTGTATTTAAATAAAAAGATAAGAAAAAGTCTATGAACAAGCAAATAAGATGTATATTTAATAACTTTTAATATTACAACAAAAAGAGATGGGACTTTCGGTTTACTTAGCCATTTTCAACCATCATAAAGAATTAATCCATAATGCAAATCTTGAATAGCATTAAATAATATTGAACACAATTACGCGAGGCATATCGCAATTTTACAAGCAATAATTTCCTTCTTGCGTTTGTTACAACGGCCCGAGTGTATGTATGTACATATACAAGTCCATGGCTTGTTGCCATGTAAATATGGGTTGAGCCAAATGTTAAAATACGAAATAGGTCGCAAAGCCAAGATATCAATTACGTATGGATACCCAATATTAAATTGTCATTTTGAGAGAGAAGTTAATTACATTCGTTAATTTTGAAAAAAAGTTAAAGTTAAAAAAATATGAACTTACAGTATGTCTATAGTATTCGATTTCTCGTGAACATCTGTCATGTTAGCGCTTTGAGATGTAATTAATGTTATACAAGATTTACATTTATATGAATTAATTCTCTGATGGCTGAAGATGGCTAAGTAAGCCAAAACGTTCCACCTCTTTTTGTTGTATTAGTAATATTACAAATTATTATTAAATATACATCTTACTTGCTCGTTCATAGGCCTTTTCTCTTATCTTTTTATTGTTTAAATAATTTAAATAAATTATAGTTAAATTTACCGGTACGTGACGCATTTCTAATAAGTTTTAAAATTTATATAGATAATTTTATAATTGTATAAATATTTTATAGACTCTACGAAAAACACTATATTTTGTTCACGTCAGATAATAAAAATCTCGGTCTGTATTAATACCGCATATTTAATGCTAAATGCAGCCAGTCTGATCGTCAGTCCATGATTAATAATGAACTTAATAATAATATAATTGTATTAAATAAATAAAATCTCAAATATCCGCATTTAATGATAAAAAATCGAGGTGCTAGTTAGACTTGAATCTATTAGTATAAAATCTTCCGTTTCACCGATCGATCGTACAGTGTAATAATCGTTCAGTTGACGATACATTGTGTATGCTTCGAGGAAACACCTAACGTATCTATCTGTCATTCTGTTGTCTACAAGTATTTGATCCTTGAAATAGGCCGCGTTTGAATGAGCGGAAGAGGACGTTACGCGATTAGTCGATGTAGTAAAACAGTACCATCTTACATCAGTAAAAGAAAAGATTTAAGATTCATGCACCACGTTAATATTTCAAACTGTCTTAACATATACAAGTATCGCTCTTACTTTCCCTCTCTTTACATATCATATTGTTCTTAAATTAAAAGTATTAAAAGTGTATTTAACTTAATACTTCTCTTCGATATATACGGCTCATATTTCTCATATATTTTTCATTATAGAAGTTTAAATCGACTATCATTCTTTTCGTATTTTAGGGAAATACAATCGGAATACAAAAGAAGCTCGCGACGATTGGTGCATTCTAAAACTAATTACGCGAAGGTGCGGGTCAATTGGGAAGTACCGAGCGTGTAGAAAATTCTAACGAAATTCCAACAACCGATTGATTCACTTTTTACTTCAGTAGGGTACATCGTAGTAAACAGCTAGTAAAAGTATTTAGCTTTTTCATGAAACATCGAAATTAATAGAATAGATACCTTTTATCCTCGTTCGCATCTTCATTATAATTATTTTAACCTTGAACAGTATAAAATAGCCGACATGTAATTATATAATAAAATTTCTCATACATCCTAGATAACATGCATGTTGCACAAGATATCTAAAAAACGTCTTATAGACATTTTTTAGATATAAAACATCTAAAAGAAGTCTTTTAGCTATCTTATGCAATATAAATGTTATCTAGGACCTCTCTTGCAACTAAATTTTGAAGAACAGAACTTCAAACATTTCATTGGAAAAAAATAATTTTTTTTTAATTTTTCAGAAAATTTGTAAACATGAAAAAGTAAAAAATTCTGATTTTCTAAATCTATTAGAATTAATAACCCGGGAAAAAATGTTATATATATGGACATATATATAATTATATATGAAACGTTTCTTCCTCGGGGAAGATGTTGTCAAGTCTCAATTTTATACCGTTTAGGATTAAATTTGCGTCGTAACTTTAGCTTCACTGCTCCGATTTCGTGGGTGGCGAAGAACCGGTAGCCGTAACGGATTTCTCATTTGACGATACGGGTAAAGCCTTGAGAATCGCATGTACCTCTTCCGCGACTGCCATCAGGACGAACTCGAACTGTTGTTTCGTAGCAACCATGTCGGGTCTTTGATCTCTAATATGCTCGAGAGTAGCTGCGATATCAATTTCCTTCGCTCCCTTCGTCATACGGTTTAGGACCATGTCAATCAAGCAGTAAGTACCAGTTCGTCCAGCTCCATCACTGTGAAATGATTCAGTATGAAAATACACTGAACATTACACCGATATTTCAAATACTCAATATAAAAATATAGATACCTGCAATGCACGACTATCGGGCAAGACCTCCCACGATATGATTTATTAACTTTCCTAGAAAGAGAAAAATCGAAATAACTTTAAAAGCTATTTTTAGATATGTAAAAAAAAAATAGTATTTATCATTCTTTTCTTGGATTCTTAATAATATATAAATAATTATGTACAAAACATAGTATTCTCAATTAAATCGTTCGATTTAATATTTTTATATAGATATATAATTAAATAATAATCTTTTAAAAACAATTACAATATAAGTAATAAATTATTATGTAATAATATAGAGAGAATATGAATTATATAATAAAAGAGTCGCACTTCGCGCGTATGCGTCTCCCTACAAAATACCAGTAAACAGTTAAATCGACACAAACCTACGGAACTCGAGCAGAGCCTTTGTAGAATACGGGACGCTGTTCTCCGGCCAGGAGAGGAAGTGGAATTGCGTGACAGTACGAGTCTCACAAGTGCGCAGATTTTTCAGATAGAAGGAGCGCACTAGATAATCATCGCACCAAAAATGTTCCGATACCAGATGCACCTCGTAGATGTGATAGAGCTCCGATCCTTCCTCGGGCCAATAACGATGGCACATAGCACGGCCTTCTTCGGTAAGTCGTGTCAGCATCACAATTACCACGCTGCCTTGTTCCCAAACCAATTGCCAAAAATCAGCCGTAGTCTGCGGTAATGGCCCTTGCGTGGCTATATAAGCCGGATTCCGAGGATCGTGATCCGTCTGCAACGAACAAACAATATTGTGGGTTTCAAAAAAATTCGTTAAACGCTCGGTCGGTTATAAACGATAAATTAGGTTTATTGACAAAATTTGTTGTTTCCTTCCTAATTCTTATTAAAATAAAGAAGCGTAATTTTAATAAACTTAATCGCAGTTCGCGCGAATTCAATACCTGTAAAAAAACTATCATTTCTATTCTTTTATTCTATTGACGATTTAAAGCAGGGTTGTTTCCATTGTTTCCACTCATAGGTGTTTAATTGTAACAAATAAGTGTCCCATTCAATTTTTATTATTGCTAGGTTTTACTTTTTCTTTGGATCTCTCATTTACGACACGGACATATCAATAAACATAATATGGCCATACATTGTCAACTGTGCAGTTAAAAAATACAAAGCTTGCTCTTTCGATAAACATGCTAGTTCGTTCGCTTGTGTTAAGATTATGATGCATTAATTAAAAAAAAAAGATATCTACCGCAAGCGCCAGCCTTACTTGTGCCGAGAACGATTTTGCGATTTTTAAACGATCAACTTGACATGCCCATCGACTGAACTTACCGACTTCTATATGTATATATTGCGATGACAGCCGGAAAACCGAATGTCGTACGTATTTCAGCAACGTTATCGTGAAAACGAAAATATTTATTTTATTTTTACACAAGTTACCTTGCAATATAAGATTGCATAATCTTTCATTTCTTACATCATATATATTGAATTTTTCGCGTATTGAAATATGATCCTCCTGAATCCTATTTTACTGAATATTATGCACTTAATACAATATTCTAATTTATAATAAATATTTATAATAAACAAAATATTATTTAATATTGTATATATATGTATACTATATAATCCCAACATATAATAAACATATATTCTTATAAAAGATTACGAAAGAGAGAATGACAGTTTGTATCATTCGCCGTGTTCTGCGAATTTTATTTAATATGACTAGATATACAAAACATACCTAGTTAAAAAAAAAAAATGTTTAGGCTTCAGAAGGATTCACTGAAGGAATAATGCAAAAAATATTATCATAGAAATACTTACGATTGTGGAAGCATTTATGTAGTCGGAATTATTAGCGTTTGCTAGATCGTTGAGGACTACTCGAGAATGATCATAGGGAAGTGCCGCGTTGGGACGATTCTGCTTGACATTCGCCTCGCTCTCCGCGATCTCCGTGGACGATGGTTCAGCTTCGTAAGCACACAATGCCGCCCATTCCTGATCCAGACGATCCTTATTTTTCAAATGATCTTCCATGTATTTCTGCAAATACGAGTTTGATATAGAGCGAGAAATATCAACATGAAATAACATGACTAATTTTAAATTAATCAAGCGCGACAAAAACTTCGAAAAGTTATATACTTAAAATTCTTCTAATATTCAAAATATTTCTTTTTAGTTTTTTTTCCTCTATTTTATTATTTATGCTTACAAGAACCATGTGACCGGTTGATATGTCCATATTGGTCAGAGCAGGTTCCTCGCCCCAAGAGGATGTGCTGGATCGATTGGAGGACAGATTATTGGATTCATTTTCGCGCGTCAAGCTTGTGATACGTGGTGATTCCAACTTTTCACTCGGTTGTTTCGCTTGCATTCTCGCTCTGCATAGATCTTGATAGTCCTTGGATGCTTCTGGATCCGGAGTAGCCAGCCCAGCAAGCTTAGCTCGACATTTGGCGTGACGACGCGCAATTATAAGCGTAACTACTGCGGCTGCGACCGCAGCCGCAACTCCAGCAGCTACCAATGCACCGAAAAAACTGGAACTCGTATCGCTCTCTCTAGCTACCTCCAGAGTAGCTGGTAATTTAGTCTGTAGAAAAATATGATATATTTTCTTTTGCGATTTAATCTTTGGGGCTTTTCATTATTGTAAAAAATGTGGTTTTATTGATAATATTGGTAATATTAAAATAATATTTTATTTTAATATATGCAAAAAAATTGGCAATTATTTAATCTATCTTGATAAGAAAGATATATATTTATTATAGTACCTTATCGCCTATGCCTGCTCGAATAACTTTAATTCCTAACGCATTTTGTAATTTACCACGTATGTTATCTGAAACAAAGTACATTTTAAAATACATTTTGCAGAGACAATTTGTTTTTATCTTATATATATATACATATATATATAATTTTTATGTAATATCTTATAATTTTTCTCTTCTTTAAATCTTATATTTTTTTATCTTATAATTTATGTAATATTTATATATTTTTATCAGAATTCGTATAAAATAAGTACAGTATGTAAATTGTACCGATGCTGTTAACAACGTCGGTTGCGTTGTAATTTTTGTCATTTTGAACAACTTTAAATGTTACTTCCGCACGACCCACTCGTATGTCTTTTAACGTTCCGAGAGGCAATCCCAGGAGTTCTCCGACCTACAAATTAAAAAATTTTACATTAATTTTAAAGTATTATTCATAATTAATATCTCTTTGAAATATTTTGAATTACGTGTTATTTTATTCTACCTTATTAACCACGTGTTCTCCTTCAAGCCATGTATGAAACTCTTGCTCAAACTCAATATAGACAGAATCTAAGTCAACATTCTTGTAAGTTTCTGGCCGGTCATCGCTTGTTCTGTACACATTACTGTGTAATTCTTTCTTAGTTAATGGTGCGTATACTTCGTTATTATTCTACAAGGATATGCATATATTTTGTTATTTTATTAAGATATTGATGGAATACCTACTATAATCTAATAGACAAAATACCAACTTAATTACACTTACATCCTGATTATCCATCTCGGAATAATCTTTGTCAAGAAGGGCTGCAAAAATGTAAATCAATGAAACAAAATAAAAATCTTGTAAATTGCATCTTTGGAATATCTTTACTAATAAGAACCATCTCAAAATAATAAGAAAATTGATTGTAAAACTGAAATCAAATGTAGATTTAGTTGGAAATGTACACTTTACTTACTAGCTGGAGATTGGGTTTTAAATGCGTAATTATTCGTCGAAAACGGCGGTCCAGGTTTTTTAACGTCTAGACGTTCCCTGCGTTTAAAGCCAGCCAACTCTCGTCTCCATAAAAGTGCATCTAAATCATCGTCGTACATTTCGTCATATACAGTTCCTGCGTCAAATATATTTCAATATAATAAAAAGATATTAAAGTAATCCTCTATATTGATAACAGAGGTGGGCATGTATTTAAAATATTTTTATTTAAAACACAGTATTTGCAAAATAAATGTATTTTATATTTTATATTTCAGCGGAGTACATGAAAATATTACATATTTTGTATTTAAAATCGAAAGATTGAAAGTTTTTTGTATTTTGTACTTTAAATTATAAGATTGATTGTCAATCTTAGTATTTAAAGTACAAATACAAAATACTTTTAATCTTTCATTATTAATACTGAAATACAAAATACAAAATACTTTTGCATGCTCACATGAAATACAAAATATATGAAATATTTTCATGTGCTCCACTGAAATACAAAATACGAACACAATTATGAGTAGTGTTTTTCAAATAAAAGTTTTTCAAATACGTGCCAACCCTGTCTATTAAAGTGATAAACTTACCACTTGCATCGGATGTAATTTTATATTTCCTAGGTCGCACAACTCCTCCCTCAGTGTACATTTCTCGTATTTTCGAAGAAGTATCCACGTTGGATCTCTCAATATTTGCTGAATTCTCTTCATCAATTTCGCTATTCCCATAATCAAGATCCTCATCGCGTCCCATCACTCCCCTTTTTACATCAGTATCGGAAAATTCGAAACGCAGTGGTTTCTTCCGATGCTTATATTTTCTTGAGAACGCCCTCTCATTTGTCTCGGAGGAAGGCTTCAACAATGTGTAATCAGGTGATTTTTCGTCCTGCAAGAATTCAAGGTTTGCGGACAAAAGTTGTGTGTCATAAACATTCTCATCGTCATCCTCGGGCAATGTTTCATCTCTCAAAGTATCCTCAAGTGATTCGGTAACATCATTTTGATAATCATCGATAAAGCTGAATCGACGTGTTCTAGATGGATAAAATTGCTCGCGCATATTGTTCATTGAATTTCTGTACTCGTCATATTTCTCATTATTGATTGAAGCCTGATTACTCTCATCACCTCGCCATTTCATGTATCCAGATCTGTAAACAAATTTGATGAGCTTCTGATTGTATATGTCAATAATTGTCGTTCACAACAGAAAATCGATATCTCACTTAAAAACCAATTAAAGAAATATTGAGTCATATTTTTTATCAATATATTAAATTTCTTACTTGATATATATTTAATATAAATATATAATAAATATATTTAATAAATATATTCTCTATATCCTTTCTATTCTATTTTTATTGCATTTGAATATATATTTGAATATATATAACTAATTTTTAACAATAAATGCAATAATTCATATATATTATTTATTTTATTAAAATCTCTGGTTATATTTCCAAATATAATAGAGTATAAAATTAATAAAATAATTTTTACTAAAAACTTTTTTATAAAAGCATAAATCTGAAATAGCTTATAAATTCAACATATAAATTCTAGAATGTGCTTGTATTATTTTTAATCGACCTTTCTTTGAACAAGGTAAGTCCTACCTGTCCTCAATGTCTGTGGGACGATACAAAACATCGGCCAAATTACTCTCAGGGTTTTCGTTGTCCGTAGATATTCTTAGTATGGCGACTGCTGGAACCATCTGTAAAGAATATCGACTGATTACTACGGAGTAATATTACGACCAGTTACATATTAAAAAAAATTAATTATAGCATTATCAGCAATCGATTATTTTTCAGAAAAAAATATTTTTCAATGTGTAGTTAAGAATGCATATGTGATCACGTTTACGCTCTATGATTTATACTAACTTCGTCAATAAATCCATCTTGTTCATCGAGACGTGACTTCTTTAAATATTCGCAGAGACGAAAATCACGAGCATCGTTTTGTCTGAAAATTTTTCCAAATTTTTTTGTATTAAATACTTTTAATCGATGTACATCGGTCAATATCAAGTATTGACCGACTAAAAAATTTCATAAATTATATATATATATATATGTATATATACATAAATTTCGGATTTTACAAATTTATAATTGTTACTTATTAATTTTTTGTCATATCAGATACATGTCACCATTTTTCTATATAGTATTTTGGTCTAAAAGTTTCTGTGACATAATATTAAGAATGCGTATTTAATTTAACGTGAAAAAATTAAATATTTAGCAAGCACACAACAGCGTACAATTTTCTTCTATTTTATCGCAAAAACTTTACATGATGAGAAAAATGGTGACACATCTCTAAAATCTATATATATTAAAAATGTGAAAACTCATATCAGTGCATACATATATAATCTCTTTTGATAAATTTAAGTTTATTACGACTTATAAGTTCTAACAAAGTGATGTACCCATATCGGAGATTATGCAACGAAGTTTGCACAATACATTGGGTAAATGGATGTTTCCAGTTGTATCCGTTAGATTCTATAAGACTCATCAATTGTAGTCTCATCGAGTGTAGCAGCTCCAGTTCATCGATATCAAGATTATATCTGCGCGATACAGAATAGACTTGTATTACACCACAATAACGCGTTGATTATGCTACACTTTATGTGTTGATCGCACTAAAACGTTACGTAGGTGTACGATAATAAAGGCGGTAAAGACAAAGTAGCGAGACCGTTTGACGACCCGATGTAAAATTAACCGATCGGAAAAAAAATTCAATTCCGCTTGGTTCATATACATATATTGCGTTTGCATATATCTCGAGTTGACATTTGAAATGTAGATGTTTCAGTGCGAATAATTCATGCAGAATTTTATAAATACATTACAATTTTAAGGATATGATTTTTAGCTCGTTAACTTACTGATATAAATTCTCATTCTCTAAATTCGTGTACCGAGGTATACATTTTCCGAATGCCAGATCTGAAAAAATAATGTTAATATAAAAATGTCCAGAAAGCAAAATTATTCACAAAATGTCAGCCGATTGGTAGCAAATTTGATCAGAAAAATGCAATAGATTCGATATTATCCGTATTAAATTCGTGTTTTGCCGACAAAGCCTGTTGATATAACAACAGATTAGTGGCAAATTGAGTAGAACTTGTCGAATGCAGATTTTGCTCGATCTCGAATCTACTGTCAATCTGTGTTAAACAGTTAAACTATGTGCAAATCTGCTTGGTTTCTGCCGCCAATTTGCTGTCATATAAACAAATTCTATTGTATTTCTTGTAACATTCGCCACTGTCTGCAGTATAACAGATTCTGCATCAAATTTGTAACCTTCTTGCTGACAAGATTTGTCACGTGATATTGTGCTAAATCTTTCAAGCAAACTTGGCTAACTGGAATAAATAGTGTACAAAAAGATTGTTATAGCCCTTCTACAATAAGCCGCAAGTCAGAAGTTCTAAACGAACTTAAGTCATAATCGGTGAAGTTGGCCAATAACCAACTTGAACTTGATTAAGATTGGTTAAGACTTCTGACTTGCGGCTTATTGTAGAAGGCCTATTATATTCAATTCTACTAATAACACAGTCTTTAATAAACATCATTTCGCGTCATATCATATTTAACAGTTTTAACATTAACATAATTAACTCTGATTAAACTTAAAAAATTATATAAAAATTTATTTTTAATGATCTATTTATTTCTATATTTTCTTATTATGTATATAAAAGAGATTAAGCAATTTTCATTTTATTATCAATTGTTAATTAAAGAGAACTATACAAAATTATTACCGTCAAAGCACTTTTCCGTCTGAGGGTCACATATGTCCTCGCGGAATAGACATCCTAAAAATAGAATTGTACAAAGAGTTAAGAGAAATTGTTTATATATAAGAGATATCCTGTGTGTATGTGTGTGTGTGTCGCACGCATGTGCATGCCTTTCAAATTGTAATAATTAATTAGCTTTGTCAACTCCAAGTATTTATGTCAAATGCAGATTCAAGCATGCAGAGATTCAAGCACGCAAATATTTTGACAAAGGCAGGCAATCTAATTTCGCCCTGCTCATTTGCTTATGAAACAATCGACCGGTTTGCTGTTATATTGCAACTTGTGAAACATATTATGAAATAATATTATGAAATAAATATATTCATAGATATTATGAAATAAATATAGCAGGGCGTTGAATATGTCTAGGAACAAACTAAATTTAACCATACAAATTTCTTAAAATAACTTTAGTGCGTTTCGTCATGAATAATTCTGGACAGACCTTTTGTATATTCGTATTATCATATGAAGTAAAGCGCACGTGTACCCTATCCTCATATATCATGTGTGTTTTCCATTAAAAACTCATATGTATCTATATGTATAAACTTTGACATTCCTTATAGAAGATTGCAACCATGGGAGAAAAGAAGACAGTCAAGTCAGATCGATATCAATTTTTTTTCTTTCTTACAATTCTTTGTCAGTTCATTATACAACGTTTAATAACTTTTTAACCACATTCAATCTTCGTTTCAATTATTATTCTTATTCAAGCGTTCACTCCTATTGCCTGTACTATATGTTATATGTTTTTTCTAAATTGTTTCAATTATTATTCTTTTCAATTTGCGTTTTAAATTATTTCATTTTTTCCATAAAAATAAATTATTTGTCTCTCTCTCTCTCTCTCTCTCTCTCTCTCTCTCGTAAATGTTATTATATATTCTCATCGTAATTTAATATTAAATTAAATTCTCTCATAACTAAGAATTTGATTATATCAGTTTAACTACATCAATTTGATGTCAAATAGAATGTATATATATTATGTAAAAATTAAGAGACGTAACGATTGTGCATGATTAAATAAAATTGCATATATTTAAATGAGCAAAGCTTACAATTAAATTGAAAAAATGCAGGATACATTTAATGAATACGAGTCACAATTGAACGCATTCATCTTCTTGATATGTCATTATGCTATTGTTTACTCCTTCACATAGAAAACTGAAAATAAATCACCTGAGAGCATCTGGAATATCGAAAAAGGAAGAAAAATATTACTTGTATATTTATTTACTTATTAAAAAGATTAATTTATTGAACATAAAACATTAAAACCTAGAAATTGAAGAGCAATTGAACGCCTAGTAAATGGTATACAAAATTTATAATATTTTCCAACTGTTTGCAAGAATATATATTTGAATTATGCAATATAATTTATTATATCATACAATATTTGTTAAAAGATTAAATGTTTATTTGATATATAAGTATCATAAACAGGCTAAATTTTAATTGCAATAATTGGTAATTATGAGCTACAATTTACTTAAGTATCGCAATACAGTCTTTAATAAACATCATTTCGCGTCATATCTCATAAACATATGTATATCTATTATATACTAAATATAAACATTTATTATTGGCCTTTTTGTTCAGTAAATAAAAAGCACTCTTTTACACAAAGAAAATGTCAAGATCAAATATAATAGATGATCAACGCGGATCGAGTGAACGGATAAATCGGATGTTCTATGTACATCGCATATTCACAGCAAACACGAGTCTATAATAAAATTAAAATGCAGAAACAATATAATTAAAATGTACACGAATATATGCACTTCAGTTGTAATATTGTATAAAAGGTGGTGGCTTAAAATGTGGCAGGTGTCTTAAAATAATTTACTACCACTCTTTTAAAAAAAGCACTGCCATTTCGAAACTAATTCATAAGTTACTTAGGTCGCAGTCCAATTCATGCTTATGAGCATCATTTGTCTTCAGGCTATATTCATAATCCGTTCTTATTTCAAGACTGTTTTAAATAATGTCTTAAGACGCTAATACAGCCTTCTGATTCGTTCGTGACTTCGTAAGACCATACTTAAGACGATCTTGAATATAAGATCTGACTATAAATACCGGCCTTTTTAACATTTGACAAACAACAAGGATAAAATGATTTTTAAAGCGTTGTGAGCGTGAATCGGACCACGGCCATGGTGTGGCTAGATTTAATTACATTGCTTCTGCGTTTCAATTTTATTATACACATTCGTGTTTGTTGTAAACATGCGATGTATATGTAAACATTCAATTTATCAATTCGTTCGATCCTAGTATATTTGATTTTGATATTTTCTTTGTGTAAAGCAAAAGACTGCTTTTGTTTTATGCGTTACAGGAAAAGGTCACATTTCAAGCCACCACCTTTTATGGTATCAAAAGAGTTATCTAGAATCACGCACACATACATAGTAGATAAAACGAGGTGAGAGAAGGCACGGAATAGATAAGCAAAGGGTTATGTGATATATCTGAGGGAGCGATAGAGTGTAGCGGTTTCACAGCGTACGATAGAGACATCTCGCAAGCTCACGAAGGTGGTGGCTGCGTGGGATGAACAGTTCGATAACTGTCGAGTTACTGTCGTGGGCGAAAATCGAACGCTTCCCTTCCTCTCGCTTTCTCTCTGTATGTGCATGCGCGCGCGTATGTATGTGTGTGGATGAGATGATTTTTTGTTTTACACAGAGCAGAATATGACTGAATTTAAAAAACGTTAACGATAATGATGATTGACAGGATTAGCTTTTAAAAATTTTGGTTTTCAGAAATTTTTAGATTGCTTATCTAATACGTACTATTATTTACAGTTTTACACAGATCAGATTTCCTCAACTAAAAATTTAAGATTGCGAGTCTTATTTAAAAATTGATAAAGAGTAACAAGAAATAAGTAATTGGACTCCTTATATATAAAAAATCCTTGTATATAAAAAATAATAAATTCAAAGCAAAATTTTATGTAACTTTGTACCATCTATTAAATGATATCTAAGAATATTTTTTTTGCGCGTTTCTTACCGTGCTGACTCCAAATTAGCCCTTAAAAATTGATAAATCAGAAAAAATCTTTCTTCCTTACATCTACTTTAAATCATTTATTCAATCAATATTATCACGTCAGATTTCTATTTTTTTTTTTTCTAGTATATTAATTCAGTATGTTTCATAACTTCTTCGAAACCTCCTTAGAATAAAAAGTATCTACAAAAAGAATTGAAGTGCTCCGAGCCGAGCAAAAGTCAATACAAATTGTTCTCGCATTATTAATATGATTGGTTCGTATTAAATTTCCTTCTATATTAGTTTATAATTTCATTTATCTTAGTTTGAAATCAATTTTTTTTCAATAAAATTTTCTTTGCAATTATTTAAAGTTATCAATATTATTAATACAAAATATTATTCCTCTGTTACTTCATTAATATCTGCAATTGAAAGAAGCAGTGATCAAATCTTTTAATAATCTTCTCATAATAAGCTCATAATAAGCTCATAATAAACTTTACAGAATAGAGCGGAGCTATTTCGTTCATTTCTCATGATACTGCTTATGATTCTGAGTAACATATATTTAGCATTTAAAGGTCATACTTGTACTCTCAAGATTAAACAACCATAATTGTATAAGGTAGTTACAAACACGTTACTGCAAAAATAAAAAGATAGTGTTTGTCGCCGTAAATTTTATAATACCTTAAGGTTGAAAATGGCGGAATAGCTCCGCTCTATCTTGTAGGACTATACATTGCGAATGTGACAAATGAATTTATAATATTTATACAAGCCACGCATGTGAATGAAAAGTATCCTGAGAATGATAACGAGAAATCAATGAAGATCGACGATCTTAATCTCGATTTTTTCTAAATGTGCGCTGGGAATAATATAGTATCGCAAAAGCTCACCGCTGACGTCAAACGTTGGAGGATATTACGAGCTAAAAATGTTCATCGAGTCTAGTCACGTTAATATTCTTTCTTTATTTAATAATTAACCCTAATCGGTATTCGTAGGTCCAGTGGTCCCCACTATTTTTTTCTACTATGTTGTGAAAAATTGTTCATAAAAAACGTTTTTCACAATCTTACATAACTTGTAACTTTACGTTACATAATCTTATTTATCAGATCTTGACATTGAACTTTAAGCAAAGATACATTAATTTAAAGTACTTAGGCCTACAAATATCAGTTAAAAAAATTTCGAAGCGAATATCTGTTAGAATTAAGAATTATTTTAAATGGATATACAACATTGAATGCATATACATGACGAACGTTATACATAACATAAAAATTAACTGTAAGATTAATTTGATTAATTATAATTATACTTTAATATTGCCGAGCCCTCCGAATCTCTTCGGTTTTATCCATAACGTTTAATTAATTTACATTTTCCTTCTATTATACACACATATACATATATAGTATATGGCATTATACAACTTTTATATGTATATTTTTCTCAATCATTACGTTGTAATTTTAGTCTTAAAAACGAAATGTAAGCAATAACTTCTATGGCCAGGCGCGGTTTGCTTACTTTTTCTTATATTTCTTTTCGACGTATTGTTAATCAATAAGTGCTCTTTCATGAATATAGTACAAAAGTATAATGTCACGCGTTAACTTGATAGGGCGTCAACCATTGAGGTGTACCGACCCATCATACAACCGATGTTAATATTTCAATTTCAATATGAATACCCGCATCATCGAAAACATCGATAGAAAATAAAGTTTTCTTTCGTTGAGTACCTTGAAAAAGCATTCTGCGTTTTATTTGAGATTGTATTTTAGAAAGATTCTTAGAAAAATATCAAAAATTTCAAGAACTACAGATATTTTAAAAAACTTGAATATTATGAGAGAGAGAGAGAGAGAGAGAGAGAGAGAGACTTACTATTTTACTTTAAAAAATAAATAAAAGTCTTAAAATTTTGCACATTTCGATACATTATACACAATTAATATATCATTTAAAAGCAGCAGAATTGGAATTATTTTATTTAGCTTTGCTGATTTGAAAGTCTGTATCATTTTCTCAGCGCGCTGTTACATCTACGTAATATATCCCTCATCCTTTGTTACATGTTATCACGTTTACTTCTCATATACAAAGGGTTTCCAGTTGATTGCACGGAATGTTATAACAGGTGGTTCACAGTGAAACATATCGAGTGGAACGCTTCAACGTGTGAAAAGTTATATTTCCTGTCTCTCTTTAAAAGCCTCGCTTATCGGCTCCAAGAGGAGACTTAAAGTTCATCCGCTTATTAATTGCAAAGAGGAGCGAAGCATCTTCACAACCTTGAAAAGATATTCAACGAAAGTATATAACTGCAGAACTTTTAACTTGAAATTGAAATACTTATCTATTTCAAATTGAAACATTAATATAGATATCCAGGAAAAAATGTTATATATATATGGACATGTTTTATATATAATTATATATAATTGTATATAAAATATGTCAATTTTTTATATAATTATATATAATTACTTATAACTATATATGAAACATTTTTTCCCGGATGGCGATGGAGCAATGTATATTTTCTACAAGAAGAGACAGACGACTTGATCGAAAAACATATTTTTATAAAAAATTATCATTTTTAATATTATAAATTCTCCCTTTTTCTCTTTCCATATTTTCTAATATAATCACATAAGTAATTTCACTAATTACTTGAATATTCATATCGAATATACTTTCAGAAGTAAACGTTATTATTTTCATATTTGCGGGATAATAATATTGAATTACACTCACCGACGTCGCCATCAGCCAGAACGACGACGTGATGGAGGACTAGTATACAGAGCACCAGCAGCTCCAAGCCTCCTTGCCACCGTTTACGGCCCATAGATGTTCCTATAATTATAAATCCACATCAAATCTTTATATCACTCTACTTACTATCACTTATAATTTCTACTTATTTACTCTTCAAACACTTCTCCATAGAAAAATAAAACAAACGCTATAGCCATGATTTTAACGAGTAAATAATAACTAAATAGTAACAAAATACCTAATGAGTTTATTACGCATAAACGTTACATTACACTATTTTACTCTAGTTTATTTTGCAAATGAGTTTTTCTTTTAATAGCTTTCAATGATTAAAAAGTTGTTGGAGTTACTTCAGTGGTAAATATTGCGTCAAACGTAAAATTGTATTTCGTCAACTTATTACTGGATTACTCAATACAGAAAATATACTTGGACTTGTAGCAACACTTTCTAGGAATAGTGTAAGTACTTTCCTGAGTGCATCGCTCTAAAGTACACACAGTACTCGTCCTCGAACGTAAATCCAACAAAAGCTAACACCCGACATAATTTACGCCATTTTTTTAATCAACTACAGAAATGTTACGGATTGGAATTATTTTTTATCAGACAAAAGAGACAAAGATGAAGAATGGAAAAATTATTAATCTGTCTTTTGTGACATTTGTGTATTTTATCTTTAGATGTATGAAGAAAAAAAATTGTATTTAATATCTATTTAATATATAGCATTCTATAAAAAGCAGAAAAAAACGGTAAAAATAAAAATAAATATTTTATGTCGCTGACTATTTCCAGCTTTGGATTTTTATTCCAGACATCACGATTCTCTATTTACTACTCCCAAGAGGTTTTTCCACGATTATTTATGATTATATGTGCATGTCTCATAATTGAAACATCAGATTGTAGCCATGTTCACCTAACCACCTTGGTTAGGTGAACATGGCTAATTATCTGACTGGATGAGTTCTAGTCTCTAATTCGCAATCCTCAGTCTCTAATGTGTAATATAACACAGGCTTAAAGAGACGTTAATTTACCTCTGAAAGGTTGCGTTCTGAAAATACTACCCCGAGTGTTTCCGAGTATTATTTTATCTTTGTTGTTCACCTAATATCAAACAAGGATAAAATGACACTTGAAGATATTCGCGTAGTACTTTCGAATGCAGCCCTTCAGAGACAAATTAAGCTCTCCATAAACTTGTGTCACACTACGCATTGGAGATTGAGGATTGCAAATTAGAGACTAGAATTCAATTAGTCAGATAATTTTAATTTCAATCCCTTTCGTTCTAATTGGCTGAATTCTAATCTCCAATTCGTAATCTTCAATCTCCATTGTATATAGTGTGGCACAGGCTTTATGAGAGGTCTATAATAGAAGTCGTAAGGTCTGAAGTCGTAGGAAATTGACCAATCATAGTCGGTTATTCTCCTCACATTCGATCGTGATTAGTCAATTCTTTACGATAGAACTTTACGATCACTATGTCTTCTGTTGTATACTCCACATAAGAAAGTCTGTGCGAATACATCATCCAATTTTAATCACCTCCCAGATATTATTCTCAAATATTACGGAAACGAAGAAAAAATATATGCAACTTCTATGATTTTGTTTTAAATATCTAAGTTTGCAGATCTCTCATGATAAATACGTTTAATGAATAGAATAGAATGAATGGAGTTGTATTTATTCATGCGTATTGAATGAGCAATATGAAATACGGTACTATGATAAAGTAGGTATTACCCGGTAAAAAGTGAAATAAATTTTTACTTATCTTGATAGAATTCCTTTAACCATCTATTTACATATGCACAATTGTAATGTATTTGAAAGAAAATTAGTATAAAAAGTTCTGTTTAAAAAGGCACGCGAAATTAAAATCCATTTTTTAAAACTATTTACAAAGGAACTCTTTGTACACAAGAATATGAGTTTTCTACAAACACGATTAAAAGGTGAAATTAAGAGAAAAAGGAGAGAAATGGGAGAACGAGAGAGAGAGAGAGAGAGAGAGAGAAGGGGAGGAAAAAGTGCAAGAAGAGAGAAACATGCAAGGTGGAAAGCATAAACGTAGATACGTCTTCACCTGGGCGTGACTCAACGTAGCCTTTTCACACCCTGCGGCACATCGTACGCGTCACCACGAGAAACACCGTCGGCAATGTTTCCGCTTCGCGAAAGAGCTAACGATCACCACTTGGCGGTCCTGGATGTAAGTTCCTGGACCATGTCCTTACGAACAGCTGCCGGTTCCGCCGCAGTGATGGCACTGACTGAAAAGCGAGGGCGCGAGGGCAGACAGGATGATGAGGAGGAGGTACAACAGGCGGCGGCGACGACGCGCAGGGCGTGCGTCGTCGGATTTTGAAATCGATTGCAACGCGCCGCCGGGTAGTGGGCCAACGAAGACGTAGAATGATAAAGCGAGAGAAAGAGAGGTGCGAGAGAATTAATGAAAGGGAGATAGGGATAGGAAATAGAGAAAGAGAGAGAGAGAGAAAGTGTGCGAATATCGTCATCGACAGTGATAAAGAAGGAATATCCTACGAAAAAATAAATTCTCTTATCGAATCGACAGATAAAGAACGATGCTGATGAACGAAGTCACAGCGTTACACCCTTCGCGTTAACGATGAAATTTTCATTTTATCGGCAAAGGCAAAAATAAGGGGAGAAAGAGAAGAAACGAACGGCCGGTGACGCGGCAAACATGGTCGACGACACATTGCAGTCACGAGTGGTTTTGTTTTATCCTATTGTTATTTATGTATACATATATGTATATATATATATATATATATATATTCTACCTAACGATGGATTTTCTAAGAAAAAAGATATAGCGTGTGAAAGCCGATACGATCATCAATGAGAAAAAACGAAGGACTCGTGAAACGTTGCGTTGTTGGTAGGGTTTTACAGGGCATATATAATATCGATTAGGGAACACTTGTTGCGGGTGAATGGAAAGCGCGAGGCAAATATGACCTAAGCTATTTTGAAAGAAACGGGATGCCGAAAGATTTATGCCGTTTCTAATGATATAATCGAGAGATAAGGAGAGAAGAGGATTAATGAGGAAATGCTCTATAATAAGAAACAACGATTAATTATCGCAAAAAAATTCTTTTACATCGTCGGAAAATAATATCTCGCTAATCATCCTGAGAAGATAAACATGAGTATTTCAGCGCGCACATTCATGCTTTTTCCACAGACTTTAAATCTAATAAATGCTTATTCTATATATTATATGCATATAATATACCTCGTCCGTAAATAACATTTGCTTTTGTATTTTTTATTCCTCCTTTTCATTTTCGATATAGCAATAAATTATCCCTCATTGATCGTTAAATATCGTCGGAAAAAGGAAACGACCATTAAATTACGGATTTTATTACCAATTTAAATTTGCATTTGAATCGTGTATTTGAAGTCAATCCACATTACTGAGAAACGTTCAATTTTCTTATTAATATTACACGTAATAGGTCTGTTTTCTATAGTTTAACTGTACATTTTTATAAAACTTAAAATGATTGTAGGTATATGTTTGTTATTTGGCGAAAGTGAGTGAGTGAGTGAGTGAGTGAGTGAGTGAGTGAGTGAGAGAGAGAGAGAGAGAGAGAATTCTAATGCAGTTTAGTGCAAGATAAAGGACAAATTTATCATACATGTATATTTTATTATAATTTCATTTTTATTTACAAGTAGTAAACACAATTTTCCAGTCCCTTTAGTACACGTGATGAAGTCATTCATGTCACGAGTTAATTTTCGTAAGTTTAACAAAAAGTGATTCTTACATATATATCTTTACATTCTACGTAACATTTTTAGAAAGTAATTATAAGGTTGTGTGTGTATATTTAAAAAAAATTGTATATATAAATGTTATAACTAATTGCTCCTAGTTTTTCAAAGAAAAGGAATATACAGAACATCGAATGACCCAATCAAGTGTACTAAGGATTAATACTCAGAGAGTGCTTAATGGTGGACGATTAGGTATACCCATAATTAGTGAATAAATTTAAAAAAATATATATGTATATGTATATATAAATTTCTATTTTTATTTTTGCGTCCTTTTAAATTTTTTATGAGACAAGTGTCTTGTTCAACAAATTCTAGTCCCAGCTCTATCTAATTAATTCAAAAGTAATTGACATTGTCATTTTTATATTCGAAAAATAAGTTTAAGAAATATTGCTGGATATATATTAGTATACGATTACCAACAAATAATGACATATCTAGACTCAAACTCGCATTAATAACAATGTGTCATTGCGTGCATATAGTCTACTGTATTAAATTCGTCCAGAATGAAATCTTTTTTGTGTTTATCGATACTTGAATATTTTCTTTATTTATTATATTATGTTAGTTTTTACAATCTGGAGACACGATAGTGTCTCGGCGCTAAGCATGGCATAAGACACTGTAGTCTGTCCGTGATCTACCTTTCTTGACGCTGAACAGCCATCAGGCCTCTTGGTCTAGGGGTATGATTCCTGCTTTGGGTGCAGGAGGTCCCGGGTTCAAATCCCGGAGGGGCCCGATTTTTTTTTTAATTTTATTTTACTTATCAATGAAATGCATGTTGAATCGAAAAAAATAAAATTGATTGAAGATTAAATGTGAAATTATTCCACGCAATTTTATATTTTTTTAAAGCTTTAATGTTTCTTATAATCTAATAGTCATCTAGCTGTAATTAAGTTACACTTGATTCATTCAGAATGAAAAAAATCTTTTTCGTCTTTTTCTTATGTTAGTAAATGTTTTCTTATGTTAGTAAATTACATAACGTAACAAGATGCTGAAAGTCTCTCTCTCTCTCTCTCTCTCTCTCTCTCTCATCTCTCTCTCTCTCTCTCTCAATTAATTTTCTTTAATATTGTAAATTATTTCCTTTGTTCCTTATATTATCATTGTTTTAATTTATTTGTTCTTAGAGGACATAGCTTTAAAATAATAATAAACACTCTTTCTCTCTCATAATTAATTTTCTTTAATATCATAAATTATTTTCTTTGTTCTTTTTATTATTTTTGCTTTAATTTGTTCTTAGAGGAGGCCCTAAAACATTAATAAACATTTACTCTCTCCCTCTCTTCCCCTCCTTCTCTCTCTCTCCAACAATCGCGTATTCAGTCGAACAGCGTGTTGGAGCAGCGAATCTTCACACCGCCTCTAACTGCGTTCAATAATTAAAACAGTTCAATGAGCGCACAGTGATCTTTTATTACGATTCCTCTCTACATTTAGATTCAACAAAGAATTAAAGGTAAGAACGAATGATATTAAAGAATCATTGAGCCCCCCGACTGAGTTGTTTTTCTTTTCCGCGCGAGAGAAAGAAAATAACTAAAGGCAAAAGATCGCACCGATTGCACCACAACTAACTTGAACTGACCAATCACAGCTGACTGCGGCTGACAGTGGCGACACCAAGCGGCAAGTTGACGGTACGAAATGACAGTAGGATAAACTGGATGAGAGGGGCAGCACCAGACGGCAGTGGCGGCATCGCGGAGAGAGCGCGAGAGAGCGCATGCTCGAGAGCTCGAGTTCCTCGATGGTCAGGCAAAAACACAGCTGGTCTACGATTCTCAAAGTGAGCTGACGTTCGAACGGCTATCAATGTGATTTCTACGAATTTATACCGACTTGTCGGAGCCGAGCGCCAGGGCTCGCGCGAACCTGCGGCAAGTTGTACGGAAGGTCCGTCGATCGCGACTGTTCCTGTAGGTGAATGATGCGACCGATGCGTGTGCGTCGCCCAATGTAGTCTGGAGAACAACGCGGTGTCTCGAAATCACGAGGATTTCTCGCTTGGCTCGGCCCTGGATACAAAGGAGTGTCCTGCCACTTGTCTCGACGCGTCCTTACCGTGAGTCTCGTATCTCCCCACGTAAATATACTTGTTTACTTCCAAGAGATCTCTTTCTAACCTTTCGTTTGGTCGGATTTGTCCGTGAGATTCAGGTCGTATGACGTGAGATCCCGTTTTTCGAGTCTACTACGAGACCTATCTTGCAACACGACGCGGAGCGACGCGACGCGATGCGACGCGCCGCATCGAGAACCTCGAGATCGGAGTAACGAGATGCGGCGCGATTCATGTTGGAAACGTTTACACCATCGAATCTGTACATCGCGTGAATCATCGTCTTCCTTTTAATTGTATGTTTTTCGAGTTGCGCTCCATGGAACACCGCTGTTCCGCGAGCTTATCTTGAACGTTTGCGAAGCCTGCGATATGTGCCTGGATTTTTCCTCTTGAAATCTTCAGTTTGATCTCAGGATACAGAATTACATCGTTTTTTTTTTTATAGATAAAGCGCTCCGCTCCCGGTGGCTTCTTTTACATTGTATCGAAACAACTCGTTCATTTTCGCGTATGGAAGCATAGTAATTATTTTAATACAGAAAGAATACAAAAATGATCCGTGTCAGTTGAATTTTCTAAATTAAAAAAAGAGGTATCGCCGAAAAATCAAATTAACTTTATTTTTAATATACTCATAATTATCGTTATGACATAAGAAGAGTTTAATTATTTTTCTTATTTTTTTTTATGTACATTTAGGAGTTTATACTGTTTTCTAATTAAAAGAAAATAATATCACGCGAGTAAAGAATTTCTTACGTAAATTTATAACATATTATAATTCAACAACTCGTTTATCTTCGCGTATGTAAATGTAGTAATTATCTTAATGCAGAAAGAATACGAGAATTATCTATATTAGTTGAGCTTTTTAAATAAAAAATAAGATATAGTCGAAAAATCAAACTGAGTTTGAATTTTATCTTTAAAATATACTTATACAGTTATCGCTGTTAACCAAGAAAATATTTAATTACTCTTCTATATACGTTTAAGAATTTATGCTGTTTTCTAATTAAAAGAAAATAATATCGTGCGAGTCAAGTATATATTACATAAACTTATAACATATAACAACATTCAACAACTCGTTCATCTTCGCGTATGGGAAGTAATTGTCTTAATTCATAAAGAATACGAGAATTATATCTGTGTTAGTTGAATTTTTTAAAAATAAGTTTAAATAATTTTGTATTTTTTAAATATTTTTTTAGACGTAGATGTACGTTTAACACATTATATTTCAGCAATTTGTTCATCTGTGCGTATGGAAACGTAATTATTTTAATGCAGAAAGAGTACAAGAATCTGTGTTAGTTGAATTTTCTAAATTAAAAGAGAAATATCGTCGAAATATCAAATCAAATTTAATTTTTATTTCTAATGTATTCATAGTTATTTCTATGACAAAGGAAAGAGTTTAATTACTCTTCTATGTACACGTTTAAGATTTATGTTGTTCTGTAAATTAAAAAAAATAAAATTATATCAGAGGGAAGAATATTTTACATGAATTTATAACATGTTATACGTTGTTTTGAATCTCTCCTTTTTTTATGATCTTTGTTAATGACATTGCACATCACAATTTTGTGAAATGAATTTCGACAAATTATTTCGTGCTCACGTGTTAAATTCAAAATTTCATCTCTTTGTGGAATATGAGACAATAACAATGCTTAACCAACGAAAATTCAATATAATCGTAAAAAAAGTTTAGCACAAAAACATGCTAAAAATAATATTTCTGCGAACAAATAGTATATATTAATCGCGTTATATATCATGCTGATTTTGTATGCAGAACGTAACTCTCGCTCGTCCTCGGATCGTCCTAGCATTAATTGTTATGTCAATTAACATAGATAATTGGCCCACGCAGCCACCAATTAGATAGACGTGCACGTAGGAATCAAATGATCTCTTTGCTACAAATATAATTCTCTCACGTATATTTATTTATACAGATAAAGACACCTCTACTACTACCTCAACTAGTTTTAGGATTCAAATTTTTATTTATGAATTAAGTACCTAGGAATATATTTTTTCTTTTTTGTAATATGTACTACTGTGTTTGTGTACTACTATGTTTTTTTACAATTAGAGTGAGAATTGGTGTTATATGAGTTATTAGTTTCAAGGAAACGAAAATATTCTGTTGTTTTCTCTTGATTGGTAATTCTATCGATTCCGTTTGGTTTTGAAATGTGTCTTCGAAAGTCTCTCGAATTAAAATTGAAAGTCACGTATCGCCATGCGTTTCTTGATTTCATGTAGTCGTTTCGTTATCGTGACACTTACGTAATGCATTTCTCGCAGACGATCGTGAACCGTGTTGCGTTTCTTAAAGCAACTATTGAAAAATTTGGCGTATTTGTTATATCACATGTTCCTCTCGTCAGCTGTACAAAGAAAAGTATTGTTTTGAAACGAAGTATTATTGTCGAAACGATATTGTAATAAAAATCGTTTAGTTTAAATAAATTTTAAGCAATAAAAGATTTCGAATTATATTACGTGATAAATTTTACAATAGAAAAAAAAACGATAACACTTGATAGTAAAGTTGATATGAAACGAATAATAGACAATATCACACATTTTTACGTATCTATCGTTAAAAGCTATTACATCTCTCGATTGCATTAAATAAAATTCACATGAATTGGGGAGGATGAAAAATATTCCATCGGATTTTATGGCCAGATAATAGATTTTCTCATCGGTCAAACTCGGTGTGTGTGTGTGTGTGTGTGTCTTAATATTTATGCCAATGATTGAATTGACGTTGAGAAAAATATCTTGATTGGATTAATTAGAATTCCGGCTGAAAATGGACGAATCAGAATTTTCTCTCTGGTTAAATATATTAGAATTCTAGTTGAAATAATCGAAATTCTAATTAATATAATCAGAATGTTCCGGTTCGTCCATTTTTAACTAGATATTTTTCTTAGTATATCTAATTTCGGTATTGCTAATTGTAAGATGAAGTCCTGACGATATACGCGCTTATACAAAAGTGTAAATTAGCACTAAGATAAACGACCTTCCTTGTCTAATGGGAAACAAAGCTAAGGTCGATCGATTGTCGAACGCTTTCAACTACAATTTTTTCTTATATTCTATAATCATATACACTTTGTGACGCGAAAAAATATAAGACAAATGTGAAACATTATAGATTCATGCTCTCTTCTCAGCGTGACAGCTTCTATAAATGTGTTACACGAGAACCCACGCGTAGTGCGTGGGCTTTATTTGCCTTTATTTGACTGCAAAGTGTATATATATATATATAAAATATATATACATAAATATACACACACACACACACACATATATATATATATACACACAGGTTGAGCCGAAATTCACGAATTCGGAGTACATGATATTTTATGCTAAAAGAAACAACTTCTTTCTTTTGCAAAATTGCGTCTAACAAGTAGTTTTGTAGGAGAGCAGGTTGAAGTTAACAAATAAGCGCAAAAATTATTTATCGGACAAAATTTTGCTAAAGAAAAAGTTGTTTGTTTTGGCATAAATATCATGTCCTGTACTCTGAATTTGTGAATTTCGGAGATCATCCAGTATATATAAATTAATTTTGAGGTAGAAACAGAATTACGCGGTTACTAATAAAAGTAAAAGTCATCAATTTCATTATAAATTTTTTTAGTGTCAGAGTCTTTGCAGATATATATAAATAAAAAATATATATTGTATATAGTTGTAAAGACTCTGACATTAGAAAAATTAATAACAATTCAAAAATTGATAACTTTTATTCTTATTGGTTGTCGCGCAATTCTGTTCTTATCTCAAGATTAATTTTCATAAATGGAACAAATTATATAAATGTATTTATATAGTTGTGCTTATCTGAGCGCGTAACTTTGTCTGATACAATCAATCATTATGATCAGAAGTACACACTGTTAATTAAATTCATAATGTCAAATTATATCCAATTTGACTTATCTTTAATTATTTCGTATCGCTTCTGCTTCTATCCAATGTATCGTTAATTTGATTAAACCATGGAGTTAAACAATTTAACTAAAAAGAATGTTAAATGTGACTCAAATTTAGTTTTGATTAAAAAAATGATTTTTTAAATACGTACGTTAATGACGATGCTTACTTTGAAGCTAACCGCAGAAATGGATTGATTTACATTTTGACATACTCTTGAAATTCTTTAGAGTGAAATCTCATATCTCTATATAAAGAGTGAAAATTGAGATAGTCTTGAAGAAGAGTGGCTCAATTTTCAGTCTTTGAGTGAGATTTTACTCTACAGAGTAAGTATTCAATCTAAAAGTTTTAGAAGATAGAAGTTAAAAATAACAAAATGTTGTTTAACTCAAGGAATTGAATTATCATTGCTCCGTTGGTATCTAATAGCGTATAAGTATCATAACAGCGTTATACAGATTAACACCAAGGATATTGAAATTCCATTACGTTACTTCAGGAAAAACATGGAGTGTTTAGCAATCTAAATTAATTAGATTATATAAAGAATCAATAAAACAGTAAACATTTTGATTAGAATGTTGCAGGCCTAAAGAAAATGTCTAAAGAAACGTCTAAAGAAAATGAACGAAAGGAGGGGATGTTGCCAAAACGATGTTGAAAAGTTTTGAACTATTACTATGGGGAATGTAGGAAAATTAATGACAACAAGGAAAGTTTGGAATAATTAAATTTTGTTTTTATCGAATTTAAAATTGTTCGTAATGAAATTTTTTACTGATTAGGATAAGAATTGATATAGTAAAAATTTTTATTTAAACTGAAATGAAATCCGTGTTATACAAAGCATGCAAGAACACGCATTAGTCATCGTTACAGCATTGACTTATATAACTCATAGTGTCGCATTATATTTTTCTGCATTGCAGTACATATTTATATTATATCTGGTGTCTCTCTGCAGAGAGCGAGAGAGAGAGAGAGAGAGAGAGAGAGAGAGAGAGAGAGAGAGAGGAGAGCGGAGAGCTTCTAAACTTCAACAGAGCACAACAGTATGATAGCTTTCATTTGTATCAGTGATTATGTAAAATTTCGTAGATGTTTGTCGACGTTTTCTTTACGTACATCGTGAAAGTCCAAAATAATCCGAATAATCCATGTGATTTATGTACCTTTTACCTGTTATATACTTTTTTTAAGTATCTGAGCTCTGTTATCCATAGGTTTAAGTCATAGATACAATTATTAAACTTTAAGCATAAAATATGGATAGGAACATAAAGAGTATAACGAAGAAATTCATTAGTCCTGAAATGTAGGGCGCGCTACGCTTAGATTCAGTTATGTCTGAACTGCCTAGATTCGCTTTTGCATTCGACAAATAATCTACTGTCACGAAGGTGGGCGGTGCGATTCTTATAAGCGGTGTATGGCATTGTGCAACGGTAAATCGAAACTTCACGTGCCGCGATCTACAAAACACTATTGCATATTGGAGCAGAATTCGACAATTCGAGATATGTATCTTCTATAATTCTTCTATAATCAACGTAAATTCACGATAGTTGTTCGAACCATTGCAGCATTGGTACACGATACAATATTTCACTACATTTCCAAGTATTTGACGAATATCCTGAATAGACTTTCTACAATAAATCATTATTTAAGCTTAAGCCATAAGAAATTGATCAGTCATATTGAATGTGAGAAGAATAATTGACTACGATTGGTCAATTTCTCACGGCTTAAAGTTTCGATAATGACTTATTGTAGAAAGCTCATTGAAGTAATCTATTTGTTTTGTTTCACGTAAAAATGGATGAAAAGAAACAATGAGAAGTTGAAATATCACGTTGCAGTATCACGCAGTCTGCGGATAGCTCGGGTAAGCGCAAGGGTGAAAGGGTGACCTAGTGGCCGAGCTCGCGCGAGAAACTCCAAGACCTTCTATCACGCGAGGGACCGTTCGATCTACGCGCGAGGATGGATGAATTCCTCGACGGTTTAGGCCGTATCACCACCGTTGAGGTCGACTTGGTTATATCTGGTGGCTTGCTGTTCGATCGATTCGCGAATGAAGCGAAGCGCACCGCAACATTCATTTCCGCACTTGTACATCCGAACGGAAATGAGCCTACGCCACATGGGATGGCCGCTAATCTAAGGATTTATTGTAATCAATTATTAACTATTTTCTCGATTAGTTTAACAGAGATTCATCGCGAACGAAAATTTTCCCTCATGAACCTTGAATTCGTAATCTCGATATTGAACGATTATGAGGGAGATCTAATCTCCAGAATTTAATAGATACATTTTTATGAAATTTTTAATAAAATTTCAGTTCAATTTCCCGTGGTTTAATCACGTTCACGGTACAAAAATCTACTAAATCTACTAAATTATTAGAACATCAAACTAAAAAATTATCGATGACTCACGATGTCGTGACGTTCGTATTCTAATAGATTCAAAGAGCAAATGACGAAACAAACGATTTGGAATGAATAAATGATCGAAAGTTGAGTCTAACGGTACGTGCTTGAGTTCATTGCTCTTTGATATCTAGGGATTCTGGTGCTCCGTAATTTGGCTTGCGAGTTTGCGGAGTTTGCGACCGTAATGACTCATTCACTAACCATAGTGATACGTCAGGTAATTGCAGATGATGATTACTATCATGTTAAGATTCGAATTCAATCGAATTCCTAGAATCTCAAATGTCCTCGAAGAAGTGAACGCAAGGAAAGATATAAAGATTGATGACTCATGAAATATACTACTCGTGAGTATTAAAGTAATTCCACATGATCATTTGCGATCAATAATGGCGCTATCGGAATTTTTTTCGAGGCGAACCGCCTTGATTTAGCACGTGACGAATGACACATTGACACATGCTATTTATGTCTGGCATATGTCGGATCATATCATTGCATGGATATCGTCAATGCAGAGATGAACCAAATTTTTTCCGAATAATAATTATTTGATTACACAATTATTATTTGATTACACAATTATCTGAATGAATTTTTCTTTAGATAATTTTTGTATATTATTTGAATAATGTTATCTCATTACCTATATCATGATATGATGATTATTTTCTTACGAAAATGACAAATACATAAATTCTATTGTAAGTCGATCACAAATGTATTTTTCTTCAATAGTATGTGTGTACATACATATATCAATATACGCACATACACATATATGACATATACAGGATAAGTGGCCATCCTTTTTTATCTCGTAAACTAACAGACAGACATAATAGATATAATATATTAAACGGTTCTAACTAAACTCAATTGTAGGCACAGTGATCAGAAAAATTATGTTTTGTTAAAGTATTGACGCTACAACTTTTATTATATTGAAATATTTAATTTATCGTAATATAAAAATTATGCTATCCCTCCATTCTCTAACATCTAACATCTAATGGATAATTTTTCTAGCTGATCACTGTGTTTACAATAGAGATTACAATAGAATCGCTTAATTTGATATTATCTATATTTACAGAGAATGGAAGTCATTCGTGTACTTGTAATAACGAAGTTACAGTTATAAGTTACTTTTTTGGTAACTTTACTGCACTGAAAGAAAAGATTGGCTCGAGGAAAATTGATAAAGAAAGAAGAGGAGATAGAACTGCGAAAATATGTTGCGTATAATGCGTATTTGTGGTTTGTTCATTTATACTCTCTAAATTCTTTGTAGTAAAATCTCTAAGGAGTGAAAATTGAGTCAGTTTTGAAAAAGAGTGACTCAGTTTTCAATCTTTAAGATTTCACTCTTCAGAGTTCACTCTAAGAATGTTAGAAAGTAATTCTTACAGAAACAGATTTTTAATTCTTTAATTTTTTTAAGAAGAAAAATAATGAGAATAAGATATTCATGTTTTTGATAAAAACTTAAATGTGTAAAAGATTGATATTCATTGTTGATTTTTATACTTAAGACCATCTTAGTATAATCGTAAAATGTCATAAGCCAAGCACAGAACCATATCAGCATTTGAAGATATTATTTAAGTCGATCTCATATAACATCAAGAACTAATCTTCTATAAATATCGGTCCTAGACACGTCTATCTTTTTCTCGTTTAATTTTCTATCTGGGTTCAATTAACCAGAATTTCTTGATGTTCTGTATTTCTGAATTACAACTCAGTTGGACAGATGGACGATCGGCGAAAAGTTATATATATGACACGCGTTGAAAGTCCCGTTTCCTTTTGTTGATCAATTGTTACGCTTGTAACAGGTCAGACATAACTCGATTTCACGACCTACGATAACGATGTAGACAGATCGCGCGATCATCGTATCATCGCGGCGTCGGTATCCCTGACTTTGAACTCGTTGTCGATCTATACTATCCAGCCATACCCCTTTCAATTTTTTAACAGAAAGAAATCAAGGACGTGCGCGATCGATAATCTAAAAAAAACATGAGAGAGTAGCGGGTGTTCGCACGCTTAAGTTTACTTAAGCGACGAGCGGTAGGAATGTGATTAGGTACATCGTCGAACAATCGATACTAACTTACGTTTAATCATTGAACATTACTTGATGCACGATCGAACAATGTAATTTCCATTTATGTCACAATATTTTTTTGAGGATACTTTCACATTCAAATACAAGAGTTGGGTTGAAATTTATTCTTACAAACGACAACAGAATAATATATAATAAAGATTATAAACACAAAATAATATTAGCCAAAGAAAAAATTACAGAAAATGTATAAAGTCTCAACATTTCGTAGGCATACATCATACTCGATATGCGCAACCGAATTTTTTTTTACTATATGTAGATTGACTTTGTAATTTGTAAAATGTTGAGACTTTATACATTTTCTGTAATTTTTTTCTTTGGCTAATATTATTTTGTGTTTATAATCTTTATTATATATTATTCTGTTGTCGTTTGTAAGAATAAATTTCAACCCAACTCTTGTATTTGAATGTGAAAGTATCCTCAAAAAAATATTGTGACATAAATGGAAATTACATTGACAAAGATTAAATTGTCTTAAATTTCTCAGCAACGCGTTAAGTTTACATAATCATAAGGCTTTAAAGAGTACGGAAAGAATGCTGGATTATTTAATAGAAAAGTGAAAGATTGTGATCCTGTTTCTTCCTTTCTCATCAAGACTCATTCTGTACCGACACAGATTATTCAACAGTACAAAGTCCGGATGATATCTGGAACGTAGAAACTTATGCCGATTTCTGTTCAAGCTGCATTCGGTTTGGACATTCCATTAGTGATGCATTCGAACGAGACGAGACGAGAAAATACTGATACCGAGATTTGGTTTCGATAAAAATAAATGTTTGATACGATTTTCTCGTCTCGATGGGCCGATATTCTCGAATTTTATCGCGAGACATTCAAGAATATCGACTATCTCGTTTCATTTTCGTTTGTAAAAGGCGAAAATGGAAATAAATTCGCGATTTGCAAATTGTGTACGTCAGACAAATGACGGTGGTAATGTTTATTTCTTATTCCGATATTTCTTCGATTTTTTCGAGCCGAAACCGAGACGAGAAAAACAAATGATATATCTCGGAAATGATATTTTTAATACGAGAAATTCCGAGACAATGTTCAAGATTCTCGTATCAAAATGCATCACTACATTCCATCTTTATCGCTCGTTTATACCTACATGCGGAAACCGAATAACAGCCTGAATGATTCGTTCAATTGCTTTTCGTTGGTCTAATAGTTCGATGCATAATAAATGTATCGTGTGTAATCACAATCAATACAGTTATTCTCTCATTAGCTATAAAGATAATCGAGTTTTTCTATTATCACCGTTCGCGCACCGTTGCTGAACGACCCTGATCTTTGCGGAAGTGGGTTCATTGAACTACTGAAATCTCACACAAGATATTCGATCATACGTCTTTATAAAGCTCGCTAGAATCATTTTCACCGCATATCTCGTTGCCAGCCTTTCTCCAGGAACGTATCGACAGTCTGATTGTGAATAGAAAAAAAGAGTAGTCTCTCTTGAAGCAATCGAGACAGCGCGCAATCGTTATCTCACGTACGACCTGCATACCATGTGACTACACGAAAAAGCACATATGATGCTCTCTAAATGCTTTTTGATTGACTGGAATCTCATTCTAAAGAGTGACAATTGAAGCAGTCTTGAAAAAGAGTGACTCGATATTTAATCTTTAAGAGTAAGATATCTTCAGAGTGACAATTCACTCTAAAAGTTTTCGAGAATATGCGTTAACAGTAGAATATATGATAAATTATTGATTTCTATTACAGCTAACAATGTCACCAGTAAACTCGTAATATTCGAAGCAACGTAAGAGGAGCGAAAGAAGAGGAAGAGATAAATGACAGAGAGATGGCGTCCACCAGTGGGCACAAGAGAAATGGCTCCAGCTCGAGCATGTTTGCGCACAGACGTACCGAATCAGGGGGTGGTTTTGTCGGTTACAAGCGACCTGAGAGCGGTCACAAACGTGCCGAGAGTATATCTAGTGCCTTCGGCCACAAACGATCCGAGAGTGGCCACAAGAGGAACGAGAGCAGCGGCGGTTTCGGTCACAAGAGGTCCGAATCCGGCAGCAATTATCACCCCGGACACCGGCGTAACGAAAGTATGTACGCGATGACGGGCCTTTACGCGGAAAGCGCCGGCACTGGCACCGACGATAATGCGGATCCACTGCAGGCGACCTCCGGTAGACTGACCCATGACACCGTCATAAGGTGTCATAGTAGAAATCCGAGTTCCGGCCTTGTGGATCATAGGTAAGTGGAATGTGGCTCTGTCAGACTTTTAAAAAGAAATGCTGATGCGACTCCGTCTACAGACGGCCATTGGAACCTTCGTTCATCCTTCACTCTTTTTATGATTATTCTTTTGTTTACAGATAGAACGAGTCTTCCATTTTTTTTTCTTTCTTTTGATAAATAATTCACTCAATGTCATGTCGTTTTCATTGTAATTAGTCACAAATAGTTTCTTTACTCGTGAAGGAAAAGGTATATCGTTCTGCCTCACGAGTCTATCATTTCGAGTCGATTATTTTTGACACTGCGCTTTGATGCCAATATTCGCTCGTGCGAAATGTATTTTTGCATTTGCCTCAATAAAGTCTCGCTGAAGTGGCATGGCCGCAAATGTGACAAAATTGCGACTATGAGAACGCGAAAGATAACTAGTAGAAGTAGAAAGTGAGAGCACGTGATGACCATGACACATTTTGCGTCAAATAGATTTAAACTTCGCCTCACCTTTTTTTCCTAATTTATCTCAGTATTCCTTTCGTTACTCCATTATTCGCTTTGCAGTGAATTTCATCGGGGAAAGTGTCTGAAAGTTTGTTTAACAAGTATGACGAAAGAAAAATTTACACGCGTTGTGTATAGCCATTGAATGATGACGTATCCTTGGCATATTTATACTTTTAACGCCTGAAAAATATTACAAACACCGAGAGAGTACTTTCGTCACTCTGTATAATTTAGGAGAAATGATGTTTTAATTATTTTGGCGCAAATAGTTTACTCTATTAGTTAGCATCTATATTTGTATACTTTACACTATACAGCACAATGCTTTGTTTATATTCATGCTTTGTTTTTCTTGTTCCTATTATTTTTCAGAGATTTTATCATGAAATGTCACAGCAGGAATCCCAGTGCTTCTATGGTGGACAGGTAAAATTAATGTTGTTGTTCACTGTTATATGTATAGATATGTATATTTATTATAATTATTATTGTCCGTTTTCACTTTACACGCAGTATATTTGTATTTCAAAGAAATTGGCAATATATATTATACGTATATTAAATATAAAGAAATTTACTCTTTTTTTTCAGTGCGGTCAATGCGATATAACATCGTTTGCATGAATCGCATTATATGTATTCTTCCTCTTTCATTCATTGCGCGTGATACGGTTTTTCTTTTCGAACTTAATCTTTATCTCTCGAAACTATTTATTATTTTGTTCTTACTTTGAGACGTTCAGTTGCGTTCATTGTTTGATCTCCTTGAGTATTCAGGGCGGAGAAGGAGAGGGCACAAACTCCGCCGTTTAATCCGGATTCCAAGGACTGTGGGATTCTGAGTTGTAGGCCGGCCTTCATTCAAAGATTTGCCGGAATAAAGGTATGTTATAAAATCTTGTACATCTGCCTCCACTCGGATATGAATGCTATATTACATATATACATATATTGAGCGATATATATGTAGATATATACAGGATATCCCAAAACTGGCGATAAATATTTTAAAGACGAATTCTTTGTAATAATTTAAAATGAAAAGTCTAACACGAAAATACCGAAGTTAGGGTAGTTTTCAAATGGGAAAAGTTTAAGAATTACGAATGACAGAGTAAGAATTTCGCGCGCTCAAGGATGGTAACAGGAACAGTATGAAAATGATGAATTTTGTAATTGTCGAATGAAGTTCAAGGAAACACCTCCACACTGATCATCCTGTCATCCCTGAGCACGCGAAACTCTAACTCTGTCTTTCGTAATTTTTAAACTCTTTCCGTTTGATAACTATCATAGCTTCGACATTTTCCTATTAAATTTTTTATCTTAAAATATTACAAAGAATTTATCTTTAAAATATTTATCGTTTGGGACTCCCTGTATGTACATCTATAATAAAGTATGTACATATTTAATATGTATGTACATCACGCGCTTAAGAATAATTATATTATTAATGAAATCTCGAAGGGATACTTACATTGGGGAAAGGTCAAATGGTATCGGATAGCAGCTGGGATCGGACAAGGATTGTTTAAAATTTTAAATGTGTACATATCATTTGTAAGCACTGGCAAGTCCACGTGAAAGCCGGAACCTCTCCATATTGAGAATAAAGGCAATGTTGAGTTTTTGTGTATTTTGTTATGTAGCTGTTGTTTATGTCAGTACGGAGTTCTTCACCAACCAGTGACATTATTAAATGTAAATCGATTTTTGTTTTTAGTTCCATCAATATAAACATCATTTGTCATTCTTTAAATTGTGTTTAAAATCCTTATTATTCGAGTAGTATTGGACAATGAAGTGGCGGGCAGTATCGGAAATATGAGATTTGGCTGTATTGTTCTAGATAATATGTTTTGTTCTAGATAAATTTGGGGAAAATATAAGGCAATGAAGAGAGCATTATATTAATTGTTAAGAAAGTAAGAAATAAGGAAATGACATTAAGAGAAACGAGTGATATTCTCTGAGTGATATTCTCTCGAAAAGAACATTAGATAAACATGTTTTTTGATAAGTTTCACTATTGCTATGGATTTTAATGCTATCTCCTACTCTGCTTTAATAGCTTTTAATCTATCTCCTCACGTATTTATCGAAACAGAATATTGCTTATTTGTCTTTGTTATTATTATTTCCTTATTTCTTATTTTTTTAATAGTTAATTTTAATGTGGGTACAAAAAAAAGAAAGTGACGCCAATGCTGATTAATGCTGATTGACTCCATTAAGTGTCCTTACTGTTAGTTAGAAAGAAGACAACGTTAAAGAAAGAAGAAGTTAAAACGAGGAATTGCGTCATATAGGTACCCCAGATATAGGATACAAAATGGCAACTTTCGGCTAAATGGCGTCATTCTCTTTGTATCCACTCTAGTTAATTTTATGTTCTTTTCTTCGCATTTGCCTTGTATCTTTCCCGTATTTACTTAGAACAAAACATAGAATTCAGTCTCGATGACTACTTAGGCTATCAGGTTTCTAGTACCGCCCACTACTTCATTATCCAATATCATCCGAATGAACTAAATAAAACAAATTAACAAAACGAAAAAACAACATATAAAATAAGCAGCTTTAAAATAAGAAAGATTTTTTGTTCGCTTTACAATTTTGAAATCCACAATTTAAAGAATAACATGTTATTTATATTGGTAAACTAAAAACAAAATTGACTTACATTTAATGATTGGCTGATGAAATTAACTCCATGCATAAACAACAGCTAAATAAGGAAATACACAATATCTAAAAAATGCTGTCTTTATTCTCTACATGGAGAGATCGCGGCTTTCATGTGCAGATGGACTTGCCAGTGGTTTGCAAATGCTGCCACATGCATCTAAAATTTTAAACAATCCTTGTCCGATATCAGCCACTGCTCGATATCACCCACATACGTGAAAATTGTAATTCTTTAAATTCTAAAATCTTAAGAAATATTGTTGTGAGTATATTGCGAAAGGAAAATGGTACCGGAAAACCAGGTCCGCTGGTGATGTCGGAATTATAAATGAACAATCACGAGGAGTCAGAAGGTGTTGAAAAGAATAGAGACTGAGAGCGATATAAATGAGATGTGCTTCTGAGCTTTATTCGAGACCAACAGAATTTGGTCGTTAAGCGATAGATATGCACTGGTACCGAGAGGTAACCTTCGCTTCGCGAGAAAAGAAAGAAAGATTGAGAATGTATACATATATGTGACGCGAAAATGCGTTTAGCTGATAGGTAGACACTGTCTCGAATTCTGACCGCGTACCGAGAATAAGCGTGTTTTGAACATAATATCTATCGACCGAAATAAGCGTTGAAATTAACTCGACAATAAGCACAAGAATTTGACAATATTATTTATATGCTTCTTAAAATGCTATGATGATTTAAAAGAGTTAGCGCACTGAGTTTTTATTGAATTTAGTCCAAACAGATATTGAAACGTATAATAATATAAAATTAAATTAAACCCATTCACGTAGAAACTATACTCAAAAATGTACGTAATTATTTCAGGTGTTTGTATTTCTCCTGTCGTTCCTTGTTACGTTGCAACAAGCACTTAGCTCAGGTTACATCAATTCTGTGATAACAACCATAGAGAAAAGGTTTGAGATCCCGTCCAGTCTTTCGGGCCTCATTGCAAGCTCTTACGAGATTGGCAATGTTATCACTGTCATTTTTGTCAGTTATCTCGGCAGTCGCAGACACATACCCGTGTGGATAGCGATAGGTAATCTTTGTTTTATTTAAAGACTAATCTGTCGTTTATGCTTCATGTATGGTTTTTATGCTGAACACAGTCGATTACTAACTGTAAGTGTTTATTTTATTGAATCATATATTTCATGATTTAGGTGCAGTGATAATGGGACTGGGATCGATGATCTTTATGGTGCCACATTTCACAGCAGAACCCAACTTGACGACGACTGCGAATCATTCCAGTTCAGATAATATCTGTCGCGGAGTATCCTTACGCGAACAAGATATGGGTTTGGGTAAGTATCTATCGTATCAGCTATTTTTGCAAAATTTAGTTCCAATTGGTAATAAATTTTAGTACATGAAAGAAGCATTAAACAAGAGGAAAGTTTGAATATTTGCTTGGACATTTATCTACAGGTCGACTTTCATCAGGGTTATCTTCACCTCCCTTAGCACCGCACAACAATTTAAGGGGTGACAATTGTATACAGGGATCTCCATCGACAGCCGGACCTGTCATGTTATTTGTACTTGCTCAGTTACTACTAGGATGCGGTGGTTCTCCTTTATTTACTCTTGGTACTACTTACATAGACGATCACGTGAGACCAGAAAGTGCATCTTTATATATTGGCAAGTATTTTATTTATTATGTTAAATGTCATAAAACCAGGATTGGTAAAATACATGTTTTAAACGTGTTTTAAACAGTTTAAAATATGCTTAATTGTGATGTTTTTAATACGTTTTAAATATGTTTTTATAGTACTGTTTAAAGTATATTTGAAGCATTGAAAACATATTTAAGAAGAAACACAGTATATTTTATTCTTAAAAAAAATACATCAGTCTTTACCAATCCTGCATAAAACACATATAGACAAATAATCATTCAAAATTTGTATTTTATTTTTTCAGGTTGTATGTATAGTATGGCGGCCTTTGGACCAGTTTTAGGTTTTCTTCTTGGAGCATATCTTTTATCCTTTCACATGGATTCGTTCTCTGCGACGATTATAAGTATCGGTAAGAAAAAATCTTTAATATTTTTATTGTATTGTTATTTTTTTTACAATTTTTGTCGAATTTGTATAAATTTACAAATTCCTTTATTAAATTGAAACAGATCCTGGAGATCATAGGTGGGTCGGTATGTGGTGGGGTGGATTTTTACTTTGTGGATTGCTCCTCATTCTAGTAGCGATACCGTTCTTCAGTTTTCCTAAAACTCTACAGCGTGAAAAGGAAAAAATACGAATTATAGAAAAGAATAAATCAATTACACAGAAAGAAAAGGAGCATTCGAAAGAACCTAAGAAAGAGACTATCGATGATAGCGGTTATGGCAAGGATGTTAAAGGTAAATTTTTCTGTTATCTCAATATTTAAAATAGCTTCTTATTGTTAAATCTATAGTGATGTGATAGATAATGTGGCAGCATAAAATTACAGACTTTTAATGTTACTTTTTCTTACAATAGATATTCCTCGAAGTATGTGGAGACTTGTTTGCAATCCAGTCTATGTTGTAACATGTTTGGGAGCATGTATGGAGCTGGTGATTGTGTCTGGTTTTGTGGTATTTCTGCCAAAATATCTTGAAACCCAATTCAGCTTAGGAAAAAGCCAAGCCAGCATCTTTACTGGTTCCGTCGCTATACCAGGCGCTTGCATCGGAATTTTTTTTGGCGGATGTATGCTCAAACGTTTAGAACTAAGGCCGAAGGGTGCAGTGCAATTTGTTCTCGTCTCAAATATAATTTGTCTGGTGTGTTACGGTCTGTTATTCTTTCTCGGCTGCGAGAACGTAAAAATGGCTGGGACCACTATTCCATACTTTAACAGTACTACGAAGGGTCATGAACCCTTTCAAGTAAATCTCACTGCCGCATGCAACTTTGGTTGTGAATGTCGAATGACGGATGTCGAGCCGGTTTGCGGAAATAATGGTTTGACTTATTTTAGTCCGTGTCATGCAGGTTGCACTGCCTTCAGTTCCAAATCAAATTTTACAAATTGCGCATGTAAGTTTTGTTATATTAATGCGATAATGTACTCGATATACTACCTCTCAAGAAAAAGTGTACTGAAATTTTTTACGTTCTAGGTATACATGGCAATTTAACTGTGCTACCACCGGCTGCACCAGAATTTGCAGAAGTGACCGTCGTGCCAGTAGCAACCGCAGGTCCTTGTACTTCACCATGTAAAACTATATTTCCATTTCTAATTCTTTTGTTCTTTATGACATTTATTGTCGCTGTGACTCAAATGCCTTTGCTCATGATAGTATTACGGTAAGTAAGCATTTTTACGCCGTACATATATATGTATATATGAATTGTATACACATTAAATTAACTGTTAAATAGGTCCGTTTCTGAAGAAGAAAGATCTTTTGCTTTGGGTATGCAGTTTGTAATTTTTCGACTATTTGGCTATATACCAGCACCAATACTATTTGGTAATTTGATTGATTCCACGTGTTTGCTCTGGAAGAGCACCTGCGGAGAAAAGGGAGGTCGATGTTTACTATACGACATTGAACAATTTAGATACAGGTTACATTCTTAATATATATAATGTGTGTAAAAAATACTCCTTTTCTTCTTTATGTAAATAATTTTGTTGCGTAACTATTTTAGATATGTCGGCCTATGTGCTGGAATAAAAATTTTAGCTTTGGCATTATTTTTGATTGATTGGTGGCTTGTAAGAAGGAGAAGACAAATGGAAGATCAACCACCATCTTTCACTGTCAATGAGTTTGTAGGGTCAATTATCAGTCTAGATAAATGTGAGTAGTTGGAATAATTATATTTATATTATATTTCGAAAGCAATGATAATTCTCGCTATTTATGTGTACGCCGTAGTATTCGAAGAGAAACCACATCAGAATGTAGGAGATGGTGATGCGACTCTACTAAATTCCGAAGTTGCAACTCCATCCTCTATTTCGTCGCCTACAGAACCTACCAAGTCAACGAATCTCGAGGAAACAGGGTCTTCGAATCAAACGCAAGATTCATTGGAGACGACAAATCGCTCAAAAAATATGGAACTTGAAGTTTCCGATACAAGGCAAGCGCCACTTGCTTTACAAGAACCAGACGTCGAGATCAAACTTTCAAGTGGTATGACAGAAAATCGTAACCGCAATGTTTAATGTTTATTTTATATTAGAAACTGTAGAAATAAATATATCAAATTGGTCATATATAAATTTGTGACAAATTATATCTACTCGCTGAATTATATCCAAATATATACATATATATACACAGAGAGATTCACATATCCACACATGTACATACATCTCTTTTATGTTTTAAAAGAAAATGTATTATGATGTCTATAGAGAGAAAATGATAATTTTTTATGATATTAATACATACTAAACATGTAAAAATTATTGATTCTATTATTCTTGATTTTTTCGTGTATGATACATTGTGGTCATATGTGTACATACATAATTTTGTTATTTATTATTCAAGATAACTTGTCACAAATTTAATTATCTACTAAGTTGATTATTTTTAGGAAATATCACTAGAACGTAAATTTTTACAGCAATCATGTATGTCAATAAGTAGATACGTAATGCATAAATGTAGTTCATTTCAGATGTACAACCCGGGATCGTATTACTCATGGCACATTTAGATTTATACTGTTACTACGTATATATCGTTAATGAGAATAGATAATGCAAGAATAAATATCCGCGAATGTGCGGATAAAGTTCTATCGTCCGTATGGAATCATGATAAAGTAAGCCTTGCGCTATTGCAAGAAAAGGCCAATATAACGACGAAATTGTAAATATGAAAATTCCTGCCTTAAGAAATACAAGACTAGACAAATGTATATTTAAAACTATAAACTAAGTATCAGAATTTTAACGATCTATATAATATCATTAATACAGAACAAAAAAGTTACGATTTATTTTATAACTAAAAGAGATAGGTTTTTCGAAACAAATAGTCAATTTAGTGTAGTAAGATATCTATAAATGACGAAGATTAATATAACAAATCGTAAGTAATCTCTATCGTTAAACAACGCGTTGATTTGTGTACTTTTTATTTTTCTGTAAGTAGATGGAACCGTAAAATTGCGCATTGATAAGTTGCAAATGATCTCTTATCTCCCGTTTCTTTTTATTCTTCGTTTTCAATTTAGTCAATCTATTTCTTAATCTTTCAATAGAAGATTCTTAGAAAGTAATACTTCAGGAAACTTATAAGTCACTACATATATATATATATATATCTTACAGTGATACAAACAATGCTTCCAAGCAACGAAACGATAATTTTTTTGCATGCAGTGGCTCGGTAAATCAATCAGATGATTAACTTTAATATTGTTTTATTTCAAAGTTTGGGCTTTATATAAATAGCGCTCACTTTATATAAAGAATCTATTTGCTTTGTACCTGAAAGCCTCCTGATGAATCAATTTCAGTGTAAAAAAAATATAGAATTACTCAGGAATGAGAGGGTAGATGCAATTTTAATTTATAACTCGAAATAAAAAAATTTCAAAGAAATATATATTATTGTTGAATGAGATTATAGCATAGAAAAAATGTAAACTTTGTTTTATTACATTTATATTCAGCTTTAATGAAACATTTGGAAGAGTACTGAGCCATAAATAAACTGTATTAAAAACAATTTATATGCAATTGCTTTTAGCGCATACGTTCGCTGATCAATTGGGATACTTATCTATTTATAGCTATGCGCTTCAATGATAAGGGTACTAAATAGATTATGCCTCTAGAAGAATAGTCTTAGTTTCACATAGTTTTATCATATTTTTTCCCCATTCGGCTCGCCACTGTCAATTTTTCAAATTGTAATATGATACAATACGCTATATTTTAGAGGAATATTTCGAGATTAATGTATATTCTTCATCAAAGTCGACCGTTCGCACTAGTTTTGAGAGAACGGTATGATCTCTCCGTAACACATTGACATATTAACTAAATAATTATATATATAATTATTTAGTATTATATATGTATATAATATATATGTGTGTATACCTACTTTGTGATATAAACTTCTTCCGAACGGTAACCTTTGAAGAAGACCGTAGGGAATAATAACAAGTGCTGTGAATAGAGGGAAAATACACATGTTAAATCAAATTTAATTCAATTTACATACCGATAGGCAGAGCTGCGGATTAATGCCGGATCTGATTCCAAGCGATTGTACTGTAAATAATTAATGATTCGTATTGCGCAAATCTCTTTGAAAGAGAAACGATCGCGTATTGCATTATAACGTAATATTGTTCGCAAGGTTGCCATGATAAAGCGATATTTCTCATTTTTACGCGTACTGATGAAATGGGGAAAGGGAGACGAGTAGCGCGTAATTCATTTCAAAGGCGATTTATCGATACGCATGTAATCTAATAATTTATACGTAGCTCACATTTATAGACTTTCAACGATACTTAAATACTTTTGTAAGAATTTTTCCCCTACACACATTGTGTTTCCTTTTTAAATAATGTCGCGACATTAGCAATGTCGCCTACGATTGGATTTTTAGCAGCATTTTCTTGATTTCTCTATTATTCTTTTGTCGATTTTAGCCTCACGATTAGCGTTAGTTTTACAACCGTCGTATTGCGTTGCTGTAATTATCACTATTATTAACTGTTATTATTATCGATACTACGAGTTATATTCATAGTCCGTTCTTATTTTAAGACCGTCTTAAATAATATCTTCAGATAATATATGTGACTCTCTAATTGGTTCATGATATTTTAAGACTACACTTAAGATGGTCTTAAATATAAGATCCGACTACGAATATTGTTATTATCATCACTATTCCACTGATAATACAATTGGTATGATAATTTTTACTCTAATAGTACTACATTTTTAATTTTAACCAAAACGCTTTGCTCGGTTCGATCCAATTTTTATCACGCTCAATAAGATTATTGCATGTAACATTCCAGAGCTACAATAAGTGTAAAAGAAACTTTTAAAAAGGGTGTATATCTGTGCGCGCGCGCGTGTGTGTGTGTGTGTAGCAAACTAATGATTGAGCGAGAATCTATAAAGAAAAAACAAGGAAGAACGAAACGGAACGATCGAGTATTCATATATTAGAAATCATAATGCATATATTTAAATGAAAAATTGTTATGTACATATACATGATTATTATAGTAATATAAGCTGCTTATAGACATAATGTATTTTTTGTAGGGACCATAAAATGTAAGCGAAATATATAATGTTATATACGAGTATTAACGAGTGATACAAATAACTAAATAATGATAATTGATTCTGATTTGTGAAAGCAATATGCGATCGATCGCACGACCCAGAAATAGTGAAAAACGAAGTAAAGGAAAGCTCGCGAGAAGAAATGTTATCATTTATGTTTCTCTTGAATGGCTCACATCATTGATGATGATTATTAAGTGAAATAATGTGGCTTTCGTTAAACAATAAAGCGATAAAGACATACGGCGCAAAATATAGTATAATAAATAGATAATAACTGATGATGCGGAGAAACATTAAAAATTTAAATTTATATAATTTTTTCTACTTTAGAACATATGAATCGCAAATTATCTCGAGTCAAGGTATGCCTTAAAAATAGAATGATTAAATAATTAATTCTCTTACAAAGAGACATTGTTCATCCAAAAAAACCGATTATAATTTTATGACACATTAAGTAGGAGTATTGCTAAAAGAAAGGGGGGGAGAGGGGGGATTTTAATAAAAAATTTGAATTGTAATCGCAAGAACTTTGATGACATTGCGGACAAAAAATAATCAATTATTAAATTGTAGTTAATTTTTGTACTATAATCGTCAAAATAATCAAGATTTATATTAAAATGATCGGCGTTGTATTTATTAGTAAGGCTTTCAATTCTTAATAAATTTTTCATTTCTTTGTAAAGATTGATACCTTATACATTTTTAAGAAATTTAAACTATATAAACGAATAAATTATCTGGCTCACAAAATATGAATATAAAAACCGGTAGTTGATTTCGAAGAAAATTGTGACTCTTATAGTCAAACCTTCTGTTTCGACTCGAGGAAATATAGATAATAATCACGACAGATTCACGAAATCGCCTTTTACGAGACCCATATGAGCCTAATTTTTTTGGAAGGCAAACAAACAATGTATTTACAATGAATAAATGTTTTGAAAACTGTTAATTTTAAGTCCAATTATTTTTTTTTTACATATGTCGGCCTTGAGAAATAATACGCGTGCATATGATTATAATATTTTATTATTTTTAGTAAGTCTATCTAGATAAACTTGCATAGTCGCATAAAGGAAATTATCTAATTTGCATTAGTATTTAACTGATAACTCAAGAATCCAATTGCGTTTCTATCATAAAGTTTTTATGCAGCTATGCAAGCTTGTCTGGATAGACCCGAACGGATTTTACAGAAATAGATTTTGGTATTTTGAATGATAGCGACGTGTCATAATTAACATTTCCAAAATATAATTTGCATTATACTGTGCTATATCTTATATTATTCTCTGTCTCTTTCTCTCATACATATTTTTTATATATACATTTTTTCTCTTTATTTTTTATCATATTTACTTTTATTTTTGTTTACTGTATATTCATGTTTATACTCGCTCAATTTTATTAGATATGTTCACGCTTTCATATAAAAATGCATGTACACTTTAGAGGATATAGTCCCAGAGCGTCTAATAAATAACGATTTTTATTCTGATCCTTTCTCTCACTATATTATATTATATTATATTATATTACATATTACATTATATTATATTATATTACGTTATATTATATTATATTATATTATATTACATTATATTTTATTTCATTTTATTTAATTTATCCTCGTGTAACATTTTCTTTAAATTTCTCCGTTAATTGCTTGTTAATTTCCTTATTTTACGTTTTTCACTCTTAAACGTTATTATTTATCTTGTCTGTAGTTCTTAGAAGGCTTGCCTTAGAACAGCAATAAATGCTTTCTCTCTCTCTCTCTTTTTCAATATACAATATAAAGCAATAATGGAATCCGCTGCCCCGTATGGCGCGCAATAACATCATTCGAGTTTCGCGCGCTTCCATAGTTCTCGCTCGGATCGTCCAGTCGCGAGCGACGCGCCGATCGAAGCGCCGTCTCCACCATTTCCGCCATTTCCTAAACGCGTCTCTCAGTCCGTCTGTCCGTCCGTTCCGTCCTTCTCGAACAGTCAGTTCAGTTGTTCACGGGCTTCTCCAGCGTGCAGACGTACGCGAGTGCCGAGTGTTTGGCGTGTTTCCTGTCGCCTACGGAGTCGCGTTTTCGCTAACGAACGCCCTACCGTAGCTTCCATATTCAATGTGTATGGCGATTCAGGTGAGTACTCGTCTTCGTCGCATCGTCCGCGTTAAGCCGTCTCGCCCCGGAGGCCGCGTGTGCGGTAGGAAAAGTCGATGCTGCAGTTCCGCGGCTTGTACGAGGCGTACGCGCCCCCGCTTTGGTCTCTTTACTCGTCGCTACGCGCGCGTGTGTGTATGCGTCCGTATGCGTGCGCGGCGCGGCGCG
>NW_017296256.1:81013-113537 GCF_001594075.2 Trachymyrmex cornetzi
GACTATGGCTTTCCGACGATGTACGGCCAATTCCCATAGTCCTGCTCCGATCGCTCTCCCCCCCCGAGTGACGCCTCCTTTCTAGCTTCGTCTAGCCACACGAAACGGGCCACCCGCACACACGCGGCAATGTCGATCGCGCTTTTCAGATTTCTGTCGCCTCGCTCGTCCCACGAGCTTAACTTACGTACGAACTTTTTTTTAACTGTTACCTTGATAGTCGTATGAATGTAACACGTGCTTCCCGATCGACGAATTATATGCCTCGCTTCGTTTCTCCAGTAGATACGGATAAAAGTGTGGTATAATTGTGCGTTTGAAAGGAGAACCGTATTAATACGCGTGGCGTGGCACACAACGGCAAAGTTTACAATCGAGCGCGCCACATTGTTGCTCATGCTTTCGACATAATGATGCCGCCAACTGACGTCAGTGAAAGCTCCGTTTGCCAAGCTAGCCCACGATCGTTCGTTTCCATTTTCTTTTTCGCAGCATTCAAATCGCAAAGTTAACCAAGTCGATCCTATTAAGAGCTGATGACTCATCACGTAACAATGTTGGTGAATATTTCGCAATCGTGTTCACGATGTACCGAGAGATACGTCAGCTCCAAGTACATCTGTAACTTCCTCGAACGAACCTTCCGGAGCATTTTATAATAATAGATTTGTTCACTTTGCTTGAAACTCCAAAAATTGTTGCACTCAAAACGGGATAAACATATATTCGGGCGTTGAAAAGAAAGAAAGCAAAGATACCGAGTGCAAAAAGTGTAAGCAACGCGGCAGATCTAATGTATGATACAAAATCGCATACGAATACAATGCCAGGTAAAATGAGAATCGGGACGTAACGTATAAATAAATAACTTCAGACAGCGTCGGAAAGAATTTCAAAGTGAGATTATCGAACGACCAACGTTTATCGAAATCTTGAAAGTCGTTCGTCCCGATACTTTCGTTCGCTTTATTCTCCCATAAAATCCAGCTTGATCCATCGCTTTTATAACTCGAGTCGAAAAAGTTGATGGATTATTTGGAACGCGTCCCTCATCATTCGATCTCCGCTCTTTTTTCGCCCGATTGCTCCGTATATTTTATACCGACTAGACTTCTCGGAAAAACGGGGAAAACGGGTTGACGTCATCCGACGGAACGGCGCGACGCGGCGTGGCATGGCATGGCATGGCATGGTGTGGTGTGGTGTGGTGTAACGTGGCGTGCGCGTGGCACAGCGCAGCTCGGCGACGCGACGCGACGCATCCCATCCCGTCCAGTCCAGAGCACGAAGAGGCGTCTACAGGCGAAACAAACGAGCACGCGCGTGCATACCGCGACCGAACGAACGAACGAACGAACGGGCAGATTATCGTTCGTAAACTTCAGCCATGTTTTATTCCTGCGTTTTGCGTCAATCGGTCCAATAGGTGCGAATCGTGCTCATTATCGCCGACGTCTTATCGACTGTATGAACAAATCTTCGATCGTGTTCGTCCGGAGCGATCGCAATCTATTTGCATTTAGTAAGAATAAGATGAACCGTTAATATATATTTTTTGCACTAACTATATAGTTGCTTAATGATATGTTTATCGAGTATTCAAGGAAAAATGTTCAAATATATATATACATATATACTGTAACTTCTTCGTTGATAAACTTATGTTACTTTTGTGTCACAATTATCGCATGTATTGACAGACCTAGATTCGTTGATATTGAGTAATTTTATCAAATTCTATAAACGTATAAACTATAAATTATTTATTGTAATATTCTTTGGAATTTTTTAAATTTGATATTCCTTTTTTCAAATTATACTTGTACAAATAACTTGTATTTTTTCACAACAGAGTATTATGTTATATTTATTTAAAAATTTTTTGAATTTAGTAATAGCTTGTGTATATTTGCACATATTTGTTTTTATTTAATATATATTTGTGTTCCACACATGTGCACGCACATTTCATTCGGCATATTCCAATTGAAATAATTTTATTACGATGCATTTAAATACATTCTAATACAATTGTTTCAATAATGTACATTTTTTGCTTTATTTTCTTCTTTTCATTATTGATTTATGCATTTAACTTTTATCTTTCAAGTACTTATCCAGATGTATCGCTCATTTGTGTGTGTTACAACGACATAATTTAAAAATTAAAAAACGGAAACATTTAACAGAAAGGAAAAAGAACATTGTTTAAAAGACCACTTTTTTTTTATTCCTCAAAAATTAATTATTACTCCAAAGTTATATTTTAAAATTAATATTACACAATTTTAAAATTCAAAACTTTCAAACTTATTTTCTAGAAAACTTATTTTTTTTTTTTAGTTGTGTCGTTATTGTTGCAGCAAATGTGAACGATAGGTATGTCATGTTTTACAAAAGAATTTCTCCATAGATAAGTAATCTCGATATACCTAATCCGGTTGCAATAGTCGGTGATGTCATCTTTTGTCTAGACACAGGTTGGAACCTGTTTCGGAAAGGTTGAAACATTGGCTGCATTCAAAAGAAAAAGAACGTCTGCAACTGTTGTAAAATTCATTGGTATGATTGGTTTATACATTTAGATCTAGTGAGAAACTGAAGGCAAGAATAATTATATTAAAAAATTTTACAACAGTTGCAAAGCTACTTTTTTTTCTGCTGAATGTAGCTATTAATATGGTTAACTTGCTATATTATGTGGATCGTATAAATATATCACTCTGTCGTCTAGAATATTATTGCTGTTGCAGATTTCAGAGAATCTTCGAGGTCAGCTTTTCCGAATAAAAAAGGCTCGTTATCTCTTAGTCATCTCGTCTTACGTGACCACGTGCGTGTCTAATTTGCGTGGATCATCAAATTACGTACTATCGCGTTTCAACTGTGTAATACAAATTAAATTCAATTGTAACTCGTAAAATTGTCACAAGTTGCTTACGTCAGTCGGACACAATTGATTTAAGATGTTGAGCGATTAAAGATCGTTTCTGTTGTTAAGGCCCGGTTCCATCAATGCAAAATTGATTTTAATTTCGGTTTAATTTACTCTTTAACTTTGTTTACGGTCTCTGTTTCTACCAATGTAAATTAACTTTAATCTCGGTTGAACTTGTTTTTCATCCTTTTCTAATTTTTAGAATTACTCTCTAAATTTCTTGGAGTGAAATCTCACTTTAAAAGAGTAAAAATATAGCCATTTTTGGAGAAGGGTGAAAATATTTTTCTTTTTGAAAAAGGCAATTTTCACTCTTTTTGAGTGAAATTTCACTCTAGAAACGAAGTGAGATTAATTTTGAAAAAGAGTGACAATTTTCACTTTTTTTCAAGAAGTAAAATATTTTTACTCTTCTCTAAGAATAGCTATATTTTCACTCTCTTGGAGTTAGATTTCACTTCAAGAAATTTAGAGAATAGAAAAAGATAAAAAGTAAGTTAAACTGAGATTAAAGTTAATCATATACTGATAGAATCGGACCTAAGACGATACTTTTTAACGGAGCTCCGATTATTCTGATTTTTTATTCGATCAAGGTGATGTCCTTCAAGTTGAAGCGAGCTCCAGAAAGTCGACGATCGATCGTTCGATGAGTGTTTTTCTAATACTCTTTGTTTTTCGTTCTTCAATGTCCATTGTTCGCCATACTGGTCGGTATGATGTACGTATTATCATATGTATATGTACATATTATTATACAAGCATTTTAAATTCAAATATTCAATTTTTTCCTTCATATTCTACTCATATTAGTTAATAGTAATTGACCCATCTATGTCGATCAATTCAATTCGCAGCATTAATTAAGTTTCCGAGCATTTGAATATAATTGAAAAATTCCTGTGTTTCACAGCGCACCGATAACGTGACAATATCTAACGATATACATTATACATACATTTGTGTCACAGATTTTATATTCATATCCTTAAACTGTCAAACGATCCTGAGAACTCTGATAGCTACAATTTTTTAATCGAATAAAACGGTTATACAATCTTCTAACAATATTTTTGAAAACTATGCACGACGAGAATTTACAGAATATTACAGTTGAAAAAAAACAACATGAGCGACGTCTACGATAAAGTCGTAGTGGCTTTAGCGTTTCGTTTCCTGTTATGTAAATTGCATTACGTTACATAATGATAAATACTCTGGACAGGAAGCTAGGAGCGGCACAAGTGGCATATATTGTGCGTGACATAATTGCGAGGATATTATTCTACTAAAATGTAATTAGTCTTACGTGATATCTTCCGACTCATACGCGCTATTAGCACATTTTTTTAAATACATTTACTTATATATATAGTTATATATATATGCCAATTACTTTGTAAGAGCTAAATACACAGAGAAATTTACAGTGTTAGAAGACCCTGCACGTAATAGAGGAAATATTAAGAATAGAAATAAACATTAAGATTTTAACTTATCAGAAATCGTGTAATACATATTCTGGTGTAACCAGTTTCTGAGATAGTTTAAAATCTTAATGTTTATTCCTGTTCTTAATATTTCTTTTATTCTGTGCAGTTTCTTAGAACCCGGTTTTTTATTTTCTGGTTAATTTATGGTTAGGCTTAATCTGAAGATAATGTAAAAAAAGTATTTTTCCATCTATGGTTCATCTAAACTAAACTGATGATTTTGTAATAAATAATTTTTAAAGTTACCACTACAAAACTATTAGTTTAATGATTAATTGTAGTTAGAAAAATATAATTTTTACATTATCATCAAATGAAGTGAGGTTACATCTAAACCACATGTTGATCAAAAACTAGACCTAACAAAAACAATTTCCAAATATGAAGGAATTAAGCATTAAAGACTCAGACATAAGAATAAGAAACAAGGAATAAAGAACAAGGAATAACAGATTTCAATCTATTAGAAACTCTGTTTCTGGTATCTGGTTTCTGGTAAGTTGATCTGTTACACAGAGAAAAAGGTTTCTTTCGATTTAATGTTCCTATTTATTTGACTAAAATTTGTTTGATTGAAATATGCTTGTACGAAATATTATTTGTTTGAATAAAAATGTTGTTGTTCTATTTGAGAAATCTTTATTACTTGAAATAACATTATTATTTGAAGTAATATCTTTCAATTAAATAATATATTATTTGGTTACAATGAATACAAACAATGAAACAAGTTGTTTATTTGAAAATGGCAAAATATATTCATAGAGGTTATTCTATGCAAATAATTGCTTTCTTAAAATAATCATTACATTTTTTGACCGAAAATATGGAAACAGTGGCTTATACGTCTAACAACAGGATTAAACGAGCAATGCTATGTGCTACATCAATTACATATGTTTGTGCTGTATAGTTGATCACGCGAATACTGCGAAGATAGATATTATCTGTTCAAACAAATAATGTATTTAAGACAAAGATATACATTGTTTCAAATTCAAACAATCGCACTTATTGATTCAAACATTGATTTGTTTGGACCATTCCAAATAACAAATTTATTTGGATACAATAAAATTTATTATATCCAAAGAAATCTTTTTCTCTGTGTAATTCTTATTCCTTTAGCTGATTCTACAATGAGTCGGTAGTCGGAAATCTTAAGTTTTAATCAGTCTTAAATAGGTGATTATGATTTTTCGCATCTACGTTGTTAATTATACAACGAATTTAACTCGACTAATGGGAAGTAATAAATTTATTCCTTCCCTTCCGACTTAAGTCGAATTTGGCCAGTCTTAAGAAAATCGGTAGTTTTAGTCGTACAAGTTGGCTGTTGGCCAACTTTACCAATTCACTGATAAGACTTTCATTGACTGCGTTCAACAGTAAAAGTAACTTTGCAGTTGTACAATTCTTTAATGTTATTGATCTTGCCCTTAGTTCCTGACTGGATTAAATGTATAAACCAATCATACTAAAGAATCATACAACAAAAGTAAAACTGCTTTTTCTGCTGAATGCCGCCAATGTGTTTGAACTCTATACGAACTTTTTCATGATTAGTACTCCGATTAAGTTGGTCCGGAATATAGGTCGGAAGGTTCAATAGTGTTTTGTTTCGTCCAAACGAATCGGATACTAGGAGCACGCGCGGAGTCAAACAATACGTCAAGTAATTCGACGACGAAGTAGCGACATTAGTAGCTCTAGCTCTTTTCTGCCGGTGTCATCTTTTCAGAGGCCTCCGACCACCCTCCACAGGCGTGACCAAGGCGTTTCCCGCAAGATTATTCCGAGACATACCTCTTTCTTCCCGCCGCGCGCCACGTGTTGGATAGAATTACTATCTCCACTAGACCGGTTGCGAACTGTGGCCTGCGAGCGATACGTGGTATGGCGAAGGACGAGTTGGTAAGACGACTGGGTGTGCAGGGCCGTAACATGCTACCCGGCTATCTGTCGCCGAACCCAGCCGAAAGAGGCCAACGACATATTGCTTCGGTATTCTACCTTTATCTTCGCAGTCCTCTTCTCCTTCTCTTCATTGTGGTTTATATAACGGAACGTTACAGTTTTTACTCGAAGCAAACCTTCATTGTTTGATATCAAAGGAGCAATAATAATCCAATCTCATTACAGAATTGCTATAGAACTGCAAATCAGGGATACGTCAAGGAAATCAGAGAAAGGAAGTTAGGAAATTTTGCAAAATTTTCTGAAAAATAAAAATTCTTGGTTTTAAAGAAGTTTTTTTGATATGCATACATTATACCTACGTAGTTTTAAAACTACTTACTTAACAATCGAATATAAGTAGTGTCAGCAATATTAATAATAATTTACATTGCTATGTTAAATTGTTCTTTCAAAAAAATATTCAACAGTTTTAAAATTAGGTCGAAAATGCAAACAATTTTAAAATATTATTGAAAGTTAGGGAAAAATTATGGAATTTTAGGATGAGGAATTTGTGGCAACCTGGCTTTTAAGTTAAATATAATACTATTATTTTTAACTTTCACGTATGTCAAAATGTAAATGAGTCACATTTTTGTGGTTAGTTCTAAAGTAAACACATCATGTTAAAATATGCATTTAGTAAGTAATGAGCTAAATTTGAGTCAAATTTAATACATTTTCTTTAGTTAAATTATGCCATTGTTTTAGTCACATTAAAGATATATTGAATAGACGCAATACCGACCTATTGAAATAATTAAAAATAACTCACAAATTGGGTATAATTTGACATTAAGAATTTAATAGTGCTCGTTTTATCTCTCACGAGTTCAATGCCGCTTCTTATTTCCTAAAAATAGTATACTAGGTTATTATTTTTCTTTCCTTTTTTTGCTCGCTAGCAGTTTCTAGTTAGAAAAAAAATTTGTCTCGTTTATCGTTCATCAAGAACGTTTACGTATGATAAAATGCCTCTAAATATTCGTGTACCGAGACATTGAAGAAGAGTCACATTTTATCTTCAAAGAACTCGAGTGCGAATTCAAGTGTTCTTGTTGACAGTACGTTGCTCTCTTTAGCTTTCTTTAGTTCTCTTTAGAACGTTTATCTTGATTCTTTAGGTTTCTTTCAAGGACATAAACCTACAGAGCAGATTGCTTGCACCTAGAGACCCTATAACTATAGTCTGGTTACAAGCAGTTTTGTCAAAACAAAAGTGAGAAAAAAGGATATATATGTTGTTCCTTTGTATAGACTATCTCATTCTAACTTACTATTTTACTCTTTCCAACTTACTGAAGTTGACAAAAAAGATTGGCCAATGAAAAGTACGGCATCTCATGGTCAGACCCTCATTATAGGGTTTCTACAGGTACCGAATCTTGTACGAAAAAAAAAAAAAAAACGCGAGGGACTAAAAAGATGGAATTCGGAAACATTTTTTTGCAAGATTGTTTTGGAAAATTGAACGCACTCACGCCGATTTAACGTAATCGCCGCGTCTCATAAACCGATATGTACGAACGACTATGGCGTTGTATTAGAATCAATTTATGTAACATTGTGCTCGAAGCTTCGACCTTAGACGAGCGATAAGAAGCTTCTTATTCAGCTCGGATTAAGTTGCCATTGGCACACGAGCACACCGCGAGACTCGCATGTGACTTCTCTTGCCTACCTCGCCCTTACCTCGATTGTCGCAACATGAGACAAAACACATTTGCAGAACAAAACAAAGAACGTCGCCGTCGAAAATAGACCACCATCGTCGCGTATCTGTCATAATTTATTTTATACACACACTGAGAAAAATATTTTGTACCAATAACCACAGTTTTATTACTGACATAAAAACTATTTGTCGATATATGATCAATCAAACTGTTGGTTACCACAACAATATTAATTTGTTGAATTTATTAACTAAACTGATCATTTAATGATACAAAACTGTTTTGTATGATGTTTATAGATCTTTTGTAATTAGAAATAGAACATTTTGTTATCGGAACAAAATGAATAATATATAAGTATCTCTCATTTTCTATAGAGTGATTATTATTTGGTGCTTTTGAATTTCCTTAGCAAAAATATATATAGATTTAGAGCAATTGAGATTACTAATCGCTCTGAAAAAATAGTTACCATGATTGATCATGGTGTGGTGAGAACCGAGAAGTTCACAAGATTAGTCTCTAATCGTCTCGGCTTTGTAAAGGTAGACGTTGAATTTCTCTTACGAGAAGACACGCCATCTCTGATAGCTCCGCGAAACACTCCTTGCTCTACCATAGTGAATTATTTTGTTGAAATTACTAAAAGAATACTTATTTTGTAATGGCAACCAGATTTTACATTGGTATTTACAAAACGTAACCAAATAAATTTGTACTGTTAAATAAAAAAATTTTGTTCATCTTACAAAAAAATATTGTATTTTGTAATTTTAACAAAGTAATCGGCCATTTGTGAATAATTCTCTTTTTTTGTTACCAATACTATATCTTTTCTCTCAGTGCACAGGGTATCAAACGACTAAACGTGTTTCCATAAGATTCGATTCGCGTGTACATTTTGCTACTATATATCATTTATGCGTATTTCCGAGAAAATTAATATCACCAACGCAAGAATTCGGACAAATTGGGAAAATTGCCAATTGTAACAATTGGCGCATTGTTGCAGCAAGATTAGATGTCGATAACGAAATATACCAGTCTTCTGCACATGTTCCATATAAATATGAAAAATGTGGGTAGAAACAGATTTTTGCATAACATGTAAGATATAAGAAAATCAATCAAAAAGCCTTTTATTTAATGGAAAGAAAGGAAATAAAAGACGCTGATTGGTTGATTTTCTTACTTTCCTGCCGTATGCATTATGCAAAGGTCTGTGCTCTGGTTAGACAAATTTGCACAATTCTATTCACTAAAACTTTTAGACTGAATCTCATTCTTAAGCCTAGTTTCACTAATTTCACCAAGACTAATTTTAATCTCGATTTAACTTACTATTTGTCTTTTTCTTATGGCTATTTCTACCAATGTAGTTTGCCCAATTTTAATTTCAGTTAACTCTTCATCTTTTTCTAGTTCTAAAAATTACAAAAAGGTGTAGAGTAAATTGAATCGAAATTAAAGTTAATCTACATTGATAGGAACGGGTACTAAAATTAAAAAAGATAAAGAATAAATTGAATTGAGATTAAATTTAATCTTACATCGGTGGAACTGGGCATTAAAGATAAGATTGAACCACTTTTTTTTAAGACTGGCTCTTTAGAATGAGATATGCCACTCCAAAGAATTTAAAGATTAGAATTCCTTGCGTTTTCGTCGTCTCAAGTATAACGATCGAATGAAATTTTCACGATCCAATTGATCGCAACTAATTTGACAAGAGAAAATCTTAACAATATATTTATATTTTTTGACCAGTACATTTGAGAAATTCAATCAATACTAGAAATTTTAACTGCCTATTAACTGCCTATAAGAGATCCGGGTTCAAGTCCTGGCCGAGATAATATTTTTCGCAATAAATTTATTAACAGTTTTTATATATTAACATCTTTATAATATATGATGCTTGATGGTAGCATCAAATTATTAAATTGCTTGTCAATTTAATTCGCAATTACTAGAGTAGTTTAATTGCGCTTATTTAGTCCGGAAAAACAAGTACATATATAGTATATATTAGTAATTCAAGATTGAATTATTTAAAAAGCAACGAAGATCCAGCTCCGACCGTACTAAGCAGTTAAAATTTCTAGTATAGAAAATCTTAATTTGTAAACGAGCTTACGTCGCATTTGTTTAAAATTGAGCCTCTCGCAACGCGAGATAAAATGCAAAACTCGTGAAGATAGTTTCCTATACACGTAAACGCACAGCAGACGAAGCTGCGTCGCGCGAATGACGTCTGTCGGTTGTCTGCTTAAAAATAGTATATCCCACGAGGGGGATGTCGGAAAGTTTTTAAGCGGATCGAATATCTCGTTCCGAGCCGGTTTCCAAAGGACGACGAATGTTATATCCCGGCTATATAGCCGCAGGAAAGCCGTCGCCCGATGGACAGAGAAAAAAAAAAGATATTCGAGACGCCAGACGAGACGATAGGGTGGACGACCGATGTCACTGACCTTGGATAACGATCGCTAATGTCTACGGGGCCACTGCCAGTGGGGCCAGCTGGGATTTTAGAGGGGAGCTACGCAAATCTGTGTTGGTGCCCACATCCGGATGTGCAAAAAGGGGACTTTCTTTATTCTTTATCTGTCGCGACCCCTACTTTTTCATTGTTAATTCTCATACAAATTTTTAATTCACGCACACGCTTGATGCACACGTAAAAACACGCTCAATTGTTTTACGTTAATAACGTTGTAACAATGGAAATGTTTTTTTTTTGTATTTTGTATTTTTCTAAAAATTTGTACACGCATGTTTATGTGTCAGATAGTAGGAGAAAATATCGAATGTATGCTACTTAAGTTATTTTTTATTATATTTTCCATTTGATACCAAAATATTCGTATGTAAATAAACATTGGAAATTTTAGCTTGTGATGTTTCAGATATTTATTATTATATATTTAACTTTTTACCAATAACAAATCAATTTTATTTTTTATTATATTTTCTATTTGATACTGATTTGTACCAAAATAAAAATCCATGTTTAAATAAACATTGGAAATTTTAGTTCGATGTTTCAAACACCTATTATTATATGTTTAACTTTTTACCAATAACAAATTAATTTGTTAAAAGTACTGTTTGTAACATGATGTAAAAGATACAATTTAAGTCGCCTAAACTGTTTCTGTTGGTCTTTTAAACGTATTTTGTTTGAAAGTATCGAATTTATGAATAAAAAAAATGAAAACTATAAGATATTAATAAAAGGAATCATTAATTCCTAATAGATACCTAATAATTAGATAGCTAACATCTAATTTTATCGAAAATAAATTAATCGAAAAAAGATCAAATATATATAATAAGTATTAGAATAATAATGAAAAGGCGAGGACGTAAAAACTGATTTGAATTTATTTTTACAATTGACAATTGTATTCATATAAATCATTAGCTTTATTATTATTAGTTGCTTATCTTGTGTACGATTTAGAAAACTGGATAAATTTGATAAAAATATCGATTTAACAAATAATTCAACTAATTCAAGTAAAGACTCTAATGAGTAAATCAAACCGTTAAAGAGAAGACTTTAAGAGCCAACAACAATATCAATTTAATCGTTATAATAATTATAAATATATATATACAAAGAATGTAAAATATTCTGCTATAAAATATTTTTATGAAAATATAAAAATAAAATTGCATGATTAAATTATTATCAGCTAAACATAAATTGAGCAAAAAATAACGTCAGTTGTACTTGATTTTTTAAAATGATGTTGGCACACACAAAACAAGATGTAACTTATTAAACTTTTGTCTATATTTCTCACTTATTTTTGTTACTCAATGTTGCCTTATATATATATATTGAGTAATAATATAAAATATTGACGAGGTACGGTTTAGAAGACTGGTATGCAGTCGGCAACTCTCCCCTACTTCCGGTTGTACATTCCTCATTTACGGTAGAGCATAATTCCGTATCATTGATATTGGCGACTCTTAGTCCGATGTAGTCTCTTATCACTCTTCGCCTGGTAACCTACTGACCTACTTGAAATATCGATTTTAGCGTACACCTGAGACCTGATTGTGAGACCACTCGTGCCTCGACCGCTTTCATTATTCGCGTCGTGCCGCACCTTTTGCGACGAGTAAAATCGCGTCGCTTTAAAACCAGGAACATTTATTTTACAAATGTATTATATACGAATGCTAAATCGCAAATTTGTACTGAAAGGAAAAATTTCCTTTGTTTCTAATAACGTAAAAAATGTTTTCACGATAATATTTTCTCAATGAGACCGCTGCAAATTATTAATGCTATCATCAGCGTGGATCAAATAATTCCGTGTATCTCTGTACTTTTCAGTTATCAACAAAAATTACGACTTTCATATTTTAGATATTATTCGGATATTCGAAATGAACGATATCGTCTCTACAAAGATATTTGGTTAAACGATACTTTCGGCAAATAAAACTACCACTGGCACACATTGTTCATTTTGAGTCTCTTTTTAACAAAAGTCGTTTTAGTGTAATGAAAAAGATTGAATAATTCGATAGACGAAAATCTCGCTAGCGACGATTGCGTCGTTATGAACGTTGCCTAATACACGGTTCGTCGCCCTATAGCTCATTCAACCCTGCTGTTTCATTGTCGTCTGGAAAAGTTGGTGGTGGCAGGAATGGAGAAGGAAGAAATAGGAGCGGTGTAGAGTGGCATAGATGCACAGCTTATAACATGGAGATAGAGATGTGTGATACGCATATCGATCACATGTATTGTTACGCGAAAAAATATGATTTTTTTTGCAAAAATGTCAGTTACATACTACCTTTGAAATTCACAGGCGTTTTCTAATCGACATTTTTGAAAAAAAAAAATTGTTTTTTTTTTCCTGTAGTGATACGTGTCTTTTACCGTATCAATACGCGTATCGTACATCCCCACATGGAAATTATAAAAAAATGTATAGCACGTGTATTCGATTTTATATGACAATAGACGTAACATCACCCTGTACTACGTTCTATGTAGCATAACGTAAAAAGAAAGGTGTAACATTGCGTGTAACAGCGGTAGCAATACTGGAAACAACTAAATCAAATTTGACCAGAAATTCACTCTTCTATTGTGCAGTCACGGGAATGAAAGACTTTTCTTTTTACATTACGTTACATGGTATCGATTTTTATATCACATGGGCTTTCTACAATAAGCCATTACCTAAGCTTTGAGTCTTAAGCCGTAAAAATTAGAATTGATCACTCAAAGTCGATTATTCCTCTCACATTTGACTGTGACTGGTCAATTTCTTATGGTTTAAAACTTAAAGATTAAATAACGATTTACTGTAGAGAGAGAGAATCTGCGTAATTGATATAGGCTTTCTACAATAAGCCACTATTTAAACTTTAAGTCTTAAATCATAAAAAATTGACTAATCACAGTCGAACGTGAGAAGAATAATCGACTATAATTGATCGACTTATTCAAGATTTAAAGTTTAGATAACGACTTTGTACACTGAGAGAAAAATGTTTTGTGTTTGTAACTATTATAGCAGTAATAATCATAATTATAGTAATATGTAATTATAGTTACAAATACCAAACATTTTTCTCTCAGTGTAGAAAGCTCATAAGGGAGTCTTGCATAATCCATAATGCTTAATACATAAGAAAATGAACTAATCAGAGCCCTTTATTTCCTTCCTCCCCATGAAATAAAAGACTGATTGGTTAATTTTCTTACGCCTTATGCATCATGCGTTATGCAAGAGTCTATTATGCTCCTGTCCAAAGGAAGAATTAACGCACGCTAGTGACTCCCATTTTCAATACAGAGCGTGCGTAATGACCGTTCCCCATTGCGTTGGCGTTAGGTAGATTTGCGCGCGTATGGTGCGTCTCCTACGCGACAGTGACATCACAGACCGACGTCATAACGCCTCCTCCTGGCCGTATTGATTCTTGTAGTGACGTCACTTTCCGTCGCTTTTGTCGCCAAATATTTTTTTTCAATTGCACGTGCCACGACTGAAAGAGAATCGTATCGTTATTGGATTACCGTAAAGCCCATTTTACAATTAGATAGAATAGTTAAATTGCAAGTGGTTATTGTTGAAAAATTGACCAATCACAGAAGATGGAGGAGAATGGTCAATTTTAATCAAATATAACCATCACTTACAATTACGGTTACGCAATTGTAAAATGGGTTTGTAGAGACTCCTAAAGTCGTCTGTTTTAGTCCGGATCTACAATAAGTGTTTTAAGCCTTAAGCCGTAAGAAATTGACTAATTACAGTCGAATGTGAGGAGAATAATTGATCGTAATACATCCATTCCTTATGGCTTAAGGCTTAAAAATCTATTGTAGATCCGGGCTTATGCTCAATTTCTTCACCTCTAGATAACTTTATCCAAGAGATATCTCCCAGAATACAATGGGGATATCTCCTGGATAAGATTATCCGCAAGTTATCTGGAAGTGAAGAAATCGGGCATTACCGATTCATTTACACACATTACGATTTACGTGTCATTGACATACACTTATACTACATCAATATCGTACGCACACACACGTACAAATTTTCTAACTAACTAATCTTTTATGTTGTAAGTATCTAAGCCTAATTCTAAGAACATTGTTTATTCGTGTGATCTCTAGTTCAAACCAAGATTGTTTTATGCGTACAAAGTATAAAGCTTCTATGTAAAGTAAATATTGTTACGAGAAGCCGATAAAACTATAATTTTCCAACCTTTTTTCATTTTTAGCTTTTTCATTATGTATTTTAAAATCGACCAGTTTGGACTGCATTACTATTTATATTTTAACTGTGGAAAAGGATTTTTTAATCTGTAAGAACAGTTACGAAATTACACCCCCCCCCCACACACACACACACACACACACACACACACACACACACATACACACACACACTACACACCACACCACACACTTATTGAAAAATAATCGGTAAAACACACAGACGATTTTAAGATCCTCTCAACGCGTTGAAAGCTGTCAGTTATTTCTGTTGTGTCTCAGAAAACGTTTCATGGCCGAAGGACACGTGGTTTCGAGAGGTACTAGGACGTTATCTCGCTGTTATAGATCGACCACGATGTTGACAATGTCAACGCGTGTCGAGGGAACTCGTCCAATTCCGTTGAACGCTTCTTCGTACTCTCATCGATCCGCGATTCTTCGAAACGGATCGCATCGAATTGCATCCGAGCTGATCCGAGTCGACAAGTCGCGCGTGTCCTGCAGCGACAATGCGTATAGATACATATGTACGCTACTGAAACGACCTAGTAATTTATCCGGCTCGGCGAGTTTTGACGTCATACAAGCGACGTTTTCTTGTTTTCTCTTGGTCGCGTAGCGAGAATGACCGTGAAAGTCGCGCGCGCCTACTGATCGGTTGGACGGCATTTAGATACGCGCGCGCGTGGCGTAAATAAAAAAAATGAACGAAAAAAAAAATAAGAGAACTCGATCACAGATCGGTACTGACTTATCGGGCTTGCGTGTAATGCCGTGGCAAAAAGATCTATGCAATCTTATGCAATCCTATGCAATAACGCGCAACCGTCGTCGTGTCGGACGGTTCCTAATCTATTTCGCTTCCTCAAGTGACGTTCGCTGTATCGCCATTATAATCGCTTGATTATTAACCGTTAATTGACACGTGGCGATTACAGAAGTGACATCGTATCGATTGATTTATGATTTATTTCTTGCTCTCCTTATTAAATTACCGACTTAAAAATCTACGTTATTTATATGCCATTTGGCACGCGATCATCGATCAGTATCGAAGTCAATTCATTAGGCGGCGCCAGCAGCCGAAACGCCGCGAGGCTTTCGAAGGAAATCGGATCGCTTGCATTGCAAGCGGGATTTCAATGGTAATATAATTTTTGAACGAAATAATATCGGTGATGCAAAAATACTGAGAAAAATGTTCTGGTTATATCGACAAGTACAAACAAAACGAATTTTGATCATATGAATTAGAATCTGGATTTCGACTACGTACCCTGAGAAGAAAAAAAATGGTTGCAAATCGCCACAATTTAACTGTAATTTAAAGTAATTTTTTACAATTATATATGTATTTATAGTTGTTTCAATCACGTAAATATAGTCAACTGTGCTATTAATAGCAGTCACACACGTTGCTTGAAAATCTTTAGTTTTTTCTCTTAACATATTTTTTAATTATTATTACCACATAAATAGTAAATGAATTTAAGAAAATAGTTATATTCACTGTAATTACGATTGCATTTACTAAATAAAAATCTTTTATTTATTATACCTTTATATTTTACTGTATTAATATTTGAAATCACCGTAATTTATAATACAACTTTCTCATATTTCAGAGAACTATCATATATGGTTATAATTAACATTATAGTAGTAACAATCATGGAGCTCTTAACCATATTTTATGTTATCATAGCAATATCAAATACTTTTCTCTCAGTATATTGAAATGATGTAAAAATTACAAAAGTGAACACAAATTCATTAGAATAATTTATAATTTCATCGGTCAACACCTGAAATTTGCTTACTTCAGTAATTTTTATTACGTTTTAAGATACACAATTAATTTTCTGCTTATCGTAATTGAATTTCTGGTTATCTCGATTGGAATGTTTGACAGATTTAAGTATCCGATTTGCACCTTTCTGATTAAATCTGCCTGAATTCCAATTAACGCAGCAAGACTTTTTCCAGTGCACTGGAAAGGGACTGGAAACGCTATACGATAATAAATATACAATGTGTAATCTCAACCTGCGACCTGGGTTTCCACCGGGCAACCATACGCCGCAAAAGGCAAATTGTTACCGTTGTCAAAACGAGCGGCAGAGCAGAGTCGAGCGATATGGCGATGTGGAATGCATTATACTGTACATATATGCGTGCATGCGTGCGTACGTGCGTGGAGGGGGATCAGATGACGAGTGCTCGCTCGATGGAGAGAAGGGTGGAAGCTGTCTCGACGCCGTGCTATTTTGATCGCCACGCTGTGGCTGGCCCAGATTCGACGCGACCGTCACGACGAAACGAGTGTACGTCTGTACGATAATATCAGCCGCGCTCTCGCTGGGCCCCACGGCAGTCACGACTCCGCCCGCTACTCCGATTTCGATCTCGCCAATTCGTCTCGCTCGAAAATTGCTGAAATCGAAAAGTCGCCGCTGTGCGGGTGAGAACAATCGAATCGAATTCTCTCCGTCGAGGATGTAAATCTTTCGAACGCGATCGCGCGAAAGTCTTAACGGATAATTAAGATAATTAACGCGTCAACATAATTCGCGTTTTACCAGAATTTGGAACGCGTCGAAAGATCAAACTTCGTTTGGCCTTTGACGGTATGGACGATACGGAAGAATATACGAAGGATATATTTTACGTCTCGAGTCGTAAATTTGGAATGGCTTCGCGAAAGTGCACGCGTGCGCGACATTAAGATGTGACTTTTTGGTGCACGGTGTGGTGATTTCGTCACGTTATAACAATCGTTCTCACCGCATGATAATACGCCAATTGTTTTATTATTGTTAGAGCATAATTATCTCGGAACACTTCTGTGACCTCGGACTTGCAAACTTCGTATCAAATGACCGTAAGGTAAAGTTCTCTCTCTCTCCCCCCCCCCCCCCCCCCCCCCCTCTCTCTCTCTCTCTCTCTCTCTCTCGGCGAGTCACTTTGTGAACTTCTGACTGTTTTTATAAATCTATAAACGGGATGATCCGAATAATTCTAAAATAAATACCATTAAATACACTTTTCTTTATCGTTTGTTTAAACGTTTTGTGAAAATTCAATACTTGTTATTTTCTGTTTTTTCTATCTTTTCACTACATACATTTTAAAGATGTTTTGTCTCTGCAATATCAGTAACAACAAAAATATCAATCAGATAATCAGCAAATAATTAAAAATAGTTAATATCAGTTAATATCGTTTAAAAAATTTTGTTTAAATAATTGTGTCCAAATTTTACATAAATATTCAAATGCAATAATAGGACAATCTGTAAAATTTTTGTTACGTTCTTAATCTTTTGAAAATAAGTATTAAACATTTTTAAATAAATCACGACGTGTTTGCTGGCATTTTCTTTTACACAAAGCGATACTATTTTCTCGATAGCGAAAGGATTTTGTTAGTTGAGCGATCAAGAAACATTTTATTTCCGATGTGGATGCAAATTTTTTCTTTCGGAGAAACCAAAAGCGAGGCTATTATCGGTACTTGAAAGTTCGCGAGTATCAAGCGATAAACGTGACATAGCACGACTGTCGAAAGTGACAATACGTTAATAGACTGAAAGCTGATGATGGAATCGCCGAGTTTTCGCATGCTTTCGAAATAAAAATATTGATTTCATACGTTAAACGGCTAGATTGACACTCACATGCCCTTTATTCTCTTTTTATCGATACTTTCGAAATAAATCTGGAGACACAGTAGCGTTTCGTTAAGACAAGTATAGTTATACGATAAGTGTAAGTCTGGATCTACAATAGGTGTTTTAAGTCTTAAGCCGTAAGAATTTGACTAATTACAGTCGAATGCGAGGGAAATAATTAATTGTGATTCGTCCATTTCTTATGGCTTAAGGCTTAAATACCTTTACTGAGAGAAAAAAAATAGTTGTAGCAACTATAAAGTACAACTCTAAAATTTAAATACTTGTAACTAGTTTTGAAAAGCACTAATAGTTTTAATAAGAACTAAAGTAGTACCGAATACACACTATAAAAATATAGTATTGTACTATAAAAATATAGTATTCAGTATTACTTTAGTTCTTATTACTTTATAAAACTATTATAGTTGCGAGTACTTAAATTATTAAAGTTGTTAATTTAGTAGTTGTCAAAACTATATTTTTCTCTGAGTGATATTGTAGATCCGGACTAACGCTGCTTTACTCGAATAAAAATTGGTACGGTAATAACAGCGTGCACGACGTAGCTGTTGGCCGACGAAAGGTTTCGGACAAGCATTGATGTAACATCGGTGTGCCTATCGATTTTTATAGATTTTCCAATCTGTTTTATAATATAATAATACACTGAGAAAAAAATATCTTAATACAAAAAAATAAGCTATTAGAATTTATCGAATAAATTATTTTCTTATTCTCGAAATTTTTTGGAGTGAAATTTTCACTCTAATCCTGGAGTCACTGACCAGTTCACTCTGAAGGAAGTATTCACTTTAATAGAGTGAATTCTTTCACACTAAGACAAAAAGTGAAAAGTTTCACTCTTATTTTTAAAGTGAAATTGTTAATGCTCTAAACTTCACTCCAACTTAAAGTGCAGAAATCTCGCCAAATCACGCCTAACGCCTTCTCAGTTCTTGTTTTCGTACAAATGCCGTTTACAATTGTCAATTATTAACTATGTTTAGTTGTTTTGAGTGTATGAACAACGTCAAATGTTTGACTCAGGAATGAATCTATTAGAGGAAAGCTTGTTTATACATTTGTACCTACATAAAATAGAAATCAAAAGAATACGAACAGAGGTTAAGGTATTTCGTATAGGTATTTTAGTATAATGAAAGAAATTAATTTCTACTGAAAACATTAACAAAATGTAATAAATCGAAATTCATGTCTTCAATCTTTAATATGTTTGTACTTTTGTACAGACAAAGTACTTGGAAATTTTAAGACTTATGCCCAATTTCTTCACTTCCAGATAAGTTGTAGATAACCTTATCCAGGAAATATCTCCATTACATTATTCTGGAAGATATCTCTTAGATAAAGTTATCTAGAGGCGAAGCTGGTGAAGAAATTGGGCATTAGTCAATAAATGCCTGCGACTTTATGATTAAGTTACAAAACATCCTCTCTCCGAGAAAAGTCACTCTTTTTAAAATTGAAGAATAAATCCAAATGAAGAGTGAACAATTTCACTCTTTTGAAAAATGAAATTTCGCTCCACTTCGATTGGCGGTATTTTCATGAATATTTAGAGTGACTTTTTACTCCAAAAAAGTTCCAAGAAATTTAGAGAGTACGTTAAATAAAATTTTTTTTAATGAGAAAAGATATTTTGATATAAAAAAATTTTATTTAATACATCAAGAAAATTATTTATTTATAATTTATAGGTAAATTCTAATGTCTTTTTTCCAAATTTTTCTTTCGATGTAGTAGATAATATAAGAAAATCACATTCGATGTTGCCACTTCGCAAATACGTACATACGTAGTTTTGAATATTCTTTTTGTGCATCGATATTCGTGCTTAGTAAACTCATTCGTTTGTATGCTTTTTCGATAGTATTTGGTACAAACGCGATAATCAATCTAATAATTGACTTTCGTAGAGACGCCTCATGAATTTTCATTTTCTTCGGGACAAAGAGAAATAACGATGTCGTGTCATAAATTCGTTAATATCGTTGGCTATAATTATGCAACGCGTTACAAGAGTATTATTCTTTCGAGGTTTGAATTAATATTCGTTTGATTCTAAATTCTTTAGAATGAAATCTCACTCTAAAGAGTGAAAATTAAACCAGTCTTGAAAGAGTCTTGTATTTTCAATCTTTAAAAGTCATATTTCATTCTTCAGAATAAAACTCACTTTAAAAGTTTTAGAGAGTAGGTATTGCGCACATATCTTCATTATCGCATATCTTTTCGATGCGTCATTTTAATTATTAAAGTTTAATTATTCGTAAAGTTTACAAAAGTTTACACCATAAAATTTTCTTGTATTTAGTAGAAGGTAGATAGCAACGCATCAAAAATAAAAATTTTTCTTTGATAGAAATACTAGAGTTTAGTTAGAGACATCAAGATAAATTTTTAAGTCTCTCAATCGGATATGACTCAGTCCATGACATTTCTTATCTCCGTCTCGCACGTACGAAGAGTACCATATATTGTTCATTTGCTACAACAATGACAACTCAAAAATATTATTTTGGAATTGTTTGCCAAAAAGAACAGAAATAAAAAAAAATAAAGAACACATACTTTTATTCCTCCACAATCAGTTATTACATCAAAATTGCTTTTTAAAATGTTATTCAAAATTAAAATTTCAAAACGTTCAAATTTATTTTCTGGATAATTTTGTTTTTGGAGTTGTACCGTTGTTGTAGCAAATGAGCAATATGTATAGATATGAATATTTATATCTATATATCAGATAGGACCATTTGCGAATGTCGCACTTTCTTGGACGTTCAAGAAGATAATATTAAAGGATAAAAATATTCAACGTATAAATACTCAACGCATTTATTTTCTCCCACGGAGACTTCTATTATACGTTCTATCGATAGAGGTGAAACAAGCGATTTTTGTCGCCTTGTTCTTCACACGTTGCATTGGTTTGCACTCTGTCCGACATGGTTCGCGACGTAACTGCACGCAAATAGAATTTTGTTTACTATCACGAGACCTAACGCGTCGTCAATCTTGCGACAGTCTTTAACGATTCCGATCTCTGACGAACATAAATTGATTTCGATTGCGTCAATTCCTTTGTACAAGACATTCTTTCAGTTACGTTGTAGCGATCTTGCATTTGCAAAATCTTGCAAATTCTAGTATAATATTGCAGAGACACGAGATGCAAAATTATAACGAAATTCAAATTTTGGGTTACTAGACAACAGCTATTTTCATCAATCTCCTTTTGCCCGGAAGCCATGAAATATCGTAAAGAAAAAAATATTACACACACACATACATAGAGATTCAGTTTAATTTAAAAAATATTTGATTATCTCTCCTACCATTGATACTCTCTAAAACTTGTAAAGTGAATCTCATTCTGAAAAGTGAAATCTCACTCTTGTGACAGTTTCTATCAATGTAGTTTAATTTTAATCTCGGTTTAACTAACTCCTAATCTTTATCTAGTCCTAAGAATTAGAAAAAAATGAAAAGCAAGTTGAATCGAGATTAGTTTATCTACGTTGGTAGAAACCGGCATTGAAAATTGAAAATTGAACACATTTTTAAAACTGGCTCAATTTTCACTCTTTAGAGTGATTGCACTCGAAAGAATTTAGAGAGTGATACTAATCTTGTGTACGAATTAACTGGTTGATTTGTTTTCTTTTAACGCGTGCATTGCCATCATGGCGACATCGCGTGTTCATACAACACGATGACAATCGCGCACTGTTTATAAAAGCACCATTAAGGATGTAAGTCTCGCGTAAATTCGACTGGGATAAATATTCTGTCGATAGTATCTCGATATACCTTAATATTTTTTGAAATCTCACTTTTAAAGATTGAAAATTAAGCCTCTTTTTGAAAACTGACTCAATTTTCAATTTTTAGAATAAAAATTCTAAGCCAAAAATTTGAAGAGTAGTTTTAATCTTTTCTGAACAACCTACTGAGATTTGAAAATGAGATTCATAGGGGAACGTATCGTTTAAAGGAATTCTTGGAAGAGTGTAAAGCTGATATATCATCTTCGTAAAGTGTAAATTGAGTTTCCACATAGTCTAACAAGTCCGTATGATTTATGCGCATCTAACCTAAGTCTGTAGCCTGATTCGAGTAATTTTATGCCTTGGAATTTTTTATATCTTTAAATATCCATCAATTATTATATATACTCCCTTTATGACCTTTGCATGTCGTCAAGGTAGACCAACTTTTTATTAATCGTGTCTGGTTCCATCTCGATAATTTTCGTTATCAAACGTTATCATGTACGACGTGTGTACTGAAAAGAGTCTGGTAATAGCTATCAAAGGTTGAGAAATAATTTCAATCACAAAAAATAATTTTATTTTTCTAAATATTTAATAATTACTACTATACTACTACATAATATAATAATGTAACCAACAAACAACTTAATCATAATTATTAAATATTCAGAAAAGTAAATTTATTATTGGTTATATTAACCTGCAAACATTTGATTAAAATTATTTCACTCAACATTTGATAGCTATTGGCAGATTCTTTTTTTCAGTATATCGTTGAGCAATTTTTTCGAAATTGAAATCGGAAATTTTCGAGTAGTCATACCGAGTAGCCGAGTATACATGCATATATATATATATATTCAATGGCATCATGTTAAAGAAATAGAATACAGTCGAAGCGGTCGGACGCGCGACGCCATCGTTGATGGATTTGGCCTTGGCGGCGTTTCACGAAGCATATATAGCCCGTGCCTCTCGCGCTCGAGCTTCTCCTCACCTGCCAATTTCGGTTATTTTAATGCATACTGGTCTGAATGTCGGTCGGTCATACTCTTTCCCGTCAATCAGTGACGCTTAGTAACTGTCGTACATCGCATATTGACGGCAGCGTTACGCAAAAGAGAGCTTTCGCAAATCGGTCTCGACGAAAGATCGAGAGGTCAACTACGCGCGTTGTCGAATGCGACAGCGCGCAAGCTTGGCATAGAACAACTAGAAACTGCGACCTATAATGTTACCGTGTATAACATTAGCGTTCTCTATTTAAAAATGATCTCAAAATGTTCCTTCCGCAACCTATGCACCTGCACGAATGATATTTCGATCATTCAATGATCAATTTAATGGTCAACTGTAGTCAAGGCGAAACTGTTTAAGAAAGAAATAATATTACATCATTTTAACGAATGTCTTATTGTATTGATGCTATCGAGATACACGGAGAAAAGTTGAGTAATTTTTATCTTAATTTTATCTAATAAAAATGTTCTAATTATTTTTGCCAAACTTATGACAAACTTGCCTGAAAGATATTGGAAATACTTATAAGGTAAAAATACATTACAATTATAGTATTCAAGTGATTGTATAAATTTTGATTGTGTAAAATAAATCATATTATTCTCAAGACTGTAAGCACAAGCAACTTTTAAAATTTATTTTACAGAATGTAAAAGTACCTTATAGTTAACTATAAGGTACTTTTAAGAGTATATTTATAACATGATCGTTTATTTGCCAGAAAAGTAAAGTAAATTTTTAACATAAGAAGGCGCTTGTTCCTATATTATTGACCTGCCAATTCCATAAAATTTGCTAGAATTCCAGCGCATATTACTTTACATTTTTCTCCGTGTAGAAAGAACGAATACGAAGAAATGAAATGGCATATGGCTCCTTACACGCATGGAGCAACTTGCTTAAGAATTGGCATCATGCGTTACTAGCGCGTGACCGCTGTGCGAAAGTTCGCTATTGTTATGTGGAAGTAGCGATGAAAATAGCGCGCGATGAAAATGATTGCTTTAAAATTATCATTTTATTCCGTAATCAAGAAACGCATGGTCATATCATATTTGATATTATTGTGTTGCAGTTTCCTGGTGAGTGCATCCTCACATACATGGAGTTTCAGTTGGATAGCGCAGAATACTGCCAGGCTCAACACAAATAGAGAGACACGCCCATACTCCTTGACAATTATTAGACATCGTTAAGGTAAAGAGAGGAAGGCTAGAAACACCTTGGAGAGAAAGGAAGAAAGATATTAAAGTAGTAGAGAATTATCACCGGGGAAGCCAGAAAAATCATCAACTAGTCATCACGCAAGACATAGAAGAATTTAATAGAAATTATTAATTTACCTTAGTAGATGCAAGCATCGTAGATACTGAGCGCACCTGTCACAGGAGCACCCAGTGCCAAATAGGTAAGAGTAGCACCTCCAAGAAAAAAAGCTGTAAAAAAGCTTTTTCTCCATTCTAATAATTAAATTATACTCATCATCTACAATTATATTGATTTCAGGTAATCTTCCGTGAATTATAGTCAAAAAATTTCAAGTGGGAAGAATAAAGCGCATATCAACACCGCCTAATGTAACGTAGCCCTTACTTTTTCGGCGAAGTTCGCATCCCGACGATCCTTTCTAAATTCTACATGTAAACCCACAGTTCTGTCCTCTGTAAAAAAATAATATATTCTATTAGTTAAATGAAAAACAACTTTATAAGACTGACATTTAATGGGCTAAGTTGTCAAATCCAGCCTTTGTCGCTTCGTATAGTGTGGCACACGTACGAGATCTTTAAGAGTTAAAAACAATAAGAGAGGATAGATTTATAACCATCTTTGTGGTTAAGAAGGAAATGAGCAACATGAGGGTGAAGGATATCAGACCGGCGCCCGCCGAGATTGAATACAAAAACATGAAGTTCCTCATTACTGATCGGCCCAATGATCAAACCATCCATACCTTTATTCAAGTTAGTATACGAACGAAACTGTCCGCGAGACATTGCGCCAAATCTTTATTTTTATTCCTATCTACTATAAATTGCATTAAATTTCTTTAATAGGAACTGAAAAAGCACAATGTAAAGGAGGTGGTAAGAGTCTGCGAACCAACGTACAAAGTAGAGGAACTGAAATCAGAAGGGATCAATGTGATAGATTTGGTATTCGACGATGGTACATTTCCACCAAACGAGGTAAAGTTTTTATCTTCGGTCCATTTTTATTGAGATAAAAGTAGGAAAACTCGAATGAAAATAAATCGTTTGTATGTTTTCCATTATTCATATAAATCTTCTAGGTGGTAGATGAATGGTTCGAGTTGCTAAAAAACCGATTCCGAGAATCACCTGACGCATGTGTGGCGGTGCATTGTGTCGCGGGTCTTGGTAGAGCACCGGTCTTGGTTGCGTTAGCCCTCATTGAACTTGGGCTCAAGTTCGAAGATGCTGTTGCCCTAATCAGAGAGTAAGTCATCTTGTGTACTCCGTAATCTTTGATTATTCAAACAATGAAATGCGTTAAACAGAATTTGATATGATTTTTTCTCTCTTTGTTGTAGAAAAAGACGAGGCGCCATAAACGCGAAGCAGTTAACTTTTCTTGAAAAGTATCGTCCTAAATCTCGATTGAAGCTCAAGAATGGACAAAAAAATTCCTGCTGCATTCAATAGATCAAAGAACACTTTAGAAAAAGAGAAGATGGGGAAAAAAGTCACTAATTCATACTGATTGGTATAAATGTGTAGAATTTTGCGCCTGACAACAAGTGGCATATTGTAGCAAATCTGTTCTGAATGGTCTATCACTGGAAATGCAACGTTGGTTGATAACTATCAATCAACTTTGAAGCATATTTTGCATTACCCAATTTTATATTTCGGAATGAGCCATTATATATAACGCAAAGGAATACGATTCACAAAATCGTTGCTATTTCCGTTTATGAAGATAAATTATATGTTATTTTTGATACTTGATCAATATTGACCATTGAAGAACAAAAGTTAAATCTTGAAATGGTAATGATTATTTTTAAAAACCAATTAACTATATTATTGCCATTTAATCTTATTTATTTGTAAATCGTGACATAAGAGTTGTTCATATATACATGTGCAAACTCGTACATTATGCAACATATACTTATCTTTTTCTTAAGACCAAAATTCTTTATAAACACTTAGTAATAAACAAAAAGAGAATATGATTTTTCTAATTAGAAAAGTGAAAAATGTAGGAAAATCAATATAATTGTAATGAATGTAACACATTCAGTATATTATCGATTTGTTATTTCATTAAGATAGTAAATTGTGTTGCGTTCGTGTGTGATACACACACATATATATATATACACATACAAACAGAAATAAAGAATTTATAATTTGCAAATATATATAATCTCCAGAAAGTGCTACACATTTGATTGCAAACTAAATTTCAAGATGTGTAAAAGTCCGAATTGGAATTAATTTACATATAATTAATATTTACATCTAATTATATTTCTTTTTAAATAAAATATATCGAAGCAATTTGCTTTGAACGTCAAATACGATAATACTTTTTAGGAAGATTTATATATAAAGTTTTTGCAGCATGCAATCGAGAAATGAAAATACATATATTTATATTCTTTTCAAAAAATGACTTTTCAGACAGTTTTTTTCGATACAATTTATCTCTGTTATATAACTGTAAAATAGGAAATTTCAATATCAAAATCATTTCTACAACAAATCAAGACATAATAAAGGAGAAGCGATTTTATGCTAAAAAAAAAAGAAATATACACTTGCATGTTAAACACATCATACTTATATAACATGACATTGCAATATATTGTCTTTTTTCTTTTTCTTTTTTTATTATATACATTACAGATATATAGAATTCTATTAATTATAACTAATATTAATTTTATTTACTAAAATATTAGCAATAATTTGTTTGGATTACACATTTTGTAATTTATGTTTGGATTACAATACTGGATTTTTGATACTCGATTTGCAATGATTTGATAGATAAAACATGAATTGCATAGCATTAAAGCTCTAAAGTGTTTCAAACTAGACTCAAATTTAAAATATTTTTAATTTGAAAAATAAACGACGAACACATTACGTTGCATTTCCAATGGCATGCCGAACCGCTGATGGATGTTTTTAACTCTTATTGGACTTGGAATCTGCGTTAACTTGAGTGATGGATAATGAGAAACTAATGTGAAGCAAATCACTCCAGAGCTGTATATCACGTATTACCATAGCTCAATGACAATTTTATCAAAATTTTTGCATATCTAACTTTTAGTCAAAGTAGATTTTTCAATCTGATATACAAGCATATTATGTAAAGTCATCATCGTCTTCTATTTTGGTGAAATTGTCAATGATGCTGTGTACGCCACACTAAACTGTGTTCAAAGGATAGAAAAATTCACTCGTAAAATAATAATGAAATATAATACTTAGAACATTTCACGCGTGTCTGCTGATTTCATGTGAATGTACGTTATTTTGTATGCTATCTGCTTCTGATTATCTTATTCAACGATGAGTAACAATGCGTACCGGAAATGAACTATTGCACAATGGTTGTATGGCAATCAAGTCTGATTGCTATGTATTACTACATTCAACCAAACAAATTTAATTGTCATTCCCGAGACACCCAAGAGATCCGCGCTGTTGTGTTCCAGAACATGATACCAATGATTACGTATCATTACACACTTGTTAATCGTGTATTGGCAATTTATCTCCTATACAAGCGATAACTAAACACGGTTGATTAGGAATCGATTACTTAGGTACCAAATAGAAAATAGGAGACAACTTTAATTTACTTTTATGTACGTATTCTTTAACGAGTAACAATGGGGTACATTCACTGCAATCGCAGACTCGAATCGAAATTAAAATCTGATACCGCTCCTTTTTTGTAATATTAAAAACTGCAATATTTTTTACCAGAGGATGGGACGAGGGATATTCGGATATATATAAAAGCAAATGATTCAACCTTAGAGGCAAAAGTATCATTACTTTTATTCGTTTAATTTTAGTTCATTTAATTATGGTAATTACAAAGCAATTTAACACGTTTCTTTATTACAATTCTTTTCTAAAAAAAAATTATGCGATATTCATGACGAAATAGATATTATTTTAACAGTTACCAGTATAATTTTCATTGTTTTTTTTAAATTATTACTCTTGCGCATCGATTCACTTCTTCAAGGTGTAATTAAATTGCTAAATAATTTCTTTTTATATCTGTGATATAATTTTCTTAATATACATTTAGAAAAAGTTATAGACTTAGAAGTAAACTGTGGTTATTAAAGCTGTGATGCTAACAGTTGTAGAAAATTATACACGTTGTTGTTTTATTGGAAATTAATATTCAATTACAAAAAAAATATAACATGTAAAAATTACTCTGCTGTGCAATAACGATACATAATCGTATTTATAAACGAGGCATGCAAAGTATGAAATATTTTATTTCTCGAAGAAATGAATCGAATTGCTGCAATATATTGATGTTACACAAAAAACAAATGCAATTATAATGGAAATTATTATTTTTAAATAGCTACTTGATGTCGATCTAAATAATACAATAATTTTATGTATTGATCAAGATCTCTTGTGTTTAATCATATGTCTAATGTGAATATTTCAAGGAAGAACAATTTAGATAGCAAAGAAATCCTCTATTTTGAACCGACATAAAATAAGAACAATCACTCCCTACAAATTGATTAAACAAGAAATAAAAAATAACGAGTTAGCGCAATTTATAAATAAATATTACTGTTTAATTTCTCAATATAATTTCCTATCTCTATATCATTACACAATTAGTTTTAATTAAATTAAACATTAAATTAAATCGTTTTGTTACATTGTAAACATTAATTATGAAATAAAAAGGAATGGAAGTTGTTTTGTGAAAAAAGAAACGTTTTACAATAATTCTTATACCTTAATGTATATTAAATATGAATAAATTTTTTGGCTTTATTCTCATCCCCAAAGAAATACGAAATACTTATGTATCTTTCATACGTACGGTTCTTTACAATATAATAAAATATATTATAGAAGAGATATATTAGCGAAATGGCATAATATTATAGACATTTAATATATAAAGAAACTGTCTATATTTGTGTACCTTCATTTTTTATCAAATTTAATTTTCTGTAACTTATTACAAAAACATATCATCATATTGTGGAGGAGGTAAATGGTCATCATCGGGTCTACGACGATGTGGTCTTATTGGAGCATCCAGATCAGGTGGACCAAAAGGGTCGAATCTTGCACCAGGTGGTATCGCATTTCTGCAATATTACATTTAAATTGATTCTTAAATTAAAAAATAGATTCTCAGATACACATGCATTAGTTTTGTCATATAACATACGGTGGCAATACTCCTGGTATTCCTAAGCCTCCCGGTGAACGTCCAATTTGACGACGCATCGTGTCAAATGGATCGAATATCATACCACCGCCTTCTCCAAATGGATCAAGATCTCTACTTCCTATATATTCAGGTCTAATAATGGAAAATAAATAATCTAAAGTAAAATATTAGAGATTATTTTAGAATAATATATTGGACGTCTAATGGAAAGACATCTTGTACATCATTAGAAAGAAATAATAAAATTTACAAAGCAGCATATAAGTTTGCACGTATACATTACATCATTATACATAATAAAATATAATATCGGTTTCTCTATAAATGCTGCAATCTAAATTCTTTTTTACTTGAGATGTATAATGTGATATAAAAAATCTTATGTGGACATAATTAAATATAAAAAATGTATATAGGCATTAATTAAATCAATATTGATAAATTACCGATTTAATGCCCGATTAACGGGTATCCTCAATGGAGAATCAGCTGGAGAATCAATGGGAGGAACCTCATTTCTTCCGGAGGAACTTCCGGGATTATTTAGTACGGTTGTTTGGGTCCCTGCTTCGTTAGAGCATATCGTACTTACAAAATCTTTTTGTATATTATGTAAAATTGTTTGATAAGATGGTATTACAGTCTCTAAAGGTCCATGTAACGCAGATACAGTTTCCTCGATAGGGAACGAAATGTTAGAAACAGAATTATCTTGGTGCTTCTATAAGAATATAATATTCAATAAACGTTTTATAGAGAGGTAATCACTTTAATAATTAGTTGACTTTGACAATTTGCTGCTGTCATATAATTATTACCATCAAGTTCAATAATAAATCTGTATCTGATTTGACTCCAAGAAGTACATGTAATTTTCCATCTTTTACATAACGTAGTGCATAATTGGGACGTGAATTCCATTCTGTTGGAAGTAATTCAGAACCTTTTTCTGATGCATTAAACGCTGCCTAAAGAATTATAAATTTGAATGTAATTTTAAAAATAATTACAACATATGCATTATCTGTACGTGTCTGAAATTCTTATTAAACACTTGACAGATGTCTATGTTGATACTCTAATTTAATATATTTAATCAAAACCGGATCTTACAATGCTTAAATACATAATGATTTAAGCATCCAAGATCCAGCTTTGATCGTTAGAGGCTTTAATTCTTATGTGACATGTATTCACATTATATGATTTTAATAAATTTATTATTAATATATTTGGTAACGCTCTTGAAAAATGTTTAAACCTAAGTAAATAACATTCAGAACAAATCATAATTATAACAGTATTCTTTACGAAAACTTTATATAGGTTAGAATTTTTGTCAAAAAACATTACAAAAGATGCTTTTAATATATAAGAATGAAAATATATAAAATTACGGTATTGAGCGACACGCAGAATGACGAACAGCATCGTAAGATGTTTATTTTGTCATCAGAACTTACGTCATCTCCGACACCAATGCATCTAAATCCAGATTTTGTCAAATACCAGTGCATGAATAGAATTATTACGTCTTCCTTTTTATGGATATCATCATGATAGAGTTTTTGAAAGAGCTCAAAGCCAAATACATTATTTGTGACATCAATCATCCTGATGAATTCTTCTTTTTCTTTAGCTCAAAGAAAAAAGATCTTCAGCCTCCAAAAGTTGGCTAAATAATCATGCAGACGAATAACCTTCTTGGAAAAAACTTCAAGGGGCCAATAATCTTTCTCAGTAACCTCAATCAATATCAAACCGATGAATTAGCAAGTTTTTCAAGTGTATATACGCCATTTATTACATTTGTCTTTTCATCAAAACGTTTACTGCTATATTTTGCATTGGTCGCGTTCAGCAGACTCAACTGTTGCAGAGCGGATCCGTGAGTGCTCGCTGCTATTGGTATATTCTTCTAGATCATCCAATAGCAGTGAGCGCTCACGGATCCGCTCCGCAACAATTGAGTCTGCTGAACGCGACCATTACAACTGTTGAATTGTATGCTATAGACCTCTACCACCTCTACGCTCATTGGCATTTCCATTTTCCGTGCTGTCGTCCCATGAGCGGAAATTAAAGCTGGAAACACAATAGACACAGGCAATAGGCACAGGCAACAGAGAATAACGTGCCGTCTAATCAGAGCTTTGGGGTATAAGTTCGATATTATATCCCAGAGCTCTGATTGGACAGCTCGTTATTCGCTGTTGCCTGTGCCTATTGCTTGTGTCTATTGTGTTTCCAGCTTTACAGCGGAACGGAACAGCACGACCAATCACAACTCTGCAGTCTATGGCCTAGTTTACATCTAGGGTTCCACCGAGTCAGAATGTAAGAACCAACCAACTGCAGTCGAGCATTCCCTTGTCATTCGACTGTAACAGGGGAATGCTCGACTGCAGTTGGTTGATTCTTGCATTCTGACCCTGGATCGAACTGTCGGTGTAAACTAGAGGTTTGTTCGCGTCGCATGCTCCAACATACTCCTACTTCCTCCAACTGTAGCTCCTACTCACTCAAACGCACTCGTTAGAGTGAGTAGGAGCTATGGTAGGAACATGTTGAAGCATGTTGGAGTATGCGACGCGATTATTCGCGTCGGGTGGCACCCAGTTGGACACGGCTCAATTGGACATGAGCCACTCACAGCGCTTGAGACTACAGAACCTCTAAGGTTTGTTCGCGTCGGGTGGCACCCAGTTGGACACGAGCCACTCACAGCGCTTGAGACTACAAAGCTCCTAAGCACCGG